>NC_139347.1:11845600-12323100 GCF_055883805.1 Amblyomma maculatum
TTTTCATAGCTTCTAATGCTTTCTTCACCTTGTCCTTCGTCACTGGTGAAACGTCTGACTGTTTTTCCCTACTGCCAATCTCATTACGGTCGTGACTACTTTGGCTACTGTAGAGATCTGTATAGAACTCCTCGTCTACTATGACTATCTTCTCCATATTCGTGATGACGTTGCCCGCCTTGTCCCTTATCGCATACATCTGGTTTTTGCCTATGCCCAATTTCTTCTTTACCGCTTTAAGGCTTCCCCCGTTCTTTAGAGCATGCTCAATTTTCTCCATGTTATGCTTCCTTATATCGGCCACTTTGTGCTTATTGATTAGCTTTGATATCTCGGCCAATTCTATCTGGTCTGTTGGATTGGAAGCTTTCATACTCTGGCGTTTCTTAATCAAATCTTTCGTCTCCTTAGACAGCTTACCGGTATTCTATCTAACTATCCTACCGCCTAATTCTACAGCGCGCTCAGTAATGATATCTCTGAAATTATTGTTCATTGCTTCTAGGGTAATGTCCTTGTCCTCGGTTACAGCTGAATATCTATTTTGTAGCGAGATCCTGAACTCTTCTGCCCTCCCCCTCACCGCTAACTCGTGCACCAAAAGTGCCAGCGGTTATGCTCAACAGCTGCAAAGTGCGCTGTATCGCATTACATGCAAATCAATATGCAGCTGTCCGTGAATAATTCACGAGCCCACCATCTTACAGAAGGCCACGAATACCGACCCTTGCTTCACCCTTACCGGGATTTGCAATCAGATGACTCTTAGCAATACGAACGCTCAGTGCAGGTCATGGCGTGAAACACTCCAGGTCTTGGGTGAGGGCACCGCTCACTGCGAAATAATTGTCCCTGGTGTCTAGGAACGCGATGACATCGACCCCACTAATTATTAAAAAAAATTGCAGGTAGCGCGTGCGATGCTGTCGCTGCCTGCCTCCAGCGAGTTGTATTAGTGTGGTGGGGACGGAGGACCTTATATTTCTCTACTATGATGGGCTTGCATCCGATGTCGCTGGTTCTAGTTGTTCCGGCGTGAGCTGGGAGAACGGCGTCCAAAGACCTTAGACTTTGAGAATGATAGGTAATCGGGGACAGAGGTTACGCAGACGTGACCGCGTTGTGTCATACCGATCAGTCAGAGGCTATCTGGTTTGGCCGTTCTCAAATTAGAGGACAGAGGTCTTCCGGTACGAAATTTTTTAGGCCTACGCATTGGTACGAACCCGCACTGTAGATGTGACCTGTCTCACGACAATGATAGCAGAGGAGTCGATGCTCTGGGTCCTGCCTTACATTACTGTTAGCCGCTGAGAGCCCACCGGAGCGAATCGCGAAAAGAAACTGGCGGCCACACTCCTGGAGCTGCGACATAATGTAGCCTGATGAGTCAGCCTGACGTAGGACAGGCGCATACGTGGGTCTCATGTCAAGCTGTTGGCGAACGTCACGTATGTACTTGTTGAGTTGCCAGCGCAGCTTGTCCCGGACGACATCTGCGCAAGACGGAAATACATCATGTTGCATGTCATCCGGGGGACTTGAAATTCCTCCCTGATGAAGCACACTTCATGTGCAGCAGCGTGTTGTCTACAGTCTACTTTACAAAAGCCCATGTTATAAACAAGTTCTTAAACCTTATAAGGTATAAGAACTTGTTGTGTGTTGTCTACAGTCTACTTTACAAAAGCCCATGTTATAAACAAGTTCTTAAACCTTATAAGGGTTAAGAACTTGTTTATAACATGGGCTTTTGTAAAGTAGACTGTAGACAACACGCTGCTGCACATGAAGTAAGGTTTAAGAACTTATAACCTTATAAGCGAACTTGAATATATTCAAGTTCGCTTAACATTAACTGAAAATAAACGTCAAGGACAAAGATATTTCGGAAGCCCCGCTGCAGAGATTACACTGCGACGCTCCACATATGGAGCACGAAAGCTCTGAACGTGTACGGAATGGCGCGGGAATGCGGCAGGGCATGGACAACGCTTGGTCCTCGCATACCGAGTTTATATTTTTCTGCTCTATAGATGGTGGTCTCCACCAGGAGCAGCCCCGACGCTGCACGATGCATTCGGAGCCTATTGGAGGGCTCATTCTTTCAGTCTCGTCTATTATGGCAGCCTCGCTGAGAATTTCGGCCACAGTGTGCGGCGCACTCCGCACTGGCCTCGCGAAAAGCCCTTGCATTACGCCTCGTATTAGGTGGAGAAGGTTGTTTTCTGCCATGTTTTGATCAGGAGCTTGGAAAGAAGCACCATGCCTTCGGGAAGCCTGCGCATGCTCTCGGTTTGATGTCACATGTTGCGCGAGTGTAGCATATCTTCGGCTCATTTCTAGTGGTCGGCGCTCGGAAATGTGACCTTTAGGTCCCAGCCGAATGGTTCCCTATAGCAATGAAGCGCATGTGTTTCGAACCATCTCCACGTCTTCAAGAACACAAAGAATTTTTGTCACTTGCGCTCATCGCTCCGACGGTTGTAATGACCGAGACGCTCGATTGCCTCCCATGGTATAGGCTGGTAACCTGCTCTCCAACGTCATGACTGCTGGTTCCTCTGACATCCGAGCTGAGTCGTCCTGGTGGCGGCAGAAAGGAGTCCGAATTAAGAGAAATCATTGGGGTCATACTCGCCTTCTTCAGTAGGTTAGGCGATTGGCGCGGCACTTCCAGCAGATATCTAGCCAAACGTTACACAAAAGGCATTCCGAGACTGATATATATAATACCTTGGGTGATAATGAGCATGGGAGGCGTGAGGCTAGCAGCTTCACTTCAGTCTCCTCCAATCACATATGTCAAGAGACCACAAGTGTTTAAAAACATATAAAGATGCAATTACCACAGAATTGTTCACAATGCCTTGTGAACAATAGGGGAATAAGAACAAGCAACTATAGAAGGATGCATAAGCTCAGCCTTAAGTCTATGGCACAATAGTGATCTGTGTCCCGCTAGGATGTTATTGAGAAACCGACGTTCGCACGCCGTTGGCACTAGGAAAGATGCTTACTTACTTTGAACGCGGAGGCACCATCTGTCTTGGCAACGGCAGATTACATCTCGATAGGTCTCGTACGCGTGGCGTCACAGTGCCAATTTTTTTTTTTTTTAAATCAGATATTTTTTTCCGGGGACATGACGACAACGTCGTTTTTTTTTTTTTCGACCAAGCGAGCTATAAACGCTAAAGCGCAATTTCACGTTTCCAGCCACAAACTTTTGGGCATTATTATTAACCTTGGTCTTTAATGGTTGCTGCGCATTAATATGCTGCAGCTTTCTCCACGTTTTTCTGTTCGCAGCAGACATTGAATGTGGCCGCAATGAAACACTCCTCGTAACAACTTTATCAGAATCGGTTTGCAGGCTAGGTTAGATAAAACTTCCTAGTAATACCTAATATCAGCATTTCCTGCTTGCAGTCATTAAAAAACGCACAAATGTAGATTTTTTAGAACATTCCTGTCCAATAGTCCTACGAACAACTCCGCTTATATGTGCGTCAATGTACCTGTCATTATTGCTAACGACTGATGATCAGTCTTGGTAAGCCACTAGGCTGCCGTCTTCCTTGCCATCAATCTCGTACACTGTCAGTCTTTGATCACAATCCAGTCAAATTATTGTCGGTGATTATTTCGATAATGCTCCATGTTACCGGCATGCTAAATAGGTCCATAGTGTCAGCCATGGGACTGAATAAACTTGCTCTGGCGTACCTCCGGTAAGGATAGAAAAACGTCTACGTATTACAGCCTTTTGGACCTATGTCACCACAGGCACCGACAGCAGCTCTGCTGATTTCCACGCAGAATACGACTCGTCGATTTGTTTACGGACTAAATTTAACTGCTGCTCAGCTAACTGCCCACCGGGAACTTATTCGCTGCATATATAGAGGGTCACACCACTTGTGGTGCACGTTCATGGACTGAAATCCTGGCCGAATTGTTTACATCACACTGCATACAAGTTTCTTTTACTAGACATTACTGTCCTCTTTTCACCTTCTCATGAGCAAGACCATCATAGAAACGCTCATGAGATTCCTGAATACACTGTCTGTTTAGAAATGAGAGGACCGTTGTTGGAGCAAAACTTCCCAGAGTACTGCTCAATCTGCACTGGATAAATGCAAAAGCCTGAGCGTTGCTGCCGCACACGGTACATCGCGCTCCGCTTGTATACCTTTTGCTATCAAGGCCAGACTTCTCGTCGAACAGTGGACATTTCCTTCCCTTGGCACATGCTCCTTCTGGGCTCCTGCAAGTGTGGGATGGGCGGTAGGGCGTCGTCGCACGTCGTTGCGCCCCCTTCGTTGCCATATAGGCAGGAACTCAGACAAGGAGAACACATCTCGCGGAGTCTCACAAACAGATCTCGAGCACGCGAGATTTTCATCATGAGCCAATATCGCCATCAGCAATTGCCCGCGAAAACGTATATAGATTGCTTTTTTTTCGAGCTGTATCAGGCGCGAAACAGTGAGATACTGGGCCTAGCGAGACGCTCGACATACTCCTTTCAAAAGATTAGATATGGGCATCATAATTCCTCTTCGACATGACGTACATGTATGTTGCTGCATAGACTACCTTTAGATTCTGTTTTCCCACGCATGAGCTCATTTTTATTTGGACACATGTACTTTCCGGCCTCTTCCACTGCCGGAATTACTCAGCGAGCAGAGAATGTGTGGCAAAAACCGCGCCACGAATAACTGTACAATAGGTTAAAGGTTCCATGAAGCGATTAGGTAGCATACTTGTATTGGGGTACTTACTGCCAGGCGCTTGGTCGGTCAGTTGAAATGTTCGCCAGGCAATGCGGGCACTTTCAGAGCATTTTAGCGATGCGGGTCCAGCCTCGCTATTATGGTGGCAAGAAGTATGGTTCTTTACATTAGCAGTTTTCCGATCATTGCATCGCCGCCCAAATGACCTTTCTTTACTCTCTGTTCCTTTTATCTGAGCAAAGTATCAAAGCTATAATAAACTGATTTTAAGTGTAATTTTTCTATCCAGATGCTGGACGGCTTCTCAAATTGGCATCTGGAAATATTCTATCGTTCGTGGGCAAATACTTTCCATACAAGGAAACTACTAATCAGGACGAATAAAATAATCTGAACAATGCTTTGAAAAACATTTTTAAATGACGCGAGCGATAGGGGATAGGTTTAAATTTTGTCAAGACTGTTTAAATGCCGATAACACTAAAAAAGATACGTCACAGTTGCACATATCAAATACTCTCTTGCAGTCTTCAACAAATATCCAACTTCAACAATAAATGCTAATTTATTGTGTAACTTTCATATAACCAATATCTGCTCTTCCACATTTTGCAAAATGTGATGGTTAAGACTAACTGAAAAATGCCTCCCCTAACTCTAACCTACTTTGTTACCATTACATATTGAGATCTAAACTCGAATATGTATGTTTAGGGTGTGACCCGCACACTCAATCTGGCGTTACAAATCTGGAAAGAATACAAAGAGCTGTTAGGTTTATCTTTTTTGAATAAGCAAAGACTGACTTCCCAGATACATAATGGAAAATATTAAAATTGAACCACTGGAATATTGAAGAAAGTTTAGATTAGGATTTATTTCTGTTCTACAATATTAGATACTTGGTCTGGATTCGTCATTATAGTTAACACCGCCATCAACAAAGCTAACTCGACATCACATTTGTCTAATCCCCATATTTGATAAAACAGACACAAGTTTTCTTTTTTTCTGGGCACAATAACAAATTGGAAAGAAAGCACAGTAGTATTTATCAGCTCGTGTGTCTTTTTTCGTCTCATAGAGAAGGTGCACACAATCCCCCGTTCCTAGCGCACAGATACCGTATAGGTAACTGCAATTAACGAGTAAGTCGACTTTTATGTCTTTCGGCTACCCTACCACCTAGTGACATGTGACACAAGGGTACGCTGCAGAAGGTAAACTAAAAATAAAGCTACCATAGTGAAGGGCACTGCGCACAGCCTATACCCAGCTAAGGACATATCGCCATTGTATGCCATCTGTCTCGCAAGAGTGCTTTCACACTTTCGAGATCGGAGCGACGGCTTCTCAAGTAGGTTTGGTGAACAAGTGGCGGGGTTAAGCAATGGAGGAGGTAATGCGTTTTCTCAAGTGTCTAGAGTTTCTTCTAAGAGAGAGAGAGAGAGAGAGAGTGGGGGTGTCGGAGAGCTGAAGGGTTGGCCCTAAAGTAGCGTTGAGGAAGGGATGGACATGGAAAAGCTTTCCAGCCTAGGCAGTCGGGCTTGTGCCGACTCTTTGCTGCAGTGGCTGGTGCTCTCCGAATAAGGCATACTGTGAATAGCCATTGAAGTTATAATATTTGGCTTGTAATTTGCTTGTAGTTTTCTCTCCGCGCCTCCATCATTGTCTACGTGTTCTATGCATGTGCCGTGATCAGCAGACATCGAGTTTCAAATCTTCGACAGTAACTACGGCCTCTTAGATTGCTGTCTCCTGCCTTCTCATTATCACATGACAATATACATTTAAGTAAAAGTAAGGCACTGAAACTGGCAAGGGAAGACATCTTCTTTTGTCAGATGCTTATCAACGTTCCGTATCACGGTTGTGAATATTGGCAGGATTAAGAAAGGGAGTAGGTCACATTTTCTGCAAACGTGAGAAAATTGCTTTCAAAAGCTCTTTGCCAGAATTAGTTTTTTCTATGTTGTTCCTTTCTCAAGGTTCTGAATTGTGTTTTGCATTGGTGCAGAAAGAAGTAAACAATTGTAAATAATGAATTTAGTAATGTTCAGGTGTGATGTCCAACACGTTACGTAGAGAAAGGTTGTCAGTATACTGTTATGAAGAGAATATTAGTTTCTATGATTCCGGGCTTACGTTCGCATATATCCGGGACAGCGGCAAATGCAGGTCCTATCAAGCAGAAAGCAGGAAGCTAACACCAGCCAGGCATACAAATGTCGGTTCGTAGCAACAAAACGACCCACAGTGCTGGAGAATGTTCCTGAATACATTATGAGATTTGCTATAATTTTGCTTATAGGCCTTTATGCTGATTCTACTCCAAATGTGTATCAGAGTGAGCACAATTTCAGAGTAATTGTTCAAGGGAGTGATGCGAACTGAGTGCACGAGGTCGTGCTACATCAATGTCCTATGAAAATGGCGACAAGACATTTCATTTCAACTAGATAATCGCTATATACGATGTTTCTCGCTCTGACGGCGGAATGCATTGCGAAAAAAAGCAAGTATCCAACCGCACGACGCACCGTAGATCCCAAATAGCAGGGAGGGATGAAACTCGTCGCAGAATAACAGCTTGCGGAGCGAGTTGCAGCTGTGCGGTGGTTTTTCTAGTTTCTGTCTATGTGGCGGAAGTTGTGGCTCTCTTGCTTGGGCAATATGAGTGATGGACTTGGATGTGAGGGCTGGTAACATTAACTGTTGGCTGGACATCTGCTTCAGAAAAAGAGGTGTGTGAGTGAGATGTACCTGGAAGTAGAAGACGAAGTTGCAGCCGAGTGTGAAAGAGGAATTTCGGGTTCCATTTTGTTATAAAGCCTGTAGTGCGTGCCTGTGTTGTTTCTTTCTACTTATTTGTCTACGTTGCGCCGAAGTTTTAGGATGCTGGACGCGTTGCAGGCTCTGAACCGCTAACGTTTCGTTGACGCTTGCATCAGTCGTACATCAGTGGTGAGGTCGAATAAGGAACTGGATTTTTTAAGACTGCTTATGTCGGCTGTCATCAGTTGTTTTTTTTTTTTATGTGAAGAGAGTGCGTGTTTTTTATGCCAGTGGTGGATACGGACACATGCGTGTTTTCGCCTTGCGGCACGCGGGTGATAGTTTGGAGCGTATGAGTGCTTTTTTGTTTTATGTATTGTTGCTTTTGTATGTTTTTTATTTTTTTTTTCAATTATTTTATTTTTTGCCTTTTTTGTTTTGTAATTTCGTTGTTGCAAGTGTGATATGTTGTGACGCCTTTTTTGCGGAGTTCTATGTGTTTTTTGTCGATGTCAGAAGTTGAAGAGAGTGCTTGTTGTGTTCATTTATATTCCTCTCTGTCCGTGTTTTTTTTTTTTTTTTGCCCTCTTGTAAGTGTTGAATGTCACCGGACCTGAGGCGAACAAAGACCGTGGTGCCTTAAGGTATCATAAAACGGTGTTTCTCATGAGGGTTGCTCAATTGGTTTAAAACTGCGTTGTCACTACAGCTATCGAAATTGTACCCAGGTGACGGATACATAGAATACGTTGTAGGGTGTTTAAGCGCAAAGACAAGGAAAAAAGAAGCGACACAGACACGCTCGTGTTATCAATTGACTTTACTGGCGGAAGGAAACACCATATATAGGCCGAAGGGTGGCAGAGAATGAAACCAAAGCAAAAAACAATGAAAAAACGCCACAAAGGAAGGAGCATGCGCGGGTGAGCACATGTGTAACACACGAAAGGACACTTTTTGCAGAGAATCAACAGGTAGTGCGTTAAAAAAATCAATCTCAGCACAAACAAAGATAAAGAGGGTTTGCTGATATACTCACTGCCATGTTCTTAATATGATAAGCCTTTAGGCTAATCCATGACTTCCTGTCTTTAGACACTCTTTAATATTAACTTTATTTGAATTTAGACTTTACATTGCAGCGAATTTTCCTTGCTTATAGATTATATAATGTTCGGTGCATAGGGGTTGGAAGTAATGAACACCAACGACCCCCTTTTTTTTATGTGGTAATGTTCATGCTTGCAATACCATAGACCATCAGTGTGGCTTGGGTTCCGATACTCATTTTCTACTCAGAAAGAAAATTCAGTTGTCGCTATAGATATTTGAAGTTGCATGGAATTATTCGACTGCTCCTTGAAACTGCCGGACATTTTGTGAAGTTGGAAGAATAAACTCTGCCGGACATTTTGTGAAGTTTGTTTCTAGTTACAATGTTTGATGTTTTTCACGTCAATGGCATTGTATGAACCGACGAGCGCGCCTAGCCTTCGTGGAAACATTTCACTGCATATATTCGCTTAACTCTACGAGTTTCTAAGCCGAAAGTATAATCTACCATTGATGCATGGGACATATAGATGCAAGCATTTGAATATTTGTTCTCTTATTTTCATTTTATCTAGTCATTATTTAATGAATCACTAGTACTTGAATATAATTGGTACATTTAGAAACATTTAGTCGCTTACTCATTAATGTCAGTGCTAATCGGATAAATAATATAAAAAACTCTGTGCGATACAGCACGGAGGGTTGAGCTAGTTGGTGCGAAATTCGTAAACATGCAGCGCAATGCACTGACCTCCGACCTTGCACATCTTGGATCAGTGAAGCTTCAATGTTCTACAAGCACAAAGAAAAACTAATCAGAGGATTAAAAACTTACCTCTTTTACAAGAATTCTGACCTATTTGTAAATAACTCAAAGGTGATAAGTTTTTTTTTTAATGATAATATCCGCACTTGGTTCTCAGAACATTTTGTGCATGTATTCATCAGCTTGTTTTAATTGGTTGCAGGAAAGGCAAGGCCCACTATCTGTCACAATTGTGTCACACATCTCTTTAGCGTTCATTTTTAAGGCAAAGGCCTTTAATGGCTATTCCGATAAATTGACCAGTTCGTAGTGCTTTTCCCGTCTTGTCCTTGATCCGTTGCTCTGTGTTTTTAAAAATTGACGGCGTTGTCAGCATCGATAATTATATATATGTTTCTATCATATCAATAATCATACAAAATATCTAAAACAGGAGAGAAAGTTTGGAAAAGAAATAAGGTAGAATAATACTCAGCAGCCTCTCATGGTCGGTTGTCACGTCCATCGGAAAAGAAAGTCTTATCGGAATGCCATCGTACTTTTGAAGTTAAGGACGCAGGCACATAGAACGGTGTGAGGAAAAAAAAAAAAACACATCTTGTTTTCAAGAAAGACGAAGCGTTTTGTGCTTAGGTGAGCAGAGAAGTATAAAAACTGCATACGGGAATCACCAAGATGTAAACCATTCAAAGAGCCTTTGCCTAGCCATGCAGCTTCTGCACATATCTGGACGAGCAGCATACCAGAAATAAACCCCTCTGAAGGCACTGTTTCAAAGAGGGCTCAATATAAAGGAGGCATGAGTGTCTGTGCACACGGCACTCCTAGCAGAAAAAAACAAACGAAGAGAAACAATCTTCCCTTAGAAAAGAGCGTTACCATTCGTTGAGCTCATATGATCAGTACTGCAGCACGTACTCCTCTGCTGACTTCACAGTTATCTGGTTTCCATGCCAAGGAAGATCTCATATTTAGCATCTACGTCGCTATGATGCCTTAGTAGCTCTTTCTGTTTCAGTGTTTTCTTTGTTTTTGTGGAACTGTTTGCTTGGTAGAGGGGCGATGTCTCTAGTAAAAGAAAAGGAGCCGCTTGCCCTGATACTCTGCTTCAGTACAAAACAAAATGGTCAATATAAAGAAAGAATGAACGACATGTGATGACATTGCAGGCAGACAGGAAATTAACGCCCCCTTGGAACGAAGCGCCGAGGTGTATTTTCGAGCGCTCGCTGCATATGACAGGAACTGAGAGCTTAGGACTCTGCTATAAATGTTTTTATTGCTCATTTTCTCCTCTCCTCTCGTTGTGCGTCCTGTAAAGGTAAACTGAACTAGGTGCTTTTGTGCAAAAGGTATCAGCATATAGTTTTCTGACGGGGCACTCTCGGTGTTTGTTATAACGACAGCCTTCGACAGAAGTGACGACAGAAGTAACCAGGCTGCTGCGAAGGCTGCAGCCTGGTTACTTTTGGCAAAGAGTGTAGCCTTAAATGGGAGTGCGCCGAAAGAAGAAGTTTTCAGCGAACCTAAGCGCCGACTACAGTCCCCTCCTGTCCGAAGCCCCTTTGATGAAACCACCATGACTGAAATTCACACCTACGCAGGCAGTGTCGGCCATGGCGCTGTTCTCGTTCAGAAGAGTGGCGACAGGCGAAATTTATTGCGTGCGCCAGCAGATCTCTCTTAGAGGCCGATGCCAGATGCTCGATTATCGAGAAGGAGCGCCCGCTACGATCTGGACTACATTAAAGTTCCACCGAAACCTATACGGTAGACCGTTAAAGGTGGTAAGTGATCATCATGCGCTCTACTGGCTAGCCAATTTTAAAGACCCCTCCAGCCGCCTTGCCCGATGGAGCCTACGCCTTCAAGCATTTGACATTTAAGTAGTCTACAAGTCTGGCCGCTAGCATTACAACGCAGACTGTTTATCCTGAGCTTTACGCACATTCGCTTTTGTCTCTAAAATCGCGGATTGCATCAGTTCTATGTAGAACATTAACTTTAAGGATCAGTTTGAATTCAGTCTGGGAAATTGGTTGAATATGCACTGCTGCAAGCAAATATAATATTCTTGTCAACGTTTAAAATAGGCTTTTTACAGAAGACATTTTTGCTCAATTTCCTAAAAGCTTTTCGTTATATTAAGCACCAAATCTTGTTTAAATATTAACTAAATACGGCATTGGCGGCTGAGCGCTAACATTAATAGAGAGTTGCCTTGGAGGTATAACGGATTACATGCCAATTCATGATTGCCAATCCACCTCAGTGGACTTGAGATTTGGAGTACCGAAGGAATCAATTTTAGGTTCATTGCTTTTTCTTTTCAAGATTAATGATATTGGCAATATTCCTCTACCTCCTGCTATTAATAAGTACGGTGATTACACAAAAGTTTTCTTTCCGAGTGCAGACATTCACGCCATAGAGCAGACTGTCTATATGTGTATTTACTGTCTCCATAACTGGCGTAATGTGAACGAGATAATTCTAAGTCGTAAGATACTTCTAAGTGTATGAAAAGACAGCTCACATTATTTCGTCCCAACGATGAACCACTGCTTCCTGATATAACACTGAATATCAACAATCATAAAATGATGTCTTTGAAATCTTGCTGGCTCCTAGGAGTCCTTCGTAGGTTTAAGCTCACTTCGTCTGAGTATGAGAATTAAAATCGCTGGAAAAGTAATCTAAATATTTTTGGACGATGTACCTAGTTAAAGATTTCTTGCCGTTGCGTATTAGGCAACAACCCTATCTTTCATTTATCCACTACCACATTACACACTACCTTCTAGTTTGGGAAAGTGCAATAAGACGGATCCTCAGCAACTCTGCTCTCTGCAGAAAAGGTTACGTATATCTTCTAACCCGCCTTTATCAACATACTCGCTGTGTGAGATTTTGAATATATTGTTATTTTGTGAGTTAAGTGATTTTTACCTACAGCCACTGTGGGTTTCCGAGATTTAAACACCTTTATTCTGCGTTTTTCAAACCAATACGTAAAAAGATTGGTGGCCTACGACCCATTTACTGTCTCACTGACGGCGTCAAGATCAAGAACCAAATACGTTACTAAAATATCTGGCTAATCAAATATTATCGCTTCGCAATGTATGTCTCTCCCTTATGCAGCTTTCGATAAAAACTGTAACTTTGTCTCGTTTAAAAAAAGTCAAGCTCCTACCTCCAGCGAAGTTGCAGTAACTTATTTTCTAATGTCATATAAGATAATCACAAATGTCTACATTATTAAATATGTTTTATATATATGTACATAAACCGCTACCGTCTTGAAGGCTTTGTAATAGATAGTATGCGTAGATACAGATCTTATATAACTTTCATTGGAAATATTGAGTGCCAGCTAGTTTACTTGTATTTTTTTTTTTATCTTTGAGCGGATCTGGGTAATAGCCCTGTACTGTCCTGCAACATCTATGCTTCAGTGATTTGTGCGTGCTGTCCAACGTGCACGTCCGAGATAAAGCCTCGTCAGGAGACATTACAGTCTCATCTTGCCATTACTCGTGCACGCACTACCATTGCGAAGTGATGTTAGAAATAAACAAAGGAATAAAAGAATCGAGAAAGAAATAATTTCGCAGAGTTCTTCGTAGCGTGCTATTCGTGAAAAAAGAAAAAATTATTGTTTCTAGAGGATATACATTTAGCATTTCTATATTTCACGCACTGAATATAGGTATCAAAGGTTGAACCTTAGTGTACACACCGTTGCGCATTTGGCGTGCGCACGTCTTCGGACCCAATGATGCAGCCAGTATATCGCAATGGTTCGCTGCCAGTTTTGTGAGGCTGTTTTTTCAAAACCGGTAATTTTGAAGTGGTGGATAAATTGCTCTCTTTCAGAGAGGCTGCACTGCAGGCTAATTCCTAATTATCTTATCAACATGAGTTTAAAAGTCGATACATTAAAAATGCTCCTTTCTGAACAATTTCTTTTGGAACCTGCGGAGTAATCTAATCAACTACTGCAAAGAGAAAATGAAATGCATTGCGTGAAAATTAGGAAGTCATTTCATTCTTCCTGTGCTTAACACGCTTAACTGAAATAAAAGAATATCACTTGTCGATGACATCATGTATGTGTAGATCTCTGGGCTAGCTTTATAGTCGTTTATGTTGGCACTGCGTTTGAACCTTCATTTCACCTTCCATGTCTACCGGTGTCACTATGGCGCGGTGGTTAAAGTCGGGATATGGATGCATTTACTTGACAAAAGTAAAAAGAACACCTGCAATTTAAAACATTTTCTTGCTACACGTATGGCTTCCTTATCCTATATGAGCCCTTTCTTTTCATTTTTAATAAACAACCGGGCAGCTATGTGACTAGATCGTACCAATCATTCGAATTTCGTTTTTTAATCTATGAAAACAAAATTTGGATGCGCCTTTTGCACACCAACTTGTATGCACATCCTTTATGTTACACTGACAGCTGTGCGGCTAGTTGCACAGATAGCGCACCAGAATTGCGAAAGTTCATTGAACTCGCGCCCATAAAAAGTTAGATCCCGTCTCTGCTAGCGATGGTACCACAGACTTCAGAGAAGGCATAAATATTTGGGGCGGGGAGGTAAAAACCACGAGGGACACCTTGGTCCACTGATGTGATATCAGCGGCCTGGCGCACCTATTAAGGCAAACATAGCCAGGCAACAGCATAGCATTTGCAACGGCGCTCGGACACCCGTGATGTGTGACCTCCCATGTTCGAGTTTTGTCGCCGTCACAACATATAGGACTCGTACACGCAGGGTTGAGGGGAAATGAGATACAAGACCCGGCTATAAGGAAAGCAAGTTTATTTTTATAGCCCCAACTTTGACCCTTGCCACTTACGTTGAACAAACAGAATGCGGAGATTAAGCCATCGAGTGACTTCCGGATATGCCTCACAGAAAAAGCTATTCTCAGCCATGGCTTCAGTCAACTGTATTAGGGACAAGGCCTACTGGGTAGAGGGGCCCTTTCCCAGTCATAATACGGTCAGGACGGCAGAAAAGAGCCCGGTTTCCTTAATGCTGTCTTGCCGTGACTAAAGTGAGAAAAGCTTTTTTGCCTCTTCTATGCTTGTCGCCACTGCACGAGACTTCAAGCATACGGCTGGAGGTGTGTGGTGTTCCTCTTTTTTATGCCCTCTCTCGAGGTCACCACTCTGCTCCTCACTGCACCAAAACTGCGGTATTTGTCGTCGACGTGGGGTAAAGCACGTACATACACAGTGCTGGCGGCACCTGGGCCTCGCCTACACTTATTGCGGGTGGTCACTTCCGCAGTAAAGCGCAAAACAAGTCGCAGAATCATCGTTGTGCAGCTGGTCACGTTTACAAATAAATATTCGTTGCTTTCTTTGGTGCTTCCTAAAATTGCATGGGCTCAAAGAATGTTATGTCTGTCAGAACTGTATAACATGGTTGTCTGGAAAATACGCTGATGGCCTGTACGCTATTTCTTTAAGGAAGGGGCGCAGATAGCGCTAGCGCCCTCTAGTTCATGCCTGGAGGAAACTAGGTAGAGCATTAAGCATAACTTACACTGTCCGTGAACACCTCATGGTGAAGGCAAGGACAACAAACACACCTCCCTCCTTTCTCAACTTGTACTGCCGGTGAATACCTCATGGGGGAGCTGAACAGACAAATCTCCCTCCTCTCTCTTGGCGTACGTGGCATCGAGAAACAAATATACCGCATTTGTTTGACCTCGTTTGAGAAGCACTTAAGCACTGCCTTAACAGGTACGATGAAGTAGCGTCAACTTGTCCCGTCAACATATTGCCCTCCCCCATCAAGACGGGCCTTCTTTCGTACTTCATAACAGAATGCTTACTACGCACCTCATCACAGCATAATCACAACACACCTCTACATTTGTCGTAAACGCCTATAAGCATACCGTCGTTTCTGTACGCTTTCCGCTTAGCAATATAGACCTTGCTACTCGTTTAATTACGATACCTACCTTGGTAGCCAGGGACGAACAAATAAAAATTCAGCAGTAAGCAACCACATTATGAGAATGACCGCACGGCGTACATAATAATCCCGCTTTTACCTAGCCATACGAACCTGCCTGCATGGCCCTGGCGTAGTGTTTCTAACTAGAGTTCTAATGATCCCGGGGCTCTATATCAATTTTACCCTAAATTTTCTTTTCAGCCCTATGAGTTTACTTTGCATTCTTGTATGGGACATTCACGTTTCAGTTCTTTTGTGACCTTGCATCCGCTTTTTTTTTTTTTTTGTAAAGTTTTAATTGCGATTCAATTCAGCCGCTCCACTTGTCACGTCAATCTTTTCGAGCAATCCGGCATTTATCGATCCACCGACTACAATTACGCTGGGTTCTCCACTGCACAGAAAAAAAAATGGTGGCTTTTTAGTCTGCTCTGTTTTAAAGCTGCACTAAATGCGAAATTCATATCCTTATGAACAAAGGCTGACAAAAGAAAAATTGACAGCAACACGTGGAGGAAAGTACCTAGGATGACAAAGCTAAAAACAAATGACAGAAGCGGTTCATGGAAACGCGAGTTCCCCGCCGGGGTGGCGCAGTGGACGAGTGATCGAATCCCGGCCTCAGCGGCCGCTTTTCGATGGAGGCGAGAAGCAAGGCGCCCGTGTGCTGTACGATGTCAGTGCACTTTAAAGAACCCCAGGTGGTCGAAATTTCCGAAGCCCTCCACTACGGCGTCTCTCATAGCCTGAGTCGCTTTGGGAAGTTAAACCCCACAAACGAAACCAAAACGCTGAGTCCGACGGAAACAATGGGATGATGTATATACTTGAGCAATGACTAAAATTTCAAGTATACTACCATAGTAGGCCAGGAAAAAGCTGCCATTCAAAAGACATCAGGAAGCTTAGAAATCATTTCACTAGTGAAGAAGTCTCGAGGATATCCAAGCGACGCCATGTAGGGCGTTCTAACTAGGTGCTGTGTTAGCAAAGAATGATTTGTTAGGGGTAGTTGTTTCTCATAGGTATTCCCTTAAGTTTTGGCTATGATGCAGCCCAATCTTTTGTGGACGCAAAGACTCGATAACAGCGTTAATCTGAGGCTGTTGTGTCAAAGCTGATAGGATAATCTTTGTCTTTGTCGCTTGCATAATGAATTCCAAGCTCTTGCTTTGAAGGACAGCCCAAGGAAATAAGATTCATGTGTAAGCATATTGATTGAATAAAATTGATTTTTTTGCATTTTTGTACCCTATCAGTATTTGGTCGCGAGTGCAAGTTCTATACTGTAGCCGCGTATTCCATAGTACCGCCTAACAACCTGTACAGCCAATATAACAATTATTGGTAGACCTAACCATTATGCCTGATCACTCTCGCGTTCGAATTACTTTTTCATGGACTCTCATTGTGTTACCTATACACTGTGTATCAGAGGTAATGGTATCCTTACATTATATATGCAATTGTTATTGATGCAATGAGAAAAAGTTTAGGATATTGCTTTTACTTGACGATATTCACATGGTTTATCTAGTAATAATGTTAACGCGCCAAGTAAACCATCACGAGCCTATAATATCTAAAGAACTATACGCAGTGCCTTTATAATTAGGGCTTTCTGTGGGAAATATAACCGGCAGTTTTCGCCAAAAGTCTGATCTTTATAGGCATGCTACATAATATATCATAACTGAATCACAAAGAAATAAGAGTGCTAAAGATGGACGGTTGAACTCTTCCCCTACCACGCCCATTCACAATCCTTAGAACCTCACGTGCCGATTTGGTGTAGCCTGTCCCCGTCATGTCACAAGTGAAGAGAAGTGAAGTTTACCTTTCACTTAATTATTCTTTTTTTTTTTATCGTAGCATCATTTTACCGCGAAAGCGTTGTGTCCCATGTCGCAGAATAGCCGGTGTAGGTGTTATGGTTGTAACGTGAAAATCATAAGAAAGTAAAGAAAAAAATAAAAGTTTTGTGAAAACAAGCGAAGCTGAGCACGGTTTCTTCGCAGGGCGAAACGAGTACGCAAGCACTCCGCCGCAGAGCCGCATCACTTCTCTCCAAATAAATGTGGACCTAATGTGTGCATTTCCTGAGGACTGTTGGTCAATGTTCAGGTGCGTCATTAGAATGAAACTGCTTACGGAAGCAATGGTTAAGCGAGCAGCAAAGAACATTTCCGCTTTGCCTAACTGCAATGCGGCACACATTGGAAAATTTCTTCGATCGTACGGAGCTGCCGCAACAGATGGCGCGAGCCACCTCCCGATTCAAACCCTGATACATCCACCTGCCCATCGTGTTCCAAGCATTGGAGATTAAAAGCTATCGCGTTGAACTCTTAAAAGCGAAGCTTAAGAGTCCTGTAGTTTGTTTTTGCATGCACCCCGAAGACACCGTATATCTATCAATCTGCTAACAATTACTTTCACGCCTATTTCGCAGCTTTAGATGTTAGTTACGGATGCTGTGCGCTATCTGGTATGTAATCAGCAAAATGAAATTTTGTTTTCAATAATTTTTTGTTTTTGTTTTTTCTCTCGTAGGCCACCTTTTAACGCGTTTCGAAAGTGCGGTAGCATCGAAAAAGAATGTCCAGCACGAAAATGCTGCTGATCTCCTGATCTCCTGAGGAGCAGCCAGTCAGAATTCGATTATGAACAAGAGAACAGTGGGCACCAGGCTAGACATCGGCGTCCGCACGCCGGTTAATTTTGTTTGCGTTGTCGGTCTCTCCAACGTGTGGCAATATTTTGTACGAAGAATGCTATTCAAGCTAGAAATTTTGATATTTGACAGAAAGTGGCTAATAAAAGGACAAGAATTTTGCGTATATTGCAAACATAATTTTACACTTTCCCTTTTACCTTTTCTTTTCAGGTACCTCTGCACTTTTGCAAGTTTTGTCCAATTTTCTGTAAACTCTTGTTTTTGGCAATTACAATTGTGTGTTGCAAAACATTTCGTTCTTCAATCTTATATCCCTATAGTTCCGGACAATATCTTCTGGCTATGCAGCCAACACTACAGAATCGAAATGCATCAGCTCACTGCACTGCAGAATGTAGTCCCTTCCTTCTGGAATATTATTCAATTACTGAAATATTTACGATGTTATTACATCATGCTAGTACTAAAACACAAGCCAGTACAACGGTAATGTAGTACATTTCCAAATCAGCACAGTACGCTGAGCAATCGAGATGGTTGCGCCATCTGTCAGAAATTTCCCGAAAAATACGTCGGCTGCTGCTTCTGCGTATACCCGCCGGCTTCTGAATCCTTTCGGAATGCTCAGGTTACGGCAGTGTACGCAGCGCGTGATATTGATTAACCGTGAACTTACGTTGCACATAGACCTTAAAGACTACAAAGAAAGTCATTTCTGCGTTGTTGGCGGCTTGAAAACTATAATTTCAAGCAAAGGCTGAACTTAAATCGAAACCGTAAATGTGGGAAGATATGCCAGACTACATTGCTTAGTATACCACAGGGACGGAAGCTCCGCCCACCGAGCCTTGGTTGCACCGCCAGAAAAATTTGTCTGGGAGAAAAAAACAGATTTATTTACCTTGTATTCCCTGTGTTATATAGAATACTAAATGAAAAAGGCTGACCGCCGAAGAATTGACGCGTTTGAATTGTGGTGCTGGCGAAGACTCTTAAGAGTTCCTTGGACTGCCAGAAGATCAAATCAGTCGATATTGTCGACCATAAACCCTGACTGCTCATTGGAGGGTCAAATTCTAAAGTTAAAGCTCAGCTACTTTGGTCATCTGATGAGAAGAGAGGAGTCGCTGGAGAAAGATTTGATGTTGGAAAAGGTTGAGGGTCGCCGGAGAAGGGGTAGGCAGCGAACGCGATGGTTAGATGGCATTCTCGAGGCATTGCAGATGAAGATATGTGATGTTAAGAAGATAGTGAGAGACCGGAAAGCGTGGCGTGACAAGGTCCATAGGGTCACGAAGAGTCGGACACGACTGAACGCCTGAACTGAACTGAAATGTAATAATTTAAAAAAAATTACTACCGTAGCCTACAAAAGCGAGTAATTTTTTATCACGGTAGGGCAAGAGTTAAACACAAATAGGAGTGGCGCTAGAGTCATCTGAAGAAGAAAAAGATTTGGTTTGGTTTGTGGGGTTTAACGTCTCAAAGCGACTCAGGCTATGACAGACGCTGTAGTGGAGGACTCCGAAAACTTCGACTCCCTGGGTTCTTTAACCTGCACTGACATCGCACAGCACACGGGCGCCGTGCGTTTCACCTCCAGCGAAAAGCGGCCGCCGAGGCCGGGATTCGATCACGCGTCCTTGGGAACAGTAGTCGAGCGCCGTAACCACTGCGCCACCCCGGAAAGAGTTCGACTACGCTCAGAAAACTACGCCTGGAATCACGTGAGGAGAAAGTTGCTTAGGATCGGTTTTATTTTTTAAATGATTCTGGTTTAATTATCAGCTCTCAGAATTATTACCTATCATGTCATTGTGTATGTGATTATTACATATATAATGAAATATTGCTGAAGCTTATTAATCTGAATGATACGCATTATAGGCTGGAAACTGCTTTAAATTTATAATTGAAGCAACCCCGAAGACAGAGGTGTACTGGATTGTGTATACAGATTGCCTCTTTGTACAAATTAAAAATGATGTTTGACTAGAGAAGCAGACGCTGTGATTCATTAAATCCGGTTTAGGGAGACAGCGCTCACAGCCGTTGCACAGGGTCAAACTGCGTGTACCAAGTGGTCCTTTCTGGCTTGAGTTCTCAGAGGTTCTGTCATATTGCTTTTTCTCCCGAAGTGACGTACATGGAGCCATTTTTAATTTTTGAGACATAAAGTTTCACGAAGTTGTCGGGAAATTATGTTTTCGAATGGGATGTATTAAGTAACAAAAAGTCACTCCTCCTCGGCACGGAAAGCATATTTGCTCTCCCCCTTCCAAAGGAATTAACTGAGGATAACAATTTTACGAAATGTCTCTCAGTGGCCTTTACAGATAATCTTAGGGAGAGATGTCGGTGCAAAAATGTAATGAAGATGGGTTAGTATGAGAAACTCATCTATGGTAGCAAGGCAGAGATGGCCACGAAATTATAGCATGTCTCATTTCTTGCCACTGACGGCAAGGAAAGTCAGGCAATTTCTTAATCAACTTTTTCTTTCTAGTGATATTTTACTCTGCCTCGGAACTTCTTCCCTTTTCGCGAAAGTCTCACAGACCATTATGAATTGAGCAAGCAAAAGCTAGCCCAAGAAAATTACTACGACACAAAGATGTCCTGTGAACACCTTCAGAGGAATAAGTGTTGGCGCAACGTCGAAACGCCGCCATTTTTACTGCGTCGCAATCAACGCAACGCGTCGGTTGCGCCTGCTGGCAAGAGGCGGTCACCTTTTAATCAGGGGCAAGTGTGCGACGTGCCACGCACCCAAAACAAGGCTGCCCCAGTCTACAGTGTGCTTTGTATAAGTGTCACGAACACGCCCAAGAACTTATTGCTGAGGGCTAGCTCCTGGCAAGCGGGTCACCCATACTTTCTTTGAAAGAGAATCCATTCCGTCACCTTTCTTTTTGCGTCCTTGTTTTGTCTTGAGAGGGAATTATATTTATTTCATCCTTCACTTTAAATGCTTCAGCGAGACTACGCTAGTTGTTTTGTTGTTGTTTTTTTTTTGCACAGGATAAGCAGCATAGACCGCCTTGGTGACTATTGACAATTATTGTGTAAGTCCCACTGCTTCGCTTAGACTCGAAGAAACTTACGTTTATTCCATCCAATTAATAGCAATTGCAAAATGAGTAACTTGCCTCTCCTAATTAAAATTTTACAAACAACCTTTCCACTTTTATCACGCAATAATTCTGCGAAAGGCAACTCCGTCATACATGCTGACTTCACAAGTTACCAATTAGTTTTCATAATGACTGGCCAACATACGACGCGTTTCTCGTTAGTGATGTTTAAATTGCATTCCTTTTTTTTTTCTTTTTTTTGGGGGGGAAGGGGAGGGGGTGGGGTCATGTGTATTCTTTCTTATAATCATAGAACAAATATTGAAATCAGCTTCAAGAACATTTTTGAACCGATTTAAGAAACGACTAATCGTTTTTGATCAATTCTTACTCTGAAGCTGCATGGTTCGCACCTGTAAGATTACGGCTTTAGACCCGGAAAGGGCTTTTAGCCTCTTTTAGCGAAGTTCCTCAGATGGCTGTAACACGGCTTCCACTTAACGTTTTGACGCACTTTGAAGCACCCAAAAATAAAGCATCTAGCTCAACGTTCGCAAAGTTTCCGAATGCAATTTTTTGGCTCACGCCGAACGTCTGAGCGTTGTTAACTTCTAAAGTTCACCCTTCATAGATCCTGAACTAAATCTTGTGGATGTGACGGGAAGCGTGCACTGCAGGGCTGCCGGATTTGCCGAGTATAAGGGTATTTTCCAGGGAATGTTTTTCCTCATTTTATTTAGCTTATACTCTGCCAACTTATAGGCTGCATGTTCACAGACCTTCCCATACTCTCTCAAGTTAACGATTTCTAGGGGCATCTATACCAACCTTAATACTGTAACCCTATTAATCCTCTCAGAACTAATTTTCGGCCACTCCCTGGAATACGTTATATCTCTTCAAATCATGTGTTGTTCCGTCATGTGTTGTTGCGTCAAAAGCACTGTGACTACTTGCTACAATCGCGGGAGAGATTAAAGGGGCCGGGGTGCTTCACCATTTTTCAGCTGTTGCTCATTAGGTGCTATCTTAGGAATGAGTTCGATTATTGTTTCGAGGAAGTGCACAAGGCTGTTTAGATTCCAGCTTGTTTGCTGGCATGCGAACAAACTTAGCGACAAGAAAATGCGAGCTGTCTTTTTTAATAAACGCATGGAAGACTCTTATGCCTTCCCTCCAGTTGAGGCAATTTGTACTCGAATAAATTCATATCTCCGAATTGTTCTAGACCTCGTCCTGGGTCCGATGAAGAGGTACTGCTTCGTGAGTGTTTTCAACGCAGCCGTCAGGATTGTGTCGCCTTGGAGAAGTCTTTGATTACTGAGACAAGTTCTGATTGGAAGATCGTCTAGAAGCGTCGCAGATGACACACCAGTTGTCGCGTGTGGTGTAGACCTAACCGTACCGAGGTAGTCAGAGTAGGATGTTTTTAAGGGGCGTTTCATAACCTGTCATTTGTACCCAATTATAGCGGACACCGCAGACTCTTTTGATTTCTATTTTTCCCCGTGACTAGTATATTGAGGATCGCTGCTGGAGGAGGTTCCTATCGCAGAGAAATTCAACGGGCATTTGGGACATGAATTGTGGCTTTCTCTTCGCTGCCATTTCATCTGGAAAGCTTCGTGGCTGAATAATAATACACGAAGACAATCGACGATAGAATGTGATGTAACAGTCGATACAAATGCAACTTCAGGCAAGTCGATTGTGATTATGGTCATTAGGTAAGTACAATTTCACATTGTTCGCTGAGGACTTCCTACAATGCCCATCTAAAGCTTCTGACAAGCTTGTTTCGGGAAATATCCCAGGTGCCAAATATGCGAACTATATGCGAACAGTAGTCACAAAAGACTGGTTTAGGTCTCACAATGCAAGGGCAGTTTTCTTGTGAAATTTTAAACACCTCTAGAGTCAGTAAAGTGGGGATTGTAATCAGTTTTCAGAGCAACAAGTAATTTAACTGAGAAATTTTCTCTCGCTAGTAAATGTAAAAAAGCACTTGTGTCAATTTCCCTTGGTGTGTTCATCTTTTTTTATGTATTTCACAGCTCTTTTCAATACCTTATCTGCAGTAGTGCCAAGCGTTAACCGGTGTCTTGTCCTAGAAGATGACACGACGATACCATTTATTCTGTTCCGTTTTGGTTTGAATGTTTTCAATACGCAAGCATGAAAGTGCATCTGCGGTATCGTTTTGAGACGCACTCTGATATTGGATACAGGAAGAGGGCAGGCTATCTGAATATTCGAAGGCGGCACAGAACTACCAAGAGCCATCTTTCTTTCGGACAGCAACTATAAGATCCATAGCAACGCAAGCACGGGGTATATCTCCACCAGAAATTTGCTTTCACAGAGTAACTGGAAGGTGAAGAAGTTTAGGAGAAATCGATGGCGTAGAGTATAGCTGCACTAGATATGATGCATGAAGTGTTTTACCTGCCCTGGGTTCATTGTGAAGAGCTACGAGAACAGAGGGTGCAGCATAGTGGAGGGCGAAAATGTGTGTGTGTGTGGGGGGGGGGGGGGGGGAGGACAAAGTTGGCAGCTCTGTAGTAAACAGTCGCAGTTTATGCGCCTAAGCTAGAGATGATGTCGCACTGGGTAAAAATATTGTCCCGAATAATTTAAATCTTAATTTGCTCTCTTCAACAGCTGCCGCCAGCATGTGGACCGATCACTGTGATCGCAGCGCGGGGAAGGATCTTGTGCTCTTTGTTTTTTTTCACACGTCGCTAGACAAGCCTTTTTATCACTTTAATTGTAGTGCCAGATGAGCCAAGATAAGTCTCGAATGATTGCAGTCAAGCGCCACTCGTTCCGTATTGTTCCAGACTTTCCCACTTTAGTTTGGCCGGTTTATCTAGATATGTCTCAGGCGTATTTAAGTTGCGTGCTGCCAAATGCCGTGGGCATTCGTATCTTGACGACTGGCAAGTTTTTTTTCCTTGCGCAAGTCAGCCCAATAAGAGATAACTTCAGCGCTGTACCTGCGTGTTCAATTAACACCAACGGTATTGTGACTACCACGTGAAATTAAGCCTTTTTTTTTTTGTGATCTGGAGCACCACACCAGCGTAGTTCCACCGTGAGAAACAATTGTGGCAGGAAGCATTCACCAAACATTTTAAGGCGCAAACCTCAGTTGACTCATTCATGGCGTCTATAAACAGTAAACCCGCCTCGCGACAACAACGTTATACCATCAATTCATATTTAAGTTGTAAAGATTCAAACCAGCGGCATATATACCGTCAATTCTATTCCTGCATTTGTATTCATGGGTGTCTACCAAGAACAGAGACAGGCAATGCCCTTTTCCTTTCCCTAAAAAACCTAACCAACAAGAGATTTAGCACTTTGCCAAACTCTGTGCCAGTGTTTGCAAACCTGTGTGGTCAGCTGCCGAGAAAAACAGGCCAAACAGTGCTTTCGCAAGTCTTATATGATTTAAAGGGAGCTAACTCACTGCTCATTTTTTGTGTTCATTGATGTAGTTCAGAAGGGGTTACAAACATTCCAAATGCATAAACATCCGCAAAACATTTGGTACAAAAATCTTCACATAGACGGTGAAATAGAATTGTCTTTGTCGAATCACAACCGTGGCATATATTCCTTCTGCATACTATCTATATAATAGACACGTATTTTTCGTGTTTTGCTGATGGCGTTGGCTTCGTAAGATGTTTGGTGTGGCCATGTTCTCTTCTCTATTTTCTTTTTCTTCGATAATTGCAGATATTTTAAGTTTGCCCAATCTGTTTAAAGCTGCGTGAGGCAGTGTCTGGCGTTTGCTAGACATGCAGGAAAACCTTGAAAGTCTGGAGGTGAACATAAATGGTCACAGGCCGTTTGCAAGGAGCTCAGTATCGCCATGGTGGCTTCGTTAACGCAATTAAATAAGGAGCTGGCGGCGAATTCTTCTGATGGCTTTACCGCATGTTCGATCTGTTCTCAAATCTCGATTGTGCGTTGACGAGACACGATTCATTGTAAAGTAGGTGCGCTTATACTCTTTATGAACTTGTTCCCCAAATTATATGTCAAAGATTCTGCTGCCAGTTGAAGTTTCAGAATTGCCTGTAGCGGAAAGTTCTCTGAGATGGTTACGTAAGCTTAAAAACCCTCACTGGCTAATTGTCTGCGCTGACGGAGGCAGTGATGTTCTAGAATTTCGTTTCTTGCAGCTGCTAAGTGAGCGTCGGGTAGCGAGAGCAGCATTTAAAATGTCATCAGCCCTTGATGACGTTTGCACAGGGACTGGCGCTTTTCCATGATGCTGTGAGGCAGTGATAGACACGTTGGCCCTGGACTCTGATTTAGTTCAAAAGTACCCTGCTAGTTTCTTGTGCGTCGTCTCCAACCACTTTAATATGTTAAAAAAAAACAGCTTCCGCTGCTGCCAAAATACTGCATGTTCTCCTGGCGTAAGTAGTAATGGTGGAGGAAGCGGGAGGGCTTCATGGGATATTATTCAAAAGCATGGCTTTCGGAACAGGACACTACGATGGACTCATCGCCGCTATTATGTAGCGTCCACTGTCCGGGCGACGGTGACGAGCAAGCGCATATATCATCTTAGAGGAGATGTGGGTTCGACAAAAGTAAGATAAATGTTTGTGATGATACCACAGGATGCAAAAGGAAAAGAAAGCTCAAATTATCGATTCTCAAAGCTCTATCGCTTCACTCTCGTAAGCTGGATGCGTGGTGAATACTAGCAAAAATAAATGTGTCCTCTCAGAATACCAAATTTCTCGCTTGCTATTCCAAGCTGCAGCATTCATAAGATACCATTGAAACGTACAGTCATTTTCTACATAATGTTTATAAACACCATTTTACTAATTCCCCCCCCCCCCCCAAAAAAAAAAAAATATCCGATTGTCCTTTTGCAATTCTTCCTCTCAAATTATTGGCCAGGCAATGAGATAAGCAAATGCAATAATTCTGAAGTGTTCCCCTTGTAATGTATTCCAACGCTAACGAAACGAGATGTCTTCATAAGGCCTGTAAACGGCGATGAATGACTCTTCATATAACTTGTCTCATGCCTCACATTCTTGCTAATCAGAGCTGAAATGCTTCGGCTCATAGTATATTAATGTAGCTGTCTAAGCCGCTATCACTACTCTGCAGCACAGATACATAGTATGCGTCTTCTGCAGTCTTTTTTCACGTTGCTAGTTTCAATCCCGAGGCTTTGACTTAGTCACGTGCTTGCTCCAAAATCATGAATGCTATATATTATAAGTGTACTTTCTCTACTTCGCTGCTACCTGACCTTACAAGGGCCACATTTAGCACAAAACGCTAACCAGAGAAAATAAATACACAGGAAGAAACAAGGGTGCTACTCGCAACTCATTTATTGTTACTGATGGTGTCAGTAACATCCGTATACGAGTATAATGCTTGAAAAAGTAAGCATGGTTCTTTGGAGGATTGAAGTTAAAGGTGCCTCTGGTAATATCAGCGGTAACCTTTCCAGTAGGAAACAGTAGAAAGCCACCTGGTCCGTAATTTGAGAACTCCCTGTATTCCCTATTATATCAGTTAGCATAACATTGTCCGTGGCACAAAATGTATGCGGCAAAACGCAGCAAAGAGCTACCGATAAACCACCGAGCACCGGCACACCAGAACACCTAGGAAAACTTATTCATGTCATCTGTATTCAGGTGATTATAAGGGCCTTGACAGGTCTTCACGTTGCTGGTGTCAGATGTATTTTATATTAGATTAAGCTAGGCAGCAGCTGATCCAGAGAAATGCCATAGTGATCAAGCAGATTTTTGCGACAGCCTAGCGCAGTACACTGCACAGGGCAGCTCAACGAGACAGAAGTTTTTCGGAGAGCACGGTGCTGCGAGATGAGAACCGAAGGAAGACAAAGAATCCAGACAAGAAATAGACTATGCGATGGCGGCGGTGGTTGAAGCTCCGCTGCAAATTCTCTAATACTAGTAATAGGCAGCGGGCTAATTGGTAGGCTTGTTTAGCACGCGGTGTCGACTTTTAAGCACACAGAAGACAAAGCAGATAGCGTAGGAAGCAACGTGCCAAAGGTGAATGAGTATTGCTGTTGTATACGAAGGTTAAACAGGGAGAACCGGCATTAAATGATAGGAGGAGCTGTAAGCAAACCAAACGGACTGATGGGCGGCACCCAAGTCATGATGGTCCGGCAAGACGCTCATCGCGAGCGTATCGGCCTGAGAGCGGTTGGGGCGCTCGATGAAGCTGTATGTTTAGGTATGATGGGCACTAGCGAGGTTACGTTTCCTTGAGCATATACGTATAGATAATGTATTTGACGGTTTACAAAAAACGACACCTGTGCTTAATAAGTTGCGCGCCAGAAATACGATGAAAATGAATTAGTTATGACATATAATCGGCAACATGAGGAGAAGTGCTGGTTTGGATTGCCAGAGTAAATTCACAGCGAGCATTATACCCTGTGATAAACGCAACCCATCTCATTGCAGAGGCAGACTCAGGAAACGATCTGAGAACACCTAAGTCGACAAGGAACAGTGGTTCGATTGGGACATCAATCCGTTATTCCTGGCCAGCCGACAGTGCCACTGGTCTGGTAATTGCTTAGATAGGAAGCACAGACGCAACAGTGTAAAACATGGTTGAGTGGAGGTCAAAATAAGGGATGATTCGTGGGGTCATAAGTATGCGAGCCACCCAGACTATCAGCAGCGGAATTATCGTGCAGCTTTCAGGGATATCAGTGCTAATGTTCTTCAGCGAAAGAAAGAAGTTGCTTTGAGACACTAAGTTAAATATGTGGCGGAATCAAGAGTGTTATAAAAAGAAAGTAATTACTCATTGACGTCTGCCAAAGCGCCGCCCTACGGCTATAAAGGAAAACTATACATCTTCCTCGGACACTTCGTAGGTAAAGCTAATCGTCTTGGTTAGCTCAGTTCGTAGAGCGACTACCCCGGTAAAGCGGTGGCCTCAGGTTTGATTCCCGGATCAGGACGAGTTTTTCCTTAACCACGAAGTTTCCTAGAAAGCTGTAACCTTTCCTTTGTAGCCGCATGGCAGCGCTTGGGCAGATGTCAGTGAGCAATTATCACCTTTTTACAAATGTACTCCACCTTAGGGCACTGCCCTAAATATTCGCCCAAAATGGTATTATGCTGCACAATCTGGATCATCGGTTAAAACTCACGTTATGTTGTGTAGCAATTTGCAGTGAGGGGGTGCGTGACGTTTTCCATCACAAGTTCTTGGCTGCATTAGCACTGAGGCAGGAGAGTTCTGATTCCATAGCAATGATTTGGGTACTGATCTCAGTGGGGGTTGCCATAACATAGCGCGAGACTGACATGGTTTTTAGCGATGTGAGGACAAAAGAGCGTGTTCTACCATGAAGCCAGTCATTCCAAATCTACGATCCGTACTGGGGATCTTTATACAAGTCTGCCATTGAAATCCGCCCTTTGGTTCATGTAGCGAAACGAAAATGTATGCTGCGCAACGCCTGATTTAATCTCATCTTAGACAGTCCGTATCTGCACAGCTTTTTGTCGGCTTGCAAAAGTTGCCAGGATGTAAAATGTGAACACAATGAATATATTAAAGGCGAAGTTTGCGCTAACACTTGGACGAAGACGGAAAAACACACACACGACGACACACACACATACGCGACGTTTTCTTTCTATGTCGTGGGCCTAGTGTTAGCGCTAACTTTGTTTTTACTATGCAGAATCAACTAAGCCGGCAATACGCATTTCGGGACAATAAATGTCCGCACTATAAGCATGGGATAATTTTTAAAGGCCGTAAGTTGGAGAAATATACTGTTGCAGACTGGGTTTTGTGTATTACGGCACATTTGGAGCGCTGTCAGCCTTCAGGCTAACAGTAACAGAGCTCTCGTTAAAGCAGGAGGATTAAATAAAAAGAAGGAATGCTTGAAGCATCTGACGACCAAGCACAAGAGAGTAGTGGTACAAAACAAAATATTGCCGCCGATATTACGCCATTAAAAAACTGCTAAGGAGAATATTATCAGTGAGACGTTTTGAACAAAACATTCATGAAGTTGCCAATTAAAACTGAGCCGCGTAAGGACCTCAGTCTCGCGCGTACTGCCGCTCTTAAAGATAGTCATACTGATAGCTTTCTTTCTGCGAAGGTTCCTTGTACAGATAATGTACAAAAAGGACCTATTGGCAGATAATAATAGCCCACCCAAAAATACGCACAAGACAGAAAAGACAGGTCCTTCCGTGCGGTACTTTTTATGCGCAGTAATTTAAATGTTGAAAGCTGAGCACCGTCTCGCTCAAGTAAAAGTGTTGTTGAAAACATTATCTAATTGTATGGAGCTGACACACACCGACTTATAGAATAAAGTCGTTTCGCTACTATTGGGTGAAGCGGGTTTAATGATGTAGTTTTTGATACAGATAAAAGAAAAAATAACAAGTCTGCATAATGCTCCTGTTATAAAAAAAAAAAGGTGGTTTGCAGTGTATAGCTTGTTGGGCTCTAGAATGCGTCGGTGAGGTGAAGTTTCACGTTCGGTAATTTCCTATTCTCTGATGCATGCATATGAACTCGTTTTGTGCTCGACATCAGTGCTCATTAGAGCTGCCGCTTGGAGACCTGAATTAATTACAGCCCTGTGCAGGATCCATAAAGCGAACCCGTGCTCCGGAGCTGGAAAAGATATTTGGCATGCGGCTCACATATCAAGGCCGCGTATGTACATGTGGTAAGTTAGCAGAATCGCAAAATAAAACACTTCCCCAAAGCTCATTAGTGTGGAAACGAAGTTAGTTCTTAAGCATGTATGTTAGATAAACAGTGACATCAAGCAGCCTACTTCAGGTCATGATAACAGACTGTTGAACATATAGTTTTCAGAAAGCCCAGAACTACGGTTGTCTATCGTACCAAGTTTATGAAGCGCTAGATAGCCCTCATTCTGCTCACTGCTTTGCGGTGTCTTGGTATTTGACTGGGCTAAGTTTACTTTAATCATGCACAAGCAAACCCGAGAAACAGCGCTGCGGAACGTTTTTATCTTTATAGAATAGTGCGAAACGTATTTATTCGAACACATTTTGCTTGATGCTTCAATTTACGAATTGCAGAATCAGCAGTATGGAAACAGACAAACGTACACATGCGCACAAATGGTGAAAGCTGGTTATTTATAGTTTCAATCACCTCTCAAAATTTTAAAAAGCTGCGGTTCTAACAGGCGGTAGGATTCTCCGAGTATTTTATTCGAAACGACTGAAAATCCCGTCGCTAACTGGAGCTCGCAATTTTGAATCAGCTCGAATTTTTTATTACACAGGGGAGACAACATAGAAAACAAAGCAAAAGCAACAACTTACCTGGAACAAGAAATGTTCACACATATCGGATGGATAATGTGTTGTGCGCCCATTCCTGCTTCTATATTTTACCTCTTGGCCGGGGAGCTGCGAAATTTCCGAAACACTTTCAAGAAACAAAAATGTTTTTTGTGAGCACTGGTACGCCAAGAAGGCAGCTTGAAACGTTGGAGCTTTCAAAGAGATGCTAAGGTAAACTCAGCTCAAACATTTCTATGAGCATACGTTCACTCCTCGCTTCCTTCTTCCTCCACTTACATGTTTTTTGTGTTCCGCAAAAGACGCACTTTCTGTTGGAAAATTGAAATGAAGCCATTAGTATTGATCGCTCTTCTAGCAAATGCGAGATTTCGGAGCACTTTTCTAGCTGTTTTAGTTTTTCAGATTTGGCGATAGGCTAAGGTGAGAAATTAGGAAGAAAGTTTCGATAGATATAGAACTAGAGAAAAATTTATAGTTTCCCACAACACAGCTCTTTAAATAGAGATCAATTCTTTCAGTACCCTGATCATTATAAAAAAGTCAGCAGTGCCGCACTTCACCGACCTCGCCTAGTGCGACCTCTGGGTGGAGCGTGTGCATTTCTCTTGAAGGCTCCGCCTTCTATAATACGGGTTCGCAAGCCATGGTCTCGCCCGACGAGAGAAAAACCAAGTTTTTCTTAAAAACACCAGATTATTCCGGATTACTAGAAAAGAAATAAAAAAAAAAAGCGAACAACATTGGACGAAACTGCGCTGAAAAAATGCCGGCAACGTGCGCGACAATGGACTACCAAGAATAAAACAGAAAAAGGGTCAGAACATTACCGCGACAACACAAAACACATGCGGTGCGAATAGGGCGAGTAATAGGGTCAAATCGCAACGGCGGTACAAAAGCATTGCTCCTCGCGTGGCAACAACTCGCGCAAATACACCTAAGCCATTCTTGCTGGCACTGATTTCGTCTTTGTCTGGAAGGACCTCGCTCCGTCGTTCATGTACATACATCCCGCCGGTACGTGGCGCTCACTGGCCTCCCTTCGCTGGCCTGCCGCCAAAAAGCCCCGAACCTTGCTTCCGAGGCGCTTATTTACCCTCGGCTTCGCACCGATAACATGCCGCCCCCGCTACAAGCAGTTCGCTCATGCGTGCTCACGCTGCCCGGGAAAACCCCAACGCAAACAGGAAAAAGCGCGCGCAGTTTGAAACACTAAAAGGGGCTGTGGGACACCACACCCTTTACCCGAATATATTTTGCTATGGACAATTTACGCATTTCTAAAGTTCAGTCATCAAGGGTATGATGCGAAAGTGTTAATTGCTCCCAGCTGTTGCTCTCATTTCAGGGTTGCATTTGCGCTCTTGCCCTTCGCTACTCGCTTAATCACCACTTCCCTTCTGACTCTGCCATCTCACATGTCACCTCAAACCTACATAACACGCAGTCGTAAGCTACCACATTACGAGAAAGGCTGCCTCCGGCCGAAATCAAGCTGCGCTTTAAAAAAGTCGTCCGTACGCCTCTATTGTCCTAGAGATTGTACGCCAGACTCGCGATGAAACGATACCGGGTTCGATTCACACCTCAACATCCCACTTGGTCGCTACCAAATCGAGTGGTATTCGACCCCACCTCCATGACTGCAATCTATGTAAATCAAAACGCGTTCATGCCAGAGGCAAGCTCGTGCTTTTTCGCTCACAATGCCCTCAGCCACCGCCACAACCTCCTCCTCTATATTCCATCTTGCTCATACCTGATTCTCTGTTTCGCCACTTACTTGATCACTTCTCAGGCGCATCCGCCGTACGTCCTCTCCATTCTGCTGACTGCATCCCTTCGCTCTCGTCATAAAATTCGCCTTACCGGATAAGCGACCTCTTGGCTCCTTCCAAAAGAATTATCGCAATACTTCGTTTATGACATTGACGATGCCCACACCGACAAAGCCGATGCAATATTTTCTCGCGAAAGACGAATTTTGCGCTATTGTTGTAGAAAATGTGTCATATTTGTCGACAATATAAATTCTTCAAAGGCCCTGCAATCGCCTTCACCGAACAGTGTATAAAGCCCACAAAGCCCACAACGCTTACTTTAATGCCAGGGTACATTACATGTTTCTTTTCGTGTCTTTAAAGCGTTGCACAGCGTAGTTGACAGTCCTGTCAGAGGCTAACTCGCGAAACGTCGAGCGCGCCCTGCAGAAGTGGCCTCCGCCACGGCACTTTTAATTAAATCACTTTCACAGCTGACGCCGTGGTGAAGGACGCGAACGTTCTTTCAACACGAGGCGTCAACGCAGCTCTTAAACTCCGCTACCACATTGTTCATTGCAACGCCGCCTCTGCATTTTATATTGTGTATATTCGTGTGCAAAATATTGCACCTAAAGTTCTTTTTGAGTACACAACTGTGCCTGTCACACCATATTCTTCTTGATGTCGATTTTACAAAACGTACGCGCCATATGCGTCTGTAGACGATGTAAACGCATGAGACCTGGGTGGTTTTATGTTTCTTACTTAAAAATATTAGTTATTGGTAGGATCGCATTTTGAGGCGCACAAAAGTACAACTTGAGCAATTCCGTATCCGCCAAGTGAGCGGACCATATTACATGTGGCATATTGGTGTATGTATCCGCTCTCCTTTACTGCAGATTAAAGTTTAGAGTCTTAACCTTAAGCGACCCCTTATGGCATATTGGTATATGTATCCTCTTTGCTTTAATGAAGATTAAAGTTTAGAGTTTTATTTCGGGGCACTCTCTTCATCACTGTATAGTTCAGAAAAGAATATTTAAATAAAAAGAGACAGTTCTTGGCATTTTTTTCTAATGACGTGAAAGACGCTGGTTAGAGATTGGTCGCGGTCGTCGCCTTTCAATGAACGCAAGCACGAAAGAAGCCTTTTTGGTTTTGTTTTATGGGGGGTTAACGTCCCAAATCGACTCAGGATATAAGGGAAGCACTAGTGAAGGGCCCCAAAATTTCGACCACCAAGGCTTCTTCAACGAGCTCTGACATCGCACAGCACACGCCCGCCTAGATTTTCGCCTCAATCGAAAAGCGACAGCCGCTTCCCAGATTGCGACCCTCGTCCTTGGTCATAGTAGTCGAGCGCCCTAACCACTGCATCACGACGACGGGCCGAAAAGAGCCTGTCTGCAGTGCAAAGTAGGCGTGTGTAAAAGTTGAAGAAACTCATGTGGCCTAATGAAACCGGAACCGTTTATTACGGTGTCTCTCACAGCATATAAGCCGCTTCAGAGCATTCTCCCACCAAACCGAAGTGTATGATAAGGACTGAATTCTCTGACAAGCGATTTTGTGTATGACTACACAATCAGCCAAAGGATAAATAATAAATATATTGGAGGTAGGCGAGAGAAGCTTGTATTTGGTTGGAAGACATCCAGCGCACCACAAGCATATCTTAGTTTTGATATTATTAAACATTTATTTTATTTCACATTTGTTAATAATTGGATACTTAATTTAGGTCATAAATGTGATCTACAAATTTCGAGAGCACTTTTTGGAATACCCATTCCATTATTGCTGTAGCCAGGAATTACATGTATTTTTTTTTCTCTGCACACGAAAAACAAAAGCAACCATTGGATTAGAGCAGTAGTACGCCACAAATGCACTCACTTCAAACGTGCTTTGAGCAGCCAAAATCAGCTGCGACCCTGAGTCGACGGCCCTGGTACAGCGTCAGGCCAATAATTCGGTGATGGTTTCTTCGCCCTTTTCAGCCAAGCTACGAAAGGCGAATATATTTTTTGTCTCATTTAGAACCAAAAAATAAGCCCCTCTTTTTTTACACTCTAGAAGCTTGGTCGCCTCTATCGCGATGTCGAAGTTCGGCGTACGGGCTGCAGCCTGCAGCCGTAACGTGTGCCAATCGGCTCGTGTGGCTAGAATGAACCATTACCGCATATATACAGGGTATGTCCTGAAAGTAATTCAATTTTATCGGTAGAAAAAAGACAATTCAAAATAATTTAAAAAGCGTGTTACACCTGAAAGAAGCATACGGGATACAGTCTTTTCTCTTCCCCAGAGCTCGTAAGCGAGTGTAGTTACGAAGTGAGGAGAAAGACGCAATGGCGATGATTTATAATCGTAGGTCTGTTCTGTTCTTTGCTGAAAAGCTTCATTTGCAATCATTTTTCAGACTGAGATGCTCGTGACAAAATGCACCTCGAAATCGCACTGTGTGCCTGATGTAATAACTGGAAAATTATTATAAAGTTTACTAACCCTGTATTTATGTCTGTGAATAATAGCACAGTCCCGTCACTGTTTAATTCTGCTTTCAACGACTCACCATTGCTCAGGACTTCCGGATTCAAGAGTCCCGATGATATATTTAATACTAACATATCCTGGTCAAAGCATACTAATTTCATTTCCTTTAAACACTGAAAACAATTGGGTATTTCAGATTATTGTTTAATGCTAAGAAACACTAAGCTACTCATGTACACATCAATAATTCGCAACGTTTTTCACTACGCATCTCCAGCCTGGAATCCTCATAAACATTGCGAAATTGAAACATTCGAAAGCATTCAAAGAAAAGAAACGAAGTTTATATATCCATCGTACGATCGCTAATTTCCATTGTCTTGCCCGCATCCACTTTGAATGTAACCACCTCTGCCCATGCGCCAAAAAAAAAATGTGTGGAGTCGTAGAAGGCTCCGCACTGAGGCCGGGAGTGTGGAAAGACTCTTTACACATCAAAGACATAGATTATTGTAAAAATTCCTTATCCCCTGCGGCAGGACTGCTCAGGCGCATAGGGCACATCTCAAATTATTGCTCGCAAGTAATGTTTTCTGAATGTTATTTTTCCAGACTGACTTTCGTTCAATAGGAAGTAGATAAAGCGAAAACTAGCGGCTGTTTAACAAGTGCTTCTTCAGGCTGGGGTGATAGCTTGCTTGCCTAATGCAATCTGCAGAGAAACAGACCTGCACGCTTCGCCGTGAATTGGAATCATTTTCTAGCACGTATGCTACATTAAGCATGAATTACTTTTAGCTGCGGCTAATGGCAAGTTGAGGGGAAGTGAAAACAGAGCCAGCACCCTTGAGTGGGTTTCCAGTCATCCGGACGTCGGTTTTACACTCACGATGGAAACGATTTCTAGTCATTCGCGCATCGAATGAGATTTAACGAATTCGTTCTCCCAGCCCTTGTGCCGGACTGGCAAGTATTCAAACTCTGGGTATTGCTCAAACGAGTTATTACTGAACTGGTTTAGAGGCGCAAAGCTGAAAGGCTCCAAACTGAAATTTTTGGGAGGGCGCCTGAAACGCCCCATGAGAGGAGACAGGTGCCACAAAATAAATGGAATGCCATTGATTAGGGTACACGAGTAAGAGAGCGCTTCTACCTCTGCGGCACTCACCGAATTGACAATACGCATCCGCCAGTGTTCTCACTCCGCTACCGAAATCGACGCGAAACCAGACCAGCAGGGTTCCACACATAGAACAAGCATCTTAACAAAGTCTTCGGGTATCAGTCCGCTGCCATGCGGGGTTCAATGAGCCCGTATTTAGCGCGGTTCATATATAGGCGCTCTCCCTACCCGTGTCAGTACAGGCGGGCTGGTTCGTATAAGCCGCAAAGCATCAAGCGCGCGAACTCAAATCGCCGTGGAAACACCAAGTATTGGAGCCAGACTATAAAGGATAGTACCTGTAAAACTACCTCCTAGATCACTACAGAAACTGAACTGGGAGAAGGCGGGAGCATTATCGCTGCCACGACGTTTCTACCACTCACTTATCACTGTCTTTCACTAATTCTCATCGCTAGTTATCATAGCACAAATTACCGTATGCCATCTCACCATTAGTTATCTATAACTAATTATTGGTATCAATCATGGTTCTCAGTAGTAAACTGTAATCAAAGGTTTGAGAAATACTATCACCAACCAAAATACTTATTAGAACCCGACGTTTCGGGGCCAACTCGGTCCCTTCTTCGGGGATGACTAAAGTTTGAGGCCTGCAGTAGCAAGTAGCGGCCTATGCTTCCCCTTTCCGAACACGTGGCGGAGTCCAATTGTGTGCGCGGAGGGTAGCGTCCCCGGTTTCCTATTTACTGCTGCAGCTGTCAGCCGGATGAACCACGACTGGACGTGACATCTTTTAAAAGGGTTGGTCTCCACGTCAAGGACGCTCACCTTATCGAAGGCGATTTTGGGGTCGGCGCGTTCGCAGTGTTCGGAGAGGTGGTTGCGTTCCGAGTTCATTTGCCGGACGTCATTTTTGTGCTGTGATATTCGCTCACTGAGATTTTTTGTTCCGCCAATATACGAGGCCGGGCACTCGGAGCACGGGATTTTATAAATAACACCTGGTTGTCTTTCTCTGGGGATGCGGTCTTTTGATAGCGGCAGAAAACGACCGACTGTTGAGGCAGGTTTGTGCGACACACACGTATTTGCGCCGGGAACTTTCCTGGTTGCTGCGAATGAAATGGTTGAACTTTATGCTGACGCTGACAAAAAACGTTTTTGAGACGGAGCTACTAATTATCTTGTTGTAGCCGAAGGGTTTCAAGCATCGTTCAAGGCAACAAGGTGAGCAGCTCACTGTCACTGCATTTGACCACTTCTTCATCTCTGTAGCCATTTTCTTCACATGCTAAGCCGCCAGTATTCAAGAAACACTTCGCTTCTGATCTCGTCGTCTTCATCTCTTCTGGCTAAGTTGGACTGAAGACTAATCAAGGCTCGGTTGTCATACGCCATAATGAAATCGAGAAGCAAAGCTTAGCTAAACGAGAGATAAACGTTGGAACGTTGCGCGACGACAGATAGCAGCGACTGACTGATGCCGCTGACGCCGCTAGCGAGTGAAGAGAACATGACTCTGCGTTTCGGCTTGGGATGCACGCACCATGATCCGCTGATAGAGAGCCGGCGTTTAGGCACCCGGAGAGCACCCTCGCTGCCACGCAAGAGGTGAAGAGGGGGGGAGGGGGGGAGGGGGGGAGGGGGGGGAGGGGGTATAAGCAGCGGCGAAAGGGGCAGCGTGTGAAGCAACCAGATAACATGCGCGGTCGCCGCCAAGCAGGAAGAAGGGGGATTAGCTGGGGGGTTGAGAGGGGGACGGAGCTGGTTACAAAGCCGAAACCGACGGCGACATCAACGCGAAACCCAGGAACGGGTTCTGAAGAGCTGCGCTCTAAAATCAGCGACAAGCCTATACCAGTTAGGCTTAACTGTTTTGATTGTACTGAGAAAGTGGAAGAACCACGTAACTGTAACAAGCTGAAGAACACAGACTATGCTATCAATCATGACTATTATAAATCGATACCTAAATAGACGCTCTAACCTGTGGAAGTTAGGAAAGCAATTCAAAGATAAGGCCAAGAAGATTATTTTGGACAGCAATCGTATACGCGTGGACGATACTGTACATACGTGAATCAAAACTACCTCACAACCAGTTCAGCTATCCCGTGTCAAGCCAAGTGATAAACCATGCTGACACAGAACGAGAGAGATGAGCATTATTTCACTCAATGCAAGCAGTCTTGCGAATACTTAGGCACAAAATACTCAGGCACAAAGTCTGCTGATGACGTAAACTGGAACGGAAACTACAATATTCATACGGGCGAAGCAGGTGTCGTACCGATTAACGTCTGCCAGTTGAAGTAAATAATCTTTTTCTAGCGATATATTTCCCAGACTGATAGTTAGGCTAAAATGTTAGGCTAAAATGAGGCAACAGCCATGCTTTGTTCTGCTCGATCGTTTGTGTATCTCGGTCAAAAGAAGCTGGTACGAAATAGAAATTTGCTTTATCTCCTGGCACTCGTGCTCAGGTACACTTTAAACACAAGTGTATGTGTTATTAACTTGGCTGACTTGTTGTTTGGAGCTGTGTGAAAAGAATGCGTTTTCTTTTGAATTGACTCTGAGACCTTAATATATAACTCATTATTCGGACAAGCAGGCCTGTAACACAAACAGTTCAGCTGCGCATTACAGTAGAAATTCATAGAAAGAAATAATTTAGAACTCAGGACGGTGTATGCTTCCGCCGGACTGGAAAACAATGTATATGAAAAGCAGCAATCTTTCAAATAAATGAATAACTAGAAAAGTAGGTCGCGAGCAAACTTGGCTGTATTTTGTTCCCCGGTTAGTATCTGCTTACGCCTACAGTGCAGATCGCCTAGCGCAAGTGAGCGTATGTCCGGTGAAGGGCCGCAGGTCAGGGGTAGGTGTCCGGTCCTCTGAGAATTAATGGTGGCACCACCGCTTCGCGGGTGCATCCACCCGCGGAGATATGAAAAATGACTGACAGAGGGAATGAGGCAAAAAAAATTGCGGCGGGTGATATTTCACGCCGCATAGAGCTAGACGCATTCATTGCGGCAATATCCTTCGGCTCACGCCTCGGGAGAATGGCGGGAATGAGGACAAGAGTTATAGGCCCTTCCAGTGAACAGCGCCAGATATAGATGATGCGGCGTCAGAGGTATTGAGTACAGCTTGGTGAAGTGCAAATGACTGTTCAGCCTTGCATTGCAAAATGGCTTGCAAGTAGGTGCATATAGCCACAAATGGAGTGTTAGTGTTTTACATCGGCTTGCATTCACCATGCTCAAATGCGAGGAAATAGGATGGCGTCACCAATGCTTTTCCATGCCTAGGACATTTGGGAAGTTTTAAATTTGTGAATTTACAATTTTTCAGTCCCTCTTACACTACACAGTCTCCCAAACGTATGTTGCGTGGAGGTGGCGATAGTGTCAGGGTTTACCCTCGAACATATCGGCTTCAGCTACAAAAACGCAACATTCGAAGTCGATAAGCTTCGTGGTCCCATTGACCATCGCCGGCTGCACTATGCGGCATATGCTAGGGAGGCACTTTAACTCCAGAATGTTTGATAAATTTTAAATCGAGCGGCTTAAGGTCATGAAACAACGCGAACATTATAGGGTATAACACCCTGTAGAAAGGCCTGGGGTGAAATTTTATCTTATGATTTTTTTTTTGTCGTATAATTGACGGATGCGGTTTGTGGTTTGGCTCTGAGGAACAACTGCAAAAGAAAGCACGCGAACTAGCTCCTCTATTGGCAGTACCAAGGCCGTCAACTAGCCTCCGCCTGCCAAACATGTTCCCAGAAAAAGAAAATAGTGCGCGAAAAGAACAACGTAACCAATTAGGGTACCGCAATGGTTAATTTAATATAATCGCCATTCACGGAACCAATACATGGCGCTTCCAAAAGCTCGACCAACAAATCCGAGAGTTGAATGTATGGTAATAAAGTTTGATATTTTGTGACCGGTTTTATCATCTATATTTTTACCGCTTGAGTGTTTGGAGCACATGTCTCTGTACACCGACGTGTTCCCATTTCTGCGATGTTCACTCTGCCAACATGCCGAGTTTGTCCGCCTAAAAGAGACCTGTATATACATCCGCCTCTACACTCTCACTTACAATTAGTGAACAGTTTAAGCTCACATCTGATCATTTCCAGATTGTGGGGCATGCAGCTCCTCCGACTTGAGATCGAAAGCTTGGAGAAAGCAATCCGGGCAATGATAGTGACCGCAGTTCTTGACATTGGCGATAAGGTATGCTCTCATTCACAAATCTAACATTTGCTATTTGATTGTGTGAAGATGTAACCAAGTGAAAGAAATTTTAAGCAGTTGCTTTCGAAGCAAAATTTCTTTAATTACTGAGGAATGTTTTTTTCCGAATGGCCGCAAACTTTGTGAACAGATTCCCAGTGGTAGTGCTTAGCTCGAGGCCTATGAGAGCCAGTGCCTGTTTCTATCGCAAAGTGACCTTGTGCGCGCTGTTTGTGGTATACATTTCCTGCCTTCTATTTCAGTTATTCTTATCTTATTTAGTTTATTGTCATATACTTACAATCATTCGATTCTCGTTCGTATGAGACCAGTTTAGAAAACATTGCAAGCGTTATAGCACTCAGCCTAAAAATATATCACTACGTTCAGTCGTGCATGCTCAGACCACTTTCACTTTGTAGAACAGTTTCTCAGCTAAATACTCAAATGTAAAAGCAAAACAAAATGAAAACAAAGCGCAGAAGCACGCTTCTGTATGGAGACATGGCTTGAAAGGTAAAATCTAGGTTTCAAAAGAAAAAAAAAATTAAAACAAAAATGTGAAATAAACTTTATGAGTTTCCTGTCGAAAAATACCTGTGCAAATGAAACAGAAAAAGAAAGCAAAAGCGGCAGAAGACAAGCGTCACGCCTATTGGTGAGCGACTGAGATGGCAATGCTATTCGGCGCTTGCAGGCACTCGTGTGCTCCGCAAGTGCTTGACAGCCCATTAAAATGAGCATCCATCACAGCTGTGCCGTCCGCACTTTACTATGTGCGCATTCATTCATGGCCGCTTCTAATGCGCCACATGCAATTGACAAAGCGATAGGCTGCCAAAAGCTGCAGTGATGGAGAAAAGTACAAAAGGCATAACCAAAACCGTATGTGTGACACTAGGCACCGGCGTGACAAACGACTCATTTGCATATACAGAAAATGATGCAATTCAGATATGGAGAACCGAGATCAAAGAAGAAAGCGTTGAAATACCTCTATTTTAGTGGTAATGTGAAAACGAGTGAGAAAAATAAACCTTAAAGAAAACGATGAGCTACTGCTGAGTGCGCATATTGTACGCTTTCTGTTTTATTGATAATCTTTGACAGCAAAAAGTTTGAAATAAGTACCGTGTTTTGCCTCTGGCTTTCTTCCTTCTGGTCTGTACTGAAATGTCATCAAGCAAATATTAGATTCGCCGTGTCGTATGCATTAGCAGAATATTATAGGTAGCAGCGTGATCACAATTTTGGAAACTGCTATGTTTACAGATAAATCGTATTTTATTAAATCTAACAATGCTCTTTTTCTTTTTGGATGTTGGGGGTAAGAGTTGCTTGAATTTCCGCTCTAAATGAAGAATGTTATACCAACAATTTTTTTCCTTCTTTCAGTTGTATGAGTAGGATTCTACTTCAGGTGAATGAGATGATGGTAAATTATTTTGGGCAACATTGATATTTCGCCTTAATTTACAGCTTTGAGAAACCTTATTGTGCTTCTCAAGTTCCTGTGGTGACAGGTTGGAAGTGCTTGGCACTTTTTATACCATGAATGTTGCCCTGTACAAAACAAGTAACGTTTTAATCACATCTTTTGCGGCCTAGCATTTTCTTTGCCGCTTTTTTATTTGTCACGCACGAACAAGGTTTTTTTTCATCAGGCTCCCAAACAGGCTTTGTTGAAGCTTGACAGTAAGACAAGAACATGATGACACCTGAGAGAAGGCAGATGGGAAAGGGGGGAGGGGGGGGGGGTTTGAAGGATTGGTTGCATACAAAGGCCGCACACTAATTTATGTTGTTCAGTGGTTTCTTCAGTGCTTGATGGGCTCTGCATGTTGAGCGCTCCAGCTTCGCGAGACAAAAAGACATTAAATGAAATCACCACCTGAATAACATGGTGCTAGTAGTAGAGGCTCCAATTAGCTCTATAGATGCAAAAATTTCGTTTTTTACATGGTCTGGCTTATATCAGAGTCTGTATAGAATCTGCATAGGTGGTCTGTTAAATTGACGTAACGTAACGAAGTGTCTAGTTTTCCAGATTGTTGCGATCTATTTCTGTCACCACTCACTCCCAGCAGAAGTATGTTTTTGTCGCAGCACATAGGCTAATCTTTGCGACTATGCTGTAGCTAATGCTGCAATATGGACAGGTGAGCAAACGGGGCTTCAAAATGTTCACTTGCGGACAAGCGGCATCATACGTAAACAGTCTGATGTAATGTGTACTGTAAGTGGCCGTTACGAATTTTTTTTCTGCGTATGGCAGTTTTCTTCACACTGTTAGTCTAATCAATATTCAAATCTTCGCTGAAAATTATCAGTGAAGCGTAACATTCTCTTAGGCAAAAAATACGCAAGTATAATTGCAAAACAGCCATTTACCTTATGTTCTTATTTAACTGTAGCTGATCTTGGACGCTTGCCGTTTATAAAAAAACAAAAACACTTCCATGCGCATTGGATGCGAGGTGGCCTGCTAGGAAAAATTAGCAGATGTTTAGCATGATGAAATACGGCATGCAAAGAAAGGTTTACGTGATTACGCTTGATAGAGCTCTTTATTTGCATTGGCTTGGAAACAGCCAGCGATGTCAGCTGGAGGATCTGACGTAACCCGATTTAACTGACATCAGTACGACGCGCAGAATCGTCGCTACTGGCGTCTATGACTGGCTCGGATTCGAGGCGCGGTTGCTCCTCGTTCTTATACCCATCGGCGAATGTCATGGCTGCTTCCAATGCGCGGTTTGACGAAGTGACGTCACCCACGTGGTTACTCACGTGCTCCAACCCCTTCCACTCTCTCTTCAGCTCCCAGTTTGTAAGGTCCAAGGTCTAAGGTCACCCAAATGTCAAATGGTTAAGGTTATGACCTTGTAGTGCGACACGAAGGTGGTCCACATGATTGCAATTGAAGGACTCAGTCTTGGTGTGACTTCTAGCCAAGCATGGCCTCTTGCTCGGTAAAGGTAAAAGACGGGACAGGCGCTGTCCGTCTATATCTGTATCATCCTTGCTATATTTTATATATGTTTTCGAGAAAGGTCAAATTCAGTTTCGCGCGAAGGCTAGTTCTACCTAGCATAGTGAAGCTTTTGCTTCACAAGGATTGGTTTTAACAGGTAGGCCAAAGTGATTTGAAGGCAGGTCTCGAACTGTCTCGCGGACATTCAGACAGCTTGGTCAAGCAGAACAAAAATAAAATAATATAATAAAGCTACGAGGAGAGATGCAACACAAAAGCATATTGTGTGAAAGCCCGCTTTCAATAACTCAACGAAAACATAAGGTGGGAAGCAACATAAAGGGAGCGTAGCGACGGGTCAGAAACAGCTATTGGCAGCTAATACAGCCAGGTAACTTAATAGAAAGCCCATCACACATCAAGTGAGAAGTAAAACCACTCAGCTCTTGGTGAGACCTCTCTTTAAATGTCCATAAAAGCGGTTGTTATACTTGTTTTCCCTACGTTATTTTATAAACCCTGTCACAAAATGTAGTATAACAAGAGCTACAAATTGCACTCCATGGAATGCCTATTTTTTGCTATTTCAAGCACGAAAAGTATATAGATTCGAACTGCCACGCCAAGACAAAAAACTCATGACGAAATGGAGAGCGTAGGATCAACAGCCACGCTCTACCGAAAGACACCACAGATCTTGCACCAGCTAGCCATGAGCCGTTTTTAGTACCTCAAGGATTACGAACTTGCCCCATGTCATCAAAAGCGAGCCTGTATCTTTAGCGCTGTGCTTTGAAAACAACAGAAAATCGAAGTCAAAGCTACGTATTAAAACCCCAGCGAAGGCAGATGCCATCGAACGCTGGAGTGTTTTCGATATTTTGTCATGCCGACACCGTCGCTTCTGAACGATTTCCAGAGCAAAGCGCTCCCTACACTGTGGGGCTACTGAGGTACCACAAGGTTTCAGGAAGGTTTTTGGCGTTCTTCCTTTTACAAAACTGCCTTCAGTAACAGGATCGCGGATCGATTGCTTTGTAGGAGCACCCCCCTCCCCCCCCCTCCCCGTCTTGTTTTTGAGATGCTCCCCAGGCGAGGCTTTATCGAGTAGCAGTCTGCCCCTCTTTTTACGACCACTTACGAAGGGGGAGAAAAGGCCACGGCTGTAAAAAAGCTCTTCAATTCCCTGCTTTTGTTGCGAACCGCTTGCGTCGCCTACGTGGTCGAGAGCTTGGGACGGTGCTGACGGCGCACTAGAGAACAGTACTACCGTATGCAAGACAATGGTTGCACTGCTAACAATAACTAAAAAATATTTAAACACGTGCACTACTTTGGTTATGTAGGAGTTAATGACAGGAAGTAAATCGAAAGTGCAGAGTGTAACGTGTGCTGACCGCCGTCTTTCCTTCTCCTGTCTTTGAAGCTGCTGTTACAATTTCTGTTAAGTTTTTTTTCGAAAGCAACTGTGATCTTTCTGTCGTACAGGTTGTTTTAAGTGAAGCTAACCTCTAAACGTAGAACATTTTTTTCAAATTGTCTCTATGTTAATCTATTTGGGGGCAGCAATACGCTCCGTAAGAGGATCTGGGATCGTTCAGTACTTGTCACAGCGGCTAAAGGAAAGAAATAAGAAGCAAGAAGGAGCATATATCTGATTTTCTTTTTTCTATTATTGTGACGCAGTTGTTCGATGACACCCTATTGAGGCAGAAATTAAGAATGAAATAGAAATGAGCCTACATTACTAAGTCCACTACGCGGTTTTATCAGCTTCCATTCTAGGGGGCCTGTTCAACACCAGTAACATCCACGAGCTTCTAATTCATACCTTCTCATTCGCCACATGTGAAGCCGGCAAGGTGTTGATGGCATACATGGGCCGCAATGGTGGGCAGGGCATATAACCGTAAACTGTAGATGCAATTCGCCATGAAAGCACTTTGCGGGTTCGTTCGTGGTTACCTGGTCAATAAATTTCGAATATGAAGAACGGTCAGAGATTAATACAAATGACGTTGAAGAACTGTAATGAATTTTTTAGTTGGTAAGTCATATATGATGACATAGTCATATGCGTGCCGTATTTCGGTAAGCAGCCGAAATAAATACCGGTGACGTGTTCAGCTTCTCTCGCCTTTGCGGCATAACGTATAAAAGACAAAAATATGTATTTTGACGTTGGGATGTTTCCTCAGAGACCAACAGTTATTGGCAACAATAAATCAAGTGCTCTCTGAATAGCACCGCCAAAGCCACAGTTGGCATGTAAGCTTTTCGAAAGGTCGTTAACGTTTTCGCAAATGCAGACCAGTTGTGAAAGTGATGTTTTATTTTACTTTGGATGACAACTTCTGCCAGCTTCTACCACCTGAACAACTTCATGGCTATATTTTTCTAGTAGTTAGACCAAAACCAAGCATTTCTTGGCCGTATTCAAATGAGGAAAATTCACAAAAACTAACATATGTAGGAAAAACAACTAACATGGCTATATTTACCATTCTAGAATAACCGGTTTACCTTGAGGCTAGTGCTCAACGTTTTCTCCCCTGGATTTTATTATTCTCTGGTGGCAACATATTCATTACCGCATTCTTTTTAATTTCTGCTTCTAAACAAAACCTCAATTACGCATTCTTATTGAATAAACATTATTTAGATATTCAGCCTAAACCCTGACTGCTCATTGGAGGGTCAAATTCTAAAGTTAAAGCTCAGCTACTTTGGTTATCTGATGAGAAGAGAGGAGTCGCTGGAGAAAGATTAGATGTTGGGAAAGGTTGAGGGTCACCGAAGAAGGGGTAGGCAGCGAACACGATGGTTAGATGGCATCCTCTAGGCGCTGCAGATGAAGTTATGTGATGTTAGGAAGATAGTGAGAGACCGAGATATTCAGCCACTTTATATGAAACACGGTTGCGAATAAATAGGAATGTACAAGTGGGGAACACAAGCCAAGAAAACAGTAAAATTGTTTTTTGTGTCATAAAAGAACACTGAGGTGCAGTGAACCCTATTTGTTTCCACGGAGCAAAAAAAAAAAGAAAAGAACATTTTGGTTCTTTCCGGCTGCCTTGACATTCATCAAGCAGCAGCAAAAAAAAAAAAAAAAAAAGGGCAATGGGAAAGAAGGGCCGAACAATGTTCTTCGCGCCCCTCTATCCCTTTCCTGTCGATGTAAAACCAGGACATCCGAATCGAAAACGACGGTAGCCTTCATTACGGTGTGAATGCCGCGCTACTGCAGCCTTCGGCATCAGCCCCCAAAGTTCGTCTTTGACACGTTTATTTTACTTGTACAGTGGGCCTGTGGAGGTGACTCATTATTTTGTTTTGTGGTTTTCTCTAGCTGATGTGTATTCTTTTTTCAATGATAGCTGTCTTTTTGTATTTAAAACACGGTGCCAAAATGTATTTGCCCTCATCTTATCATGATCATTTAGAAGTGGCTCCTGGCTGGCATTCGTTTACATTTTCTGCTTCTCTTTCATTTTGACGTGCATACTTCGGAGTGATACTCTTTATTTCCATTCTTTGTTTCAGCGTCATTCGTGACGGAATGCGACCCAAGTTAACGACGCTGATATGCCACTTCCTTCCCATTTTTACATTGCGAAAAGTAGAAGATAATGTCACATACACTTTCGACGATGGCTGCCTATTCCCGTCGCGCACAGAAGTTATTGCAGATGGCCCGTTATCTAGGGGTGTCACCTAAGATCCAGTAGGTTTTTAATAATGAAGTAATTGTTCATTAGCATCCAGTGAAGCGCAGCCTTACGACTACACGGGAAGGCTATAAAGGTTTCTCAGAAACTTTGAAGGCAAATAATAAAGAGGTTTCAATTTTGAAGCGAAAGGTTCACTACCATATGTAGAGCCACGCTTCTCGTGTAGGATAATTTGACCTTCAAATGACCTTGACAAATAATGCGCCTTTCCTTTCTTATAAACAAAATTACAATGGAAGAGAAAGCTTTATTGCGTTAGGTAGAGGTATTCTTCGCGTGACACTAAACGTGACCTTCAGGGGTTTTGAGCTAATTAAGTATGAGTACCCATGATTCCGTGGTGTCTACTGAAAATTTTACTGCCTGTTTCTTTCTCCAAAACCTAACGTCAATATTATAAAAAAAACTGCGAATTCAAAAAGACGGTATTACGGGGACTATCACTGCAACACACAGTTCTTGCTCTGCCAGTAGGTTTAAGCCGTGTTTAAACCCCCACAATGTTTTCCAACCACGTCCCAAACACTTCCAGCAAACGCGATCCGAAACTGGGGTATTGCAACGGCTTCTCAACTGAGCAAGCTGTATACGTCCTCGAGTAATACATGTCAGGCACTTGCCAGAAGCGCATGAGAAGCACCATACCATGATCTGTACGACAAATTTATTGCGCAAAGCATCCATCCTTCCATCCACTAAACGCTAGTAATGTTTTGTTTTCAGTACTGTGACCTTGCTTCATATTCTTCATTGTGGGTGGTACTCTGAAACAGAGTAATTTTTGTTTGCTCCGGAGCAACAAATGACTGTGAATTGCTGCATCAATTCTGTGTGTACTGAGAGCTACGACCACTGTAAGGTCCCGCCAAAAATAGCAAGATACTCTGCTGCCCCGAGGCTGGAGCAGCTGTAGGGGTCCTTTTCAGCAATTGTCTTTCTTCTCGAGGCACTCCGGTTAGATATTTTTGCCGGCCCTCATAAAAGCGAGAACTGAAATCGAACCCAGGAAAGACGTTTCCAGACATACGGCGAGAAAGAGATGGTCGTGTTCCAAACACAAGCAACAAAGCATTTCTCTTGGAAACGTGCTGTTGCTCCTAGGATTTAACCCAGCCAAGCAGGAATTGTTCGAACATGGAGTGCACGTAGCCAGGGGCTTTCTTCTAGAGGACCACTCGGCAGTAGCAAAGAAGCGAAAGCCATAGCCCAATCTGGAACGTAAAGATACGAAGCCGCAGGGGCGGAAAATTCGAGCGAGCAAGCGACGGCGTAACGACCGACCCGCCCCCGCTTGCATTATTTTCTTTGGCTCTTGCCTTGCTGAACTGAAATCCGGTTCCACGTAGCGGACGCGCAGCAGCAGTAAAAAGAAAAAGAAAACGGCACCAATTCCAGTTACTGACTGTATCTTCCCCAGGAGAGGTGCAGCATTGGAGGAACGACTGAGAACAGATAGGGCACTGGGCCGTCCCAATGAGTGGCGGTAGATGCAACTGAGAAAAAGAAAGAGGAGTGAAAACAAGAGAAAACCAGCGGTAAAAGCGCCTTGGGTAGAATGAACGGGAGCTCTTGTTCAGAGCTCTAGGATTGCGCCAAGCAGCCGGCAAGATCGGTACAGGAGATGAAATCACCAGCAACATATAAACAATAGTGTTACGTTTAGGTTATCTCAATACGATGGCGCGGATGGGTGCAGTGGCATCTACCTCGGTGGAAAACCAATTCGGCTGCAGAGTTTCACGTGGAACATAGCCAATTAAAAAAGTATGCGTTCAAATAGCAAGCGCGCATTTTCTTCGCCGTGGTCGTTGTGTACAGGCAAACCCTTCTGGAAGGAGAAGGAAGAAAGTTTATTCGTTATCAGACGGACGGGTCCGTCGCTGTATTCCCATCTCTCATTTTCGTTCAATCTCTGTTCTGGCGTTTAGCTTGTAACCAAATTGTGAGCTGGTGTCTTCGCCAGTGTGCCATAGCTTTTCAAGTGAACATGCTTCCTTTGGGAGACACATCATGTTGAAAAGCAGTTGCTTTTAGGAACATAACAGCTGTAGCGAGAATATGGAATGTATTGGTGCTGCGAAGATACAATACGATATTTCAGTTATGAGGACGTGGTCGTCCAGCAACAAAATATAACACGAATTGTCACCATTGTGGGGTTATGTGTGCTAACTGAATTCATTGCAAGAATGTACTTACTGTTAAAACGTACAGTTTAACAGGTAACTTATTTCACGCAAATGTCATTGTAAACTGAGTAGTGCAGAAAATGTTTAAACGGCAACATCAATTTTAAAACATATTCCTACGGCCGATGCATATATTAAAGACGAATGACAACCTGCTCTAACCAGGAGAATTAATTTTCCCATAACTAACGCGAACTTGTACATTCTTGTAAGATAACAGGTATCTCTCAACCTACTCGGTTTTTATGCAAGGCGTGACTGCGGGGAAGCTTCAGCTTGATTTACTCTACACGCATGTGAAATTTGGCAATCTGGCAGCAGCTTGATCACCAGTATGTAGAAGGCTTCCTAGAAAGAGAATAAAATTTCTTTGTTAATCGCGATTTGTTAATCATCAATCTTCGTTGAGTGTTCACGGGAGTTGCTGCGACATGCCTTTCTGGTGAATTCACAACCAACGCTGCTAGTTTTGAAACGTCTTCACTACACGAGGCAAGCTTCATGTCAGTTGGTAAAAGAGCCCGCTGCACGGAGAAATTGTTGGTCGACACTATGCAAGGAGGGACCAAGACATGTGTTTCTTCAAACAGTTTGAATAGTTAGGCGTTGTCGTGGTGGCAAAACATCAGTTACACGGCCAGAGTACGAAACCCAAACTCAGTGCATGCTGCTCGGAGGCATAACAATACCGTCGTACACACAACGGTCAGTATCTCAAGTCAGAGATCCATTGACGAACCCTGGCCTACAACACTGATCTCGCCATTGCGGCAGACTACAGTGGAATCATACATAGACATAGTCTTAATATTATTCATCTATTCCCCTCTATTAGTGATTCTGAACTCTGTTTTTAAGTCAGGGTTTACGAGTTTAGTCGAATGCATTGAAAAAAACTTCGCAGTGCAATACGGTCAGCAAGCAATGCAATGTTTAGTTACGTTAAACAGCGGGAAACCCATAACGAGGCATGAAAACACTTAAAGCGAAAAATTACCGGGACGTAATAATAAACTGATTATTATATTGCACTAGCACCTTTAATACTGATCTTTCATTCTGCGCATTTTTGGCACTGAGAAACTGGCACAGAGATTAGAATAGTCTAAAATTTGTTTGGTTGCTTCAATTTTTTTAGAGATAGAAAGGCACAGTACCTGCCTAAATTCATTGTGGATACCTACACTTACAATTAACTGTATGCAGATGTAGGCACATAAGTCGCCCTTTCAGTTTTTTTTTTTTTTTCATTCTAAGCTCCAGCTTGACTGGTCGATGGCTTCTAAATGGGAAGCGAAACGTTACGGCATCACCTGAATGGTGTGCAGAGGGCGCTTGTGCTACAATCCTTATACGCAATCGCGTGAATATTTTCTCCGAAGCCGTTTTTCTCCCTTCTGGGTCACGGCAACGCCTTTTCGACCAGAAAAGCTGTGTAAGCTTGCGTAATAAAAATCAAGTAGTTGAAAGTGTGAATATGGAGGAGTGTTTATAATATGAAACCATCAGGAAACACCCCTGTAGAGCGTGCACCACCTTATAATGGATGTTAAGGCGGGTAAGCCACTGTTACGAAAACATTAACAGCTGCACTTAAGGGGCTGCAATGTAACTGCTTCGTCAGACCGTATGCGTAATGTTAAGGTTTGCAAGCGTTAAGTACGCGCCTGGGCCATGCTGGAAAGCTCTCACTTCATTGAAAAAAAAAAAAAAAAAAGCAGAAGTACCAGGCGCACAAAGCTTACTTTAATGACGCTGTTGTAAAGGATTCGGCACAAAGAATGAACCAAGAAGGAATGAGGAATTAATTTATGCTTTTTTTTTCTGTTGAACTAATTTAGGCAACAATTTATTATTTTCTTTTGCAAAGAGCAAAAAAGGTTTCGCTATTAGATAATGTAAAAAAAGCACACGCAAAGATTACAGCATGCAGCGCGTGGTATTTCTTCTTTTATCATTCTGTAAAATGTGTTTGAGCCGTATCAAGCAGTCCCTACTTGGTTTTCATAGCTACGACCTATTAAAGTCTTCAGTTTGTTTTCAGTAGCATGCAGCAACGTCAAAAGAACCACCTTGAAGCAGGTCGCGGCGGCCACTTTTCGATCAAGGCAAAACTGTATAAATGGCTGTTTATTGTGCACGATAAAGACACACAGGTGGGCGAACATATTGTAGGGCTCTCCACTACAATACAACTCTCTTCTTTCACACCAGGCAGACATCTCCTATTGCCATTAAAATATATATCTCTCTCTTCTTTCATGGTCACAAATTCTTCGACTCACCGCATAGTTTACTGGTTACTGTGGCTTGCATTTTCACATAACTGATGTTCTATATATGGCACAAGTTATCATTCTCTAAAAGATCTGCTCCAACATTTCTACACGACATGGCAGTCTTTGAGTGGAAAACGCGTGTACAGCAAAAAAAAAAAAAAACAAAAAAAGAAAACTCAGATTCGTCATGCATAAGATACCCTAGGATGACGTGCCGCTTTGAAAATGTGCTCTTGCGAAGACTTTTGTTGCACATTAGCGAAAGTTCAAAGATGCTGAAGAAGCCTTCTGCTTCTTGAACCTGGTGCCCGAGATTTGCTTTGGTAGCTTTACCCCAGTTTTCTTCGCGTTTAGATGAACGTTCGGCCTTACGTGCCGGTCACATTTCCCACTTAATAAGGCCGGTGCCAGGGAGTTTTGCGGTTCTGGGTAATGTAAACGCCACCACCCAATGCAGCAATACGGACTGGGAGCAAGTGCTCAGCGTAAGCTTCTTTTTAATCTCCTGCTACATAAACCGTCCAGAGCCTGTAGAGAGTTACGTCAGACACACATTACTATTTACGCTCCAAATATATAACATATAGTTTAGAGCTTATATGAAGGGCTCCAAGTAAGGTTCTAATGTGGTGTGGAGTTGAGAAACATTTTCTATGCTCTCTTCTACTCTCCACCTTGTGGCATTACAGCCTGGAATATAGAAAGGCGAAGTTGTAAAAATTCTCCACAGAATGTGTGCTGTGCGATGTCAGCGCACGTTAAAGATCCCCAGATGGTCGAAATTACTCCGCAGCCCTCCACTACGGCTCCTCTTTCTCTCTTTCCACTGTAACTCCCACCTTCGTCCCTTCCCTTACGGCGCGGTTCAGGTGTCAATGGAAACAAATGTGACAGATAGTGTGCCTTTCATTTCCTGAGAACAAATTATTATTATTATTATTATTATTATTATTATTATTATTATTATTATTATTATTATTATTATTATTATTATTATTATTATTATTAATATTATTATTATTATTATTATTATTATTATTATTATTATTATTATTATTATTAATATTATTATTATTATTATTATTATTATTATTATTATTATTATTATTATTATTATTATTATTATTATTATTATTATTATCATAATTATTATTATAATTATTCATCTGTCCTGAACGTCGCCATTTACCAAAAGAAGCGTCCGAAGACTATTTTCGTCTCTAAACTCAGTCCCGATACTACATCGGTAGACCTTACCAACCATCTAAAATCAGTGAATATTACTCCCATTTCCTGCCGGCAGCTGAAAACAAGGTACGACTCCTACTCGTCCTTCCATATTGAAGTTGATGAAGAATCCTACAGTAAGCTTGTTGAGCCTTCGATGTGGCCGATGGGTTGCATATACAAGGACTTTCGTGGGAAGCTTTACGACGATATGCTTCATCCCTCTGAACTGACGCAAAATTGCAGTGGCCCCTAATTTGGATATCTATTATCAAAACGCCCGAGGTCTTCGGACTAAGGGATCAGAATTTTTTTCTAGCGTCTTGTCCTCTTGTTATACCGCTGTTGTGGTTACCGAAACCTGGCTGTCAAGTGATATTCCTTCCAATGATTTCTTTCCAAATAATTACTCTAGGTGTTGGTCGAAGGTGGTCGAAAATATGACGACATCGTCCAGGTAAACCAAACACGACTGCCACTTCAAAGCGGACAGAACGGTGTCCATCATGCGTTGGAATGTGGCCGGTGCCGAACATAGGCCGAACGGTAGCACCTTAAACTCATACAAGCTTCGCATGTCACGAAAGCCGTCTTCTCCCGGTCTCTCTCGTCCACTTCTATTTGCTATTGACAGTTTTGTGAAGTGTGTTCGACGTTCCGATCTGGAAACTGTTGAAGAATGTGTGTGGCTCGAGCTCACTTTAAATCGACATGAAAAACTTTTACTTGCAGCTTTCTACATTCCTCCGAATCTACTTCCTTCAGCCTATGATGATGTTCTGCTCTCAATCGAACATGTTATAACCCGTCATAGCAAACACAAACTTCTTATTTTAGGTGATTTTAATACTCCTGGTATCAACTGGAACTCACTTATTTCTTCTCACAACAATCATTACATATTAAGTAAGTGTAACTCTCTACTTGATTTCATAGCCTTTAACTCTTTGCAGCAACACAATTTCATTGAAAACTGTTGCGGTAATATTCTTGACATCTGTCTATCGAATTTTGAAAGTGTTCGAGTCTCGAGTTCGGACATACCGCTGACTCGCTGTGACAAATTTCACCCTCCGCTTCTAGTTACTACTGCTGTCTCTGCCTCACCTTCTACTAACTCAGATCGGGTGGGGAATTCGCCCCGTTTCGCGTATGCACGTGGTGATTATGTCGGTCTTTTCAATTTCTTCTCTTCCGTCGACTGGTCCCTTTTAAATGACATTAATGATTCAGATGGACAAGTCAGTCGCTTTACAGAAATAGTTCTTGTTGGTATGCGTCGGTACATACCTTTGCATACTCCTACGCGTAGGAAGTTCCCTTCCTGGTTTTCAAGGGAACTAATAACGGCGTTAAAGCTCAAGGAACGGGCCCATCGTAAAGCGAAACGCCCTGGGTTTCACAATTGGGCAGATGAGTTTCGCCGTGTGCGTTCTCTTTGCAAACGCTTATACAAGCGGGACTACGACTCCTATCTTGAGTCTTTAGAGAGGTATGCCTCAAATCGTCCTAGTCAGTTCTGGCGTTACGTTCGCAAGCGTTCCATTAAATCAGATTTAAGTATCAGCTTAGTTGACTCTCAGGGTTCGGAAATTCGGGATGTTGCCGACAGTTTTGCACTACATTTTTCCTCCGTTTACAAACATCCACATTGTGATTCCGTTTGCCTCCCATCTGGTGCACTATCTAATTCCATTCTCTTTGACGAGGAGTTGATAACTGAGAGTCTTAAGCGTCTGAGACCATCTTTGTCTCCTGGACCTGATGGCATTCCAGCTGCCATAATAAAAGCCTTCAGGTATATCTTCGTACCAGTACTGACTGCCATGTTTAATAACTGTTTAAAAAATGCTGCCTTTCCTCGCGTGTGGAAAATGGCACGCGTGTTTCCTGTCTTCAAGTCTGGAAACAAAACTGATGTTTCCAATTATCGACCGATTTCTCTTCTATGTGCAACCTCTAAGCTTTTCGAATTAGCTTTGCACAGCGTACTTTCCTTCCATCTCAAACATATCATAGTACCGAATCAACATGGCTTCATGTCGGGTCGCTCTACTTCCACCAACCTAGTCACGTTTATGACGTATGCCTCTGCAGCAGTCCTTCAGAGGGGTCAGGTTGACACTGTGTACTGTGATATGAGCAAAGCTTTCGACGTTGTTACTCACTCACTACTTCTTGAAAAACTTCTACTCTCTGGCGTTGAAGTCTCTCTCGTAGCCCTCCTACGCAACTATCTCCTTGATCGCTTCTGCTTTGTCAGTGTCAATGGACAGACTTCTTTCGTTTACCCTGCAACGAGTGGAGTTCCTCAAGGTTCAGTACTAGGCCCGCTTCTCTTCTCCGTTTTTATTAATGATGTTTCCTCGGCGATAAAGAACTCCTCGTTTCTTCTTTATGCTGATGATATAAAAATATTCAAGGTAATACATTCTTTTCAAGATTGCGTGTTGTTGCAATCGGACATATCTGCTTTTTCTGATTGGTGTGCGATGAATCGACTTACCCTCAATTCTTCCAAAACTAGGGTTGTGTCCTTTACTCGTAAAACACATAGCTTTCTCTACCATTATTCTGTCAATTCTGTGCTGTTGGATAGGGTTGATGAAATTAATGACCTTGGTGTACTTTTTGACCGCACCCTCAGCTTCTCCTCTCACACTAAACGCATTGCTCAGCGGGCTATGCGCACACTCGGATTCGTTTGCAGACTTTCGAGAGAGTTCCATACTCCACTTCCGTTCCTAAAACTGTACCTGTCCATATGCCTCCCGGTCTTGGAGTATGCGTCGGTTGTTTGGAATGGCACTTGCAAATCGAACTTGGACAAGGTTGACAGAGTACAAAAAAAATTTTTACGGATATTTCATTATCGCTTTCCTTTTGCAACTTCCCCCTCTCGCTCCACCAGGAGCGCCCAACTGAATCTTCCTTCCCTTCACTGCCGTCGTATCAGACTTGATATCATATTTCTGTACAAACTCCTTCATGGCCACATTATGTGCCCTCAGCTCTTAGAGTACATCCTACTGCGCGTTCCGCGAAAGAGCATGAGGGAATTCAGACCATTTCAGGTTTCTCCTCTTCATTCCCACTCCCCTCTGGACAGGATGCAGTGGTTATTTAACTCTTTTTGTCCTCACCTTGACATCTTCCAAAACTCTCTCTGTTCATTTACATTGGATGTTCGTAGCGTTGTATTCTAAATAGTACTTTATCACATATAACTCCCACTTTCTAGCCTTAAATTGTATTTACTTCACTTTTTGCTTTTTCTCCTGTTCAATGCTGTCTGTATCTTGAACTACTTTTTATCCGTTTCTTGCTTATATTTCAACTTTAAACTTTATATTCGAATCTTACTGTCCCTTGTTCAATTTTACTTCTTTATTGTATTATTCTGTGTTTCTAGCCTGTGTTTTAAGTACCATGCACTTGTTGCGCCTGGAATGGTTGTTTATTTTATGTATATTTCTATATTACTATAATCAATGTCAGTCATCTGTTTTTTTTTTTTTTTCCTCTTCTACCTACCGTCCTTTTTTTTTTTTTCTTTATTTCCTGGTGTGCTAAAAAATTCTCTCACTGTGTATATAAGTGATGATACTCATTGTTTGCTTAATTTCCGTGATACTTTTCGTCTCAGTTTCATTTCATGTATTATTTATTTCTTTTTTTTGTGTTCTCTCTGTGCGTGTAAACATGTTTGTGCTTTTTCATTTTTTTTTTGTGCTGCAGCACAAAGACCACATGGTTGTTCCTGCGCACATTAAATAAAGATTGATTGATTGATTGATTGATTATTATTATTATTATTATTATTATTATTATTATTATTATTATTATTATTATTATTATTATTATTATTATTATTATTATTATTATTATTATTATTATTATTATTATTATTATTATTATTATTATTATATGTTTGATAGCTCCAAGGTTTAGAGGCTGTCAAGCCCTCTTTTCCTCTTTTTATCTGAAACCAGCATGTCGCAGTGTAACAGAAACTCAGCAATACATTGTTTTTTTTTTTTATTCCTGTCGCGGTTAATTTCATATATTAGATAATAATAATAAAATATTTCTTATCGGTTGCGGTCTCATATTGTCTTCCGTGCAGTGTCCATTTCGGAACACTGTTCTGTATAGAAATGGGCTCCGTGTTTATCTTTGCACTCGTTTTTACGACAGTAATACGAAGATGTGCGCACCACATACACAAGTGGTGTTTTAGACACACCTGTAAATCAAATACCTTTTCATTTGATTAATTCCTTCCAAACTGACGACGTTTTAATGGCGTAAGCCTGTATTCAAAGTTCTTAGGAACCTATATTTCCTAACTCAGGTTCATAATGCAGGTACGGCAAATTAAATTTTGATCTGCGAAGCTGCTTATGCAATCTTAGGGAGATCGTCAGCCGTTTTTTTTTTTTTTTTTTTTTTTTTTTTTTTTAACTCTGGCACCAGTCTGCAGCGTCTTGGCTGCAAACTTAATGTGCCTATCGTAAGCGTTGCACTGTCCAAGAAAGAAGGTTTCAAAGCTACATAAAAGTGCTGCGACCACTTTTCGGAGCTATTCTTGTTAGTTCAGGCAATTTAATTCAATTCAATACAGCTCTGCATTTACAAGAATAATGAGTGGTCTCCAGGGCAACAAGTTGCAGCCAGTAAACTCGACTGGGCCCTAGAGTCGTTTAGAAGTCAGCAGCAGATGTTGGTCAACGTGGATACGGTAAAACAGATATTAAAGACACTACTCAGAAGGATGTACCATGAAATAAAGGTCTGCTGAAAGAGGACTTATAGGGAAAATCAATATTCTTCATTCTACAAACCTGGAAAGTAAAAGTTTAGCCGTTTTGACAATTTGAACGATATTTATTTAAGTTCATTCAATAGAAGTGCTGGATCACTACTCAGAAGGATGTACCATGAAATAAAGGTCTGCTGGAGGAGGACTTATAGGGAAAATCAATATTCTTCATTTTACAAAGCTGGAAAGTAAAAGTTTAGCCGTTTTGACAATTTGAACGATATTTATTTAAGTTCATTCAATAGAAGTGCTGGATCTTTGTTTTTATGATTGCAGTTTGTGCAGAGGTCGAAAGTATGGAACGAATTAGGCGTAAGCAATTTGGTTAAAGGGGCGTAGTTTATGGTCATAGCAATGCTACCGAGCAAAGAAAACTGGTTGGTTGGTTTGGTTGGTTTGTGGGATTTAACGTCCAAAAGCGACTCAGGCCATGAGAGATGACGTAATGGAGGTCTCCGGAAATTTTGACCACTTGGGGTTCATTAACGTGCACTGACATCGCACAGCACACGAGCGCCTTGCTTTCCGCCTCCATCGAAAAGTGGCCGCGGAGGCCAGGATTCGATCCCGCGTCCTTGGGAACAGTAGTCGAGCGCTATAACCACTGCGCCACCCCGGCGGGGTTAATTTTTTCAAATGACAGCCTCAATAATTATGTTTCATAGCGTGGCTCAATACAGGTAATATCCAAGTTTTGGCGGGCTAAAATTGGACAATTTAGTGAAAAGTGCCGCAAACAGCTAACACTAGGTGAATGTCTTGGCAACCACCAAAGTAGCCAATGTATAATGACACATGCAACCATCTACATTCCCCAATTTTGTTCTCTAAAATTATTAGGAACTCTCACTGGCTACCCTGACAGATGTGTTACTCTCTGTGTATAATTCTGATTTGAGCTCGTATTCTTTCTAGAAATTAGATGCCAGGCGAAAACAACCAGCCAAGACCGAAAAAAAGGAAAGCGTACGATATTTTATTGAGCTGCCAAGTGGACACATGTATTCACCTGCATTGGTCATGCCTAAATATTTCTTTTTTTTTTTCTGTTTTTATATTAGGAAAGAAGAGAGTACATATTGAAGTCTGCTAGAAATAGGATCACGCTGATCGGTGCGAGGCAAGTCTCACCTTCCTCCCTTAAAGTGATGCCCTCTTTTCCGCAGCTTTCTACGCGCCGTTTGCTTTTTCTTCAATTTTTTTCTGCTACTGCATCGATCTATATGCTACCGGTTCATATTCTTCAGAAGCTTGCGCATTCCTCGCTTCTGCTACAGAAACTTGCGCAGTGGCAAAAAGGATAGCAGATTTATTTTTGAAGGGGAAACTTAGAGATGCCGGAGGACCGTGGCCGTGACAAATGTCAGAAGATCGCCGTCTGGAACGTGTGTGCCGCTTCCAGCGCAGTAGATTCGACAGCTCCTATATCACTTCTTTCCCCCGCAGAAGGCCATTGTCTGCTCTTGCTGTTGAACCTGGACAGAAAAGCCACTGCTGAATCGACCCGCTAAACCCAAGCGCACGTAAAACAATATTTCCTTACAGTTTTCGCCCAAGAAAACTCTCGCGTTCATCTAGACTGGAAACAAGAAGTGGAGAAATAAAAACAAAAATTGTGATCCATTTCCGCAGTGGTTCAAAACGAGATTTCAGATCGCTTCTGTCGGTCGCCACGGTGACTAGACACGAATATTGGTTTTCTTGCTGGAGGTGTGTTGCGCAGCGCTGGAGAACGTCCTCATATATCCCACTAAGAAAGATAGCCAGTATTTTGTCGCTGAAAGTTTTAAAATGCACATGTAAAAAGTATTGTAGTTCGCTTTTGTTTTGAAATCTATACGTTTTCATTTTGACATCTCCTGAGCCTGGTACAGCCAAACATCTTGAATTTGATGCGTCTTTATGGTGTGTTTCAAACGACAAAAAAAAAAAAATAATTAAGTTCGCAATCCTTCAACGAACTTACAAATACATATACATGTGAAATAAATTGCATTGTTGACGTCAGCAAAGTTTTCAACAATCAACGGAAACCGACTGTGCGCTCTTGAGAATTTCTCCTACTATAAGATGTGTGTTTTCTTTCAGTCCGCCTAGTTAAATAATTTAGTTTCAACATTACCTTACTTTAGAACTTTTTAATCTTATTTCGCGTGCACTTGTCATTATTAGCATTATTATTGCTGTCCAAGAAAAAGTGCAGCAAGAAAAATGGGCACTAAACAAAGCGGCGACACCACTGCAATCTGAATGAAAGTTTCTCTACTTACAAATTTTCATCACATAACGCTGGAAAATAGAAAAAAAATGTAACGCATCATTTCGAGCAAATTAGAACTTTGTCAATTGAAATGACGGTAACATGTGCTTCTTGTCGTCAATGGCACTAAATACAGTATGATTCATATGCCCGTTTTTTGCTTGGCAATAAAGATATTCTCACCTCAGAATATCCTGACTTCCGCGACTTTACTTCATTTAATAGTGAACGCACGAGGTGACATCTAAGAGAAACGAATTAGTAGATGAATGAAGCCTCGTTTTTCTTTGTTACAGAAAATACTCAATGCATCATGATATGAGAAATGGCGACGTCATTGCTCTAGTAAGAATATCTGTTATGACTACAGGACACCTAGTCACCTAGACACAAAATATTCTGTGGGCAGTAAAGAGCTATATCAACGGTATCACTAATGTGCAACTTAAGTATAACGCTCCAAACCGACTCCCTCGCCGTAGTTCAAAAGTGACTGAGCGACTCTCCGATTCATCTCTCTTAACTTACGCGCACTCCTGGATGTTAAAGGAAATTAAAGAGCATCAATACCCCAGAGAGTTCACTAGATAGAAGTCTACAATTTTTAGCTTTCGCGAAGAAATTTTATTGAAGCTTCGTTAAAATGCAAAAGTATGAAAACAGCACGATCATTGCTCCCAAAATATGAAACAAGCGCATGGGCCAATGTTACTAGTGCAGTCAGCGTCAAACAGCATTCACAAAGGCGGTTTGAAAGGGCTGATTGAGGGATTAGATTGCGGGATAAAAAGTCATTGTCTGAGAGTGCTGAAAACGTCAAAAATAAAGAAAGCGGGCTGTAATTCTGGAGCAGTAAGTAGTTGCCAGTCTGGCCATTTGCTAGAGAAGTGGCAGTTCCCAGCTTGTGAGAATGGCCTTAATACGTTAAGAATCGTCGGCGCGTAATTGAAGAAAATATTAGTGATGGTAGTCTGTCCATATGCTTTTTCTGTTTTAAAATTTAGTGCCGAAAGAGTACACTTGGACCAGAAAGAAAATACAATTGTAAATCGCGAAATCAAGCGCAGGTCAGAACGAGTACTGAAAAAGAAGTTTTAAAAGACGCATTGCGCAACAGCTTTCTTATAATATATACAGAATTGTAAACGCATATTTCATATACAAAATTATTTGCTCCGCTTGTGTCTACTCACAACTTTTATATAGTACAGTATAGGCGCGCTGCTTGTTTTGTTCACTTCGTGTTTCTTGCGCCGAATACACGCTTCCTTCAAGGTGTCCGCTAGTTAACTTGCTTGCGATTGTTGCGAACGTAGTTCTCAATGTAGCAATTGCTCATGTGCTTAAATGATCCCGCAGTCCGCAAAGGTCATTGTGACTTAAATAAGTTAATCATCTACTTGGCTTTGCAAACATCCCTCGCAATGTGAAAAATCTTAACACCTGGTGGTGAAATTCTTACATTTATTTAACCAAGACGAAGAGCCTAGTTGGTCGCTCTGTTAGAAAGCTCCACGACTGTACGTTCGATGAAAGGCAATTAATGATACCAGATAAAGAAAAGAACTGCGAAAACAATCAACAGTATTCGGTTTTTCTAATTTTTGAATCACGTCTAATGTGAGCAATATATAATATAAAATATGCATATTTTCTAGCTATTGGCGAGAACGTGCTTATGTAGGCTCCCCTTAGCATTATATAAATAAAATCAGAAGCTTGGCGAATTCTGAACTTATGATCACTGGCTAATCAAGAGATGCGCGCTTCGGTTTAAAAGCAAGTCCAGATATCAGCAAAACAGCTTTATCCAAGGATATTCAAACACCGTCATGTCGTCGAGCAACGCGTAAACTGTTTCATTTATATATATATATAACAGTCCCTTTTTATTGTTCTGTGTTTGCAAAATACGTGGTAATAAATGAAGACTTCGCCACAGTTTATTTCAACTCAATTCCAAGCTCCCATTACAGCTGTAATATCAAAATCGTGCTGCGTAAAGATATTTTGAACTTATCATTTTCAGGCATTGAAGCTGCATCATTTAAGTTCTAGCAAAAATGGCTTTTTCTCCCAATTTTGAAGATAACGGTACGCTCGCGCATGATGGGAGTGATTAGCTGGAGCATGAAATCGCCAGCTTTGCTACCTATTCCAGATGGAAATGTATTTTTCATTTCTGAGTCTGTAATGCATTAGAAGCGTTTCCTTATAGGCCTGTATTTTGACCTTTGCCCTTGCCTCGAGTAGCTCGCGCATTGTAATCCAAGAGTAGGAACAATCATTTTGAATCGACATACGGGACCCTTTTTGTTTTTCGGCATTGCCTATAATTATTTTTTTTTCAATTAAATCTTTCTGACAAAGGTTTAATGGCTTGTTCTAGCCATGCTCTCTGAACCTATGAACGCGCCCTACGGTCCTGAATTTATGTGTATGACAGGAAACCTATTTTTGCAGCTTTTCTTTGAAATGTTGGTCTGTCTCATTCGGGCACTCAGAAATCCCATGTGAGATCATGCCGAGACAGCCGTAACGGGTCTCAAATTGTGTCCAGCCTCTCCTCTGGATGTTCGTTGCTTTTGTAGCGAAAGATACTCTGTGGTAGGTTTTCAAGACCTCGAGTGGCCGCAGCTACGTCGTGAAGAGGAGTAGCTACGAGAAGAAGAAAAAGAAGAAGAAGAAGAAGAATGCTCGGTAACCCACAGCTAAAGCATTGGCTCCACATTCGGTTCAGCAGCGTTGAACCCTTCTCGTTTTTTAATTAATGGCGAGCTGCTTTTGGACAGAGTCACATAGTCATAAATTAGTACAGAGCTGTAATAGTTTTTCATTGGGTAAGTGTAAGGACTAACCTTTATATTTCGTCTCATTTGGTTAATTTAATCATGGCAAGCTGACGAACATCTAAAAAGCTGACAGCATAAAATACCACAATGCCGAGACCATTTCTACACACAGAAACCCAAATATCTATAAATAGAATTCTAATAGCATCAACCTACAAAACGTTCAGTAGAGGTCTAATAAAAGGCATGGCACTTCTCAGTCTGCTGTTGTGGCTGTGGGAAGAAGGAAAAGAAAATGCGCGGGTCTGCTACTGGCTCTGTAGCTGAGCCACCTCCGCTGCCTCGTGCGGGCAAAAGAGAAAATAGAGAAGAAAGATAAAGAAGAGGGAGATAAAGACGCGCGCCGCAACAACAGCCGTCATCCACCACCGAAGCAGGGGCGTGTGCAATGACGGCCTACAACAGATGAAATTTTGTGGCAGGCTAGCAATACATGTAGAGTTGCACGACATTGCAAAATAACAAGGAACATACGGCGGAAGTGATACGTTAACTGAGTTAACTGAGTTAAAAGTGAGTTAACTGATGAATGCGACATCTGACATAGCTGTTATGACTAAGGGTTGTCACTGTCTTGGCTTCACTTTCTTGGATTCACTGCCATGGCTAACTTAAAGGTAAAGTTCTTCCTTAATCCACGCAAGTGGGAAAGCTCCACTGATATGCTATCATATTTATTTCAAAGGACACATCATAGGCTTTCCATGGAACTCTAGTAATATTAGAGATTCGAGCTTAATAAGACAGCAGTCGGCCTTCGGCTTACGTAAGGACGTCAACCATATATTTTAGCCACTGGCAGATGTTGCAGACAGATGCCCCTACAAAATGCATGCGTGCATTATGTTCTCCAGCGAAAGGATTTTGACGTTGGCACACGATTCATATAAGGCATCCGGCTATCGCTAATATACTGCCAGGAATAGGGAGACCGCGGAAGGTTATGAAAGACGCAAAGTATGGCTCTCCTAGTTTCATAACGCGGTGCATCTAACGATAAAATTCATCGCTTCCGACCTGCAATCCTTTTTTTTTTATTGTTTCTCTATTCTTCTTTATCAATCAATAGCCACGTATGTTCTACGCCTAGCTAAGCAGAAAACATTTTGGCAATCTGTTCGGAGCAAGAGGGCTACATGAGAGACGTAAATTGGTCAGAGAGTGGGCACGCCACATGTGTAAGAAGGGTAAGACAAGGTAAGCATTGAGTGAGGGGGAACATGCCTCTCGTACCAGGCCGTGGCAAAATCGACGAAGTGGCGACGCTCCAGACGTAAGGGCCTAGCTCACGTAGCAGAACGCGGGTGTCGCGTTCCATCGAGCCTTAGGAGGGTAACGGGGAGAAATCAGAGAGACATGCTCCAAATTTAAGGTATCATACGTGCAAGGGTGCTGTTTAACTAACAGAAAAAAAAACAAAGCACTGCCGGTGAACGAAAAAATTGGCGGACCTTGTGAGCAAGAAGATGAATGGCAGTAGGTAAGCGTAGCCTTCCGGTGAACAAAAAGAAAAGCATGCTTGCATCAGTGCTGCCTATATAGAATGTTGCTGCCCTGGCTCAAAATTGGTCCAGTGAGGCCGAGTGAAACAGCATGTCGCAAGGCAACGGTTAACGTAGACAGCAACTCCGTATTCTTGTCCCTCACCTATTCAGATCACGTTGCGAATATGCTCTCAAAGCTACATATTCTGTTTTTGCTTTCATTGAGGTAAAGTCACAAACTGGAAAATGTTTCCCCCAGTAGTATTTGGACTAAGCGATCTTTCCAAGCTTACTGCCTATAAATGTATTCAAGTGAGGTCACGGGTGCCATTTTGTTGCGCGGAGCACAGTTTCATCAGTGCAAGCCGGATGACTGCCGCCTTTCGACATTATTGATGCACCACAAAATGGCCGTTGTTCTGATGTCGGTGCGTACTTATTATACAGACGTGCGCTCCTTTTATCACGGTAACAACCACAATCTGGTTCAGAAGCATGAATAAACAGGCCTTGTCTTCCTTTGTTTTCTTTACGCACCCGTTCAAAAGTGAATGGCACCTCTGGAGCTTTTCAATCGGAGGCTTCAGCTTGTAAACCGCGGGTATTTGACGGCAAGGGAATGAGTACGATGGCAACAAGCTTTCGCGTAGCAAACGTAGTTTTGACCTTCATGACGAAACCGCCTAATATTCTTGCAGTTGTTCTTATACGCACAATTTCTCCGAGAGAGTGAGTGAAAGCAAGTAATATGCAAGCAGAGGTCAGGTAAAATTTATAAATTTATTTTGCGTAGCTCGAAGCTAATGTCCTATAATTTGTCTTCGTGCAGCAGCTTCTGTTTAGCTTTGTTTCAATGCAAGTATTTTCTGCACAGGCATTCTCCGCACCGGCACGTGAGCTGTGCGTACCCCCCGCCCAGAGTTCAACTTTCGGCGTTTGCTCGGAGCTCCGCAAACCTACGTGATGCCTACGCGTAACCAACCTTGACAATGTTAACGCTGGCCACTGCGTAAAGATAACTTGAGCATGTAATCCTTAATTCTCTGTTCCACCTTCCCTCCTTTGATATCATGGAGCCATTCAGCTACGTTTTTCATAGCAACAGGGGAGTCGCGCTGTTCTGTGTGTACATTCCAAATATTAAGGCTCAGTATCTCTAATATGGGTTCTTTTACCTAAACATGAGCTTTCCGACACGAAGTGCTGCTCTTTTTTTTTTTCTTTCCACCAACGTTAGTTTCTTTTGAGGCAGTTCCATTGTGCCTCGACAGCGCATTCGTCGCTATGCGCTGGTCAAAGCTGAAATAGTCTTTCGATGCAGGCCCAAGAGCCAACTTTACTGCTGTCGACGCCAAATTTACCATCCTGCTCGTCGGCCGGCTGACTGGTTAGGCCAATTACACGTACAGTGGCCTAACCAAAAGTGCACGATCAGGGCTTTAAATAAAGAGGGCTTTAAATAGCTGGCTCATACTTCTAAGTAGAGTGAGCCTTATTGTTACACCCTGTGGCCAAAGTTAGTACTTCTTCTGACCATTGCAACTGGATGCTCAGAATAGGGAACTGGGGTGTATTTTGGGCAGTTAAGCTTCGATTACTGTTTTCATCTGGCCAAGTTGTCAGAATTGCAGATCTAGGTGATCGATTCCAGCATCTTTTTCAGGTAGACTTACTCATTATCATATGTTAATAATTATAATGTTATTAACGATGCGATACAATCGGAGCGCACACTCCCAATCTTACAATGAGGGGGGGGGGGGGGGGGGGGTGTAGCTGTTCCAGTATCAAAGGAGATTCCCTCGACTGCCTGGCAAGCATAGCCGAACGTCAACTACCTGTAGTGACAGAAGGGGGTGGCCGTTTGGTGCCCAGCTTTCTTCGGTTCAAAAGAAAGTAATGGCCGGAGCCAGAATTAATTAACGAGCAAAACAAACTTTATTCAGCAAAAAACGATACAGAGAAATTTACACTAATAAGGATACAAACAAAAAGTTCACAGAAAAGCAATGCAAAGCATGCAACTAAAAGGCTTTCAATAACCACAGAGGTTTCACATCAGTGAACTATGCACGAGAGAGTCAGAACAAATAAATACCAAAATTTTACAACGCGCCAAGGTCGCCGCGCACATACAAGAACTTTTATTCTGCAAGCGTCCTCTCATTCTCTTGCCGAGTCGCGCTTCTTCATTGGTTAGGCGTGGCAGAACTTTATGGAGATGACCAGCACCTTATCGGCCGGTTGAGCCACCGTCGCCGCCCGCCGAGTGATGAAGGGGGGGTAACGCTGATGCGCGCAAGACTACCGACTCTCCATGCGCGGAAAAGGAGACGTTTTCTCAATATTCTGGAACGCAGTATGCGACGCCAGGCGCTGCGCTGATACGATGAAAATATGTGCCAATTTCGTGACACCATTCTATGGGTAATTATGTTTGAAGGTGCGACATCTCCCGCCAAACATTGAACGCCAGCTGAAATCTTTATTTCTTTCAAATTAACTGCGATGTTTTGGTTAACCTACTGCAATAAATTTGTGGAGCTCACAGTGACAAGACGTAGAACGAAATCCTGGTGTGGCTTAAACGTTGAAGCGCACGACAAGTGCCAACATATAGCACCAAATTTTACATATATAAGTAGTAGTAGCTCTTATTTATTAAAATAATAACAAAATGAATGTTAACAGATTTTTTTGCCGTTTTGGCATCTGCTATCTAAAGCCTGAGGCACCCGAACTACGGCGGCGTAAATAAGGAGATATCGAAAAGAAAGGAAAAGGAAATGAAAGAGCTAAACGCCAAATAGAAAGGAGAGGGTAGAATAAATTTAAATGGGAAACTACAACACATTGTATTAGAGCCATAGTAAGGATGTCTGAGGCTCGCCCGCGATTGTTACTGTAGTTCTCGGCGCTACAGGCGGACCTCCACAATGCCTGTGTCGTCGGTGGTGGGCTGTCAAGGCTGTGTTGTTGCCTCTGCCCCTTATCTCGGAATGATGTAGTTCCCCTCGTGAAGCTTGTGCCCGCACTGCAGGAGGTTAAGGGAGAGGTTAATGGGCCTGGCGGAGGAACCGGTCGATCGACTCGGTGGCTGGCACCGGCCGCTTTACTGGGAGAGATGTAGCGCACAAATAAACAAACGCACACAAGTCGTACGCACACTGTGTCTCTTGAACTAAATGAAATCTAAAACGCGCCCGCAGCACACTGCACAAAAAATTCTACGGGCACTTTGGACCACTAAATTACGATGAGGCGGAAGCCTTTATGCGCGGTAGTCCTTACGTAGCCCTCCAGTACAGCAACCCTTCTCTTTTTCTTCCCCCACTCCCCATGTCCTCCCTTCTTTTATGGCGTGGTTTAGGCATCTGTGCGACATAAAAAATAGTGCACCTTTTATTTCCTATAAACCAAATTGGAAACGCTGCTGATTCCTGCTTTGCTGCACCTGCTTCTATAAGCTGCGTGGTGCGACGTTCTAGGAAGCGCGAAATGAAAGTCGCAGCACGAACACGTGGATGCCTGTTCCGGCGGAGTCAGCTTCGTATATGCTTGAATAGCCTGGTGCAGCCATCGGTCATGACGGGATGTGACCTCATGATGACGTCAGTTCCACTCACTGCAGTCGTTACCACTCATCGCTAGGCATTTTTCTAATTTCCAATCAGTTGCGCTGATTACAAGTAGTAGTTCGACATACTGGTCATTATTTTAGGTCATTAATAATCATCATTAATAATCATTAGCATCAGTAATTGAATCTATCGATGTCTGTTTATAACGTTTATGCATTACCTATCCCCTGCGTGTCTCCGCGAATGATGATGATGATGGTGATGATGACCTCAGACAAAATGGCACATACCCACGGCGGGGGATTGGCCTGGGTGCATTGTAGATTGTAAATATTTGTATGCAAGACTGGAGTATTCAGATAATTATGAATGTTTAACTAGAATTGGGAAAAATAAAAAGGAAAAGTAAAGGTAATGAAATCGTACCTAGCTTAGGAATCTACCTGTTGAATTTGTCTAAAACGCGAATGCATTTCGAGGCGGCGCTATCAGCAGTTTCTTTTTCTTTGCCAACACGCTCAATACCGGTCAGCCGTCTGCATATAGATATGTGGCAGGCATTCTTGAGCCATGCTGTAGTCGAGCAGACGCCACCATGCCATAAACTGCATTTTGTACCAATATTGAAGGCGACATTTTAAACCGCTAGCTCTCTTCACCAAACCTTCAGGTTACCAGGCTTCGAACGTTTGACCTTGACCTCTCGCGCTGTGCAGCAAAGATTGCCGTGTTCATTCTGCGTAAGCTAGATACCGCCTGGGCAAGTGTCATCTGCGCCTCAGCACAGCCGCACCTAAAAAACATTGCCATGAATTCGTTTTAACCTGCGTCAGCTTTTCTGGTCCGTGCAAAAGAGAACTACGCTATCGCCGCAGCCGATCACGCCTCGTCTAAAACGGCAAGACACTCTTGCGCTGTGCACCAAAAATTCTCGATTTCATCAGGATCGAACTGCTAGATATTCTTTCTCTGTGCAGTGAACATCAATGTTTTCATGTTTTATCTACGCAGATCCTTCTTTGAACTGAGGTAAGTACGCCATACATATCCCCATGGGCGAGTGTGGCCCATGTCATCAAGCGTATGGTCGCGAAACTCGACCAGCTGTTAGGACAAAAAAATCGGCGTAGTTATGAGAAAGCCATTTTCACTAAAGAGAGAGACCGCAGCCGGGCCACAGAAGCATCAGAGACTATTGAACCAATAGAACTCGAATTAGCACGTCGCCGAAAATCTTGCCAAGGGCTGAAGCAAGCAAAGAACTAAGCGGCCGCAGCGACTGAGGCTACAGCCGATGTCTTGTGCTTATTATTATTATTATTATTATTATTATTATTATTATTATTATTATTATTATTATTATTATTATTATTATTATTATTATTATTATTATTATTATTATTATTATTATTATTATTATTATTATTATTATTATTATTATTATTATTATTATTATTATTATTATTATTATTATTATTATTATTATTATTGTCCTTTTGCACGAGTCGGCAGCGGTATCGGTGCTGCGGCGGGACTTCGGGAACTGCAACTGCTTCGTCCGGTGAGCGCGCCCACCGCTTCATTCTTTGAGAGTTGTCCTGCACGCCGGTCACCCTGGTTTACGTTGGTGCGCGTCAGAGCTGTGCGCTGCTAGCTATCTCCCAACGGAAAAGTGCCTTCTCCGCCCCTGCTCGTCCTTTTGCACAAGTCGGCAGCGGTATCGGTGCTGCGGCGGGACTTCGGGAACTGCAACTGCTTCTTCCGGTGAGCGCGCCCACCGCTTCATTCTTTGAAAGTTGTCCTGCACGCCGGTCACCCTGGTTTACGTTGGTGCGCGTCAGAGCTGTGCACTGCTAGATATCTCCCAAAGGAAAAGTGCCTGCTCCGCCCCTGCTCGTCCTTTTGCACAAGACGGCAGCGGTATCGGTGCTGCGGCGGGACTTCGGGAACTGCAACTGCTTCGTCCGGTGAGCGCGCCCACCGCTTCATTCTTTGAGAGTTGTCCTGCACGCCGGTCACCCTGGTTTACGTTGGTGCGCGTGAGAGCTGTGCACTGCTAGATATCTCCCAACGGAAAAGTGCCTGCTCCGCCCCTGCTCGTCCTTTTGCACAAGTCGGCAGCGGTATCGGTGCTGCGGCGGGACTTCGGGAACTGCAACTGCTTCCGTCCGGTTAGCGCGCCCACCGCCTAACGAACGCTGATACCCATGTGTTTTTAAGAGGTTCCTTTGTTACTTTCTTTTTTCATGCCACCGACTGCTGAGTGTTATTTCTGAACTTTGCTGCATTGATATGGATAAGGGCGAGGAGTGTATTGTCTGTCAGAATACATTGCCGGATGACGGCCGTTTTATGAGATGCATGGACTGTAAAGAGCCGTATCATTTGGGACAGAACTGCTCAGGTATCGCTCCAAATACGTTCAGTACGATGGGCCCGCAAAAAAGAGACGTTTGGGTGTGCAAAACCTGCCGTACTAGCAAAAAACGCAGTGGCTCAAATTCGCAGCAGCTGACAGAATCAGCGGACAGCTCTGACGTACTTGCAGCACTTATGACAGAGATTAAAGACATTAAACGAAATGTCGAATGCATGCCAGAGCTTCATGCAAAAGTTGATTCTTTGCTTCTGCTAAAAGCAGAATTCACTAATCTTTGTACAACGGTTCATGATGTCGAAGAATCGGTAAGCTTCCTTTCTGCCAAGTATGACGCAGTGGCCGAACAACTTAAAGCTGATAAGGAAGAAGCCTCGGCTCGTAATGAAGAAATATGCCAACTGCAGGAAAAGGTGCTCGCTCAGGAATCTTTTATTCAGCGACTGCAGAAAGGGCTTAACGGCTCCGAGCAGCATAGCAGGAACGCTAACATGGAAATTCATGGCTTGGAAATGGAGAGAGGTGAAAATCTGATTAAGTTCCTTAACGAGCTGGCCGAGAAACTTGAACTGGAAAAGCCTGGTAATGGGGAAGTGGTGGCTGTCCACCGTCTTCCAAGCAAGAAATCATCGCCTCCTATCTTGGTGCGATTCTCTTCTGTTGCTGTTCGAGAACGCTGGTTCGCAGCGAGGGGCAAGCTCCGGAGCCTTTCTGATGCGGAATCATCGGACCAGCTATACTTCAATGAAAATTTGACAGAGGGCAACAGGAGGTTGTTTTGGCTAGCAAGGACTAAAGGCAAGAAAGAACACTACAAATTTGTTTGGGTTAGAGGCGGCAAAATCTTCGCAAAGAAAGACGAAACCGCAGCTCTCATTCGAGTTACTTGTGACTCCGATATCGATAAGATAAAATGAATTACGGATCCTTCACAAATCCACTAGAGTTTACAGACTTTGCTGCTTTTAGGGCAAACCTTGGCCGAAATACAGGTCAGGAATTCACGTTGATTAACTTCAATATTCGTAGTCTTCGCAAGTATTGGGAACAATTCAAGATGTTGGCAGAGGAATTGGTAGGTTTTGTGGACATATTTGTTGTCACCGAGATTAATTCACCGGAATCCTGTTTACATTTGTTCACCGTGAATGGTTATCGTGCTAGGTTTGCCACACGCGCAGTGCGCCGTGGTGGAGGCATTGCTGTCTTTGTGAACCAAAAGTACGATGTTTCTGTTGTCGACATCTCGTTTGCACATGCGGAATGTTTAGCCTTAAAGATAGATCTATTGCATGCGTCCCTTACATTATTGGCTGTGTATAGACCACCATGTGCTAGCATAACACGATTTGTCATTGAACTCGAAGAGACACTTCTGAAACACAAAGCAGATGACTTGTTCTGCGTGGCAGGGGACCTGAACATTGACATTTTATGCCCAACTAAGATTCCTGTTTTTGATTACCTGTCGTCTCTTTCGGCATTTGGAATAGAAAACATGATCAATGCCCCTACGCGTGAAGATCTCATGAACGGTCGACTGGTGAGGTCTTGCCTTGATCACATCGCTGTTCGTGCACTGCATCACACCTTGTCCGCATGTCTTATTTCACAGCGCTTAGCAGATCATTATTTCACTGCCTGTCGTTTTTCGCCGAAATATAAGCTGCCTGGCACCACTGCATCAAGTAGCAGGGATGCTAATATGCTAACTGTCACAATTACAGATGGAAGAAGATTGAATAAGCTGATAGGGTCCTTTAGCTGGGCACTCTTAATTGAATGCGAACCGGTGGAGTTAGTTTACACTAAGTTCTGTAATAAACTTGACCAGCTGAAAGAAACGTGTACTCGGAAATTAGTGCGTAAGAAAAGGCGGAATCACAACTGGTTAAACTCTGAAATCATGCGGGCAATCGCAAATCGCGATTGGCTTTGGAAACGCTCTAAACGTGCTCCTAATAACAATGACCTTCGTTCTGAATACAGAACCGCCAGAAACAGGGTTGTAGCACTTATTCGATCCGCACGACGGCAGTACTTTCAGCAGCAGTTCCAACGATCTTATAAAAATCCTGCAAAAATGTGGTCTCTGATTAAACACCTTCGGGGAAACGATGGGAACCTGTCTTGTTCGGACGTTTTGGTAGACGAACTTGTGTCGAAAGGTGACGATTTCAATAAGTATTTTACGCTAGCGGCCGAAATGGCAGCAACACGGCAAAGCTTTAAATGTACTCTAAAACATTCTTCATCAGCTTCCGCGTATCTTCCAAGGCTATCAAAGGAGGATCTTGCCAGGCTAGTGTTTAGCTTCCGACAAAACAAGCCCGCCGGAATAGATGGTATATCGGCTGCACTGATACAGCGGAATTTTACCGCTCTCTCGGACATACTGCTTTTCTTAATTAATGGGTTTTTGGAAAACGCTGTAATACCTGAAGATTTGAAAACTGCTATCGTAAAACCGCTGTTCAAGGGAGGACAAAAGAATGCTATCGACAACTACAGACCGATTTCTATCCTGCCGATTTTATCACAGATACTAGAGAAATTCCTATTTGAATGTATGACTTCCTTCTTAGACAAATTCGGTGCCATTTCAACCCGTCAATATGGGTTCATTAAGGGAAGAGGTACTACATTATTGCTTGAGGAATTTGCTGATGAGTTGTACGCTGCTTTCGATGAAAATACGTTTAGCTGTGCTCTTTTCCTAGACGTTAAGAAAGCCTTTGATACGGTTAATCATACTATTTTATTAGAAAAACTGTACCTTCTGGGCTTTCGAGGTCCTTTTTATGCTGTTTTAAAGAATTTCTTATGCGGACGTTCACAAGTAGTCAGAATTAACAGCCAAATGGAACACAGTGGAAAGCTCCCTGTAAAAGCGGGTGTACCACAGGGATCCATTCTATCTCCATTGCTCTTTAATATATTTATAAATGATCTGAGCTCAGTAACATCCAAGTGCTTGATTTTTCAGTACGCTGACGACACAGTTCTGCTCACGAAGCATATAAACTACGAGACGGCAGTGAATGTGTTGCAGGAAAACATTAATTATGTCATGAAATGGTTTTCCGATAATGGAATCTCGGTGAACATAAACAAAACGAAAATGATATGTTTCAGAAATCCTTTAAAGACACTACTTATAGATAGACAAGTATTCTTGCATGATCATGATTCCCTCCCCTGTTGTTGCAAGCCAATAGAATATGTTAACTCGATCAAATATCTCGGTGTTGTTTTTGACAGCAGCTTATCTTGGCATGACCACTTGGCATATCTGTGTGCTAAGCTACGGAAAGTTACGTGGTTACTCTTCAATATGAAGTCTTTGGCGCCGATGTCAGTAAAAAAAACTATAATTCATGCACTCGCGTACAGTGTTCTCAGATACGGCATAACTACATTTGGGCCATGTCCTTCACGCTGGCATTGCCGTATTGACAGTATATTAAAAAACATGTTGAAGAGCATTGCATACAATTGTCACATACCATCCGGAACGGACGTCTTTCAGTTCCTAGGCCTTCCGTCATTTCATTCTCTTTTTGTGCAGACCGTTGTTCACCGGCATTTTTGGAATTCCGACTTTTTAATTATTAATACTCCTGAACGGAAGTTAAGGAAAACATTACGTTATTATATACCACGGAGTGTAACTAGATACGGGAAAGCAAGGCGCTGTGCTTATGTACCTGAAATCTTTAATGAGTTACCGGATGAAATTTTTGCGGTAACTTCTATGCGTAGCCTAAAGATGCATCTGAAAGCCCTTTGTTGATATTTGTATTCTTTTGTCAGAGTGAAGTTATGCTTACAAATATATTGGTTAATTCATTTATATTTATATTGACGTCTACTCTGGGTTTAGAGTTGAATTTCTCAATACTCATGCTGTTAACCTGTTTTTTCCACCCTTTTTTTTTCTTTTTTTTTTTTTTTGCTCTCGCTTGGGTGTAGCGAGAAGCGTTGCTATATCTACTGCCTTTTTTGTAGTCTTGGCCGTAACTGCCGGGCCCAGTCCCTCAAGCCTCTTGTTGGCTTATGACGGGACTGAACCATATTGTATCATCTACAAAGTGGCAATAAACATTATTATTATTATTATTATTATTATTATTATTATTATTATTATTATTATTATTATTATTATTATTATTATTATTATTATTATTATTATTATTATTATTATTATTATTATTATTATTATTATTATTATTATTATTATTATTTGAAACTTTATTGCCGCCGATACAGGAGGTTCCCCTACTCCCCCATTCAGGTACGCAGACCCGAATAGGGGGCTGGGACTCAGCGGCTAGAAGCGCGCAAGGACACATTGAAACTTGTTTGAAAGATATTTGAACCTCTACATTTTTAAGATACTCGCAGCGGCTTTATTTTTGGGTAATTAGGCCGAAATGTGGTCGTAGAATCGGCAATATATACTGCGGTGAACACTTAGTTATGAAGATGAAGAATATGCCTTTGATTTTGTGATTATCCGATAGTGTGAGCGACTGTTTCTATGAAGATTTGTGCTTTCAACCCAGTTTTTCCCGTTAACGACGCAATAATGTATAAAACAAAACACGTTGTTGAAACCAGCACAAATACCAGATCATTAGCCTGCAGCAGAATGGAGTTTTCATCCTGCAGTCTGTCACAAAACGCAAGCACTTCTACAAGCCGTGCTTTCTGACGCAGGAAGAAGCACGAGAACAACCAAGGCAGCACAGATGCCTACCAAAGAGAGTGGGTAACTCGGTGCGTGTAGGCAATGTTCTCTCACCTTCTCTCGAAAACAGAGCTCCCCCTTCTCCAACACCTCCCCCCCCCCCCTCCCCACGCACACACACACACCGACCGGTATAGAATGAACTCGTACTTTCAAGCGCTTTTTTGCACTGCTAACCAGTAACAACTTTTGGTCGAGGAGCAGAAGGGTGAGATAGAGATTCAAGGGTGGAACTTCAGCTTGTGTGTAGACCTAATTTCACTCGATGCAACAGACAGACGCAAAGCGTCCTATGCAACAACCGGCTGCCGCCTCTTCCCTGCCGTCGGCAGTGAAGAGGCACTACAATGCGCCTCCCTGGATTTAACCGTTAAATAGCGCGCCAGGGCTCATAGCTTTCGCAATGACAACATCGTGATCCGCTAGTCGTCCAACTGTCCCAGTGTCCGCTGAAAGGTTCTTGTTTCAATGCATTCTGGCGCTTGTGTAATAACGCAAAATTTCTCTCCCTACGGCAACATCTCACCAGCAGAAATTTGAATGCGTTGAATGATTTGGTGGAAATTTTTAATGTGTTTTTGCAATTGATTGTAATTCTTCTGTACCTTCTCATCTGTATGTATGTCGTTTTGTTAACGTTTTCCTTCGACCTTGTCCCGTGCCTCACGACTGAAGTAACCTGTTCGCCAAACGAGCTTTATCCCTTGTCCCTTTACATTTGGACTCCAGATTGTCGCGCGAAATTCATTGCATCTCCTCTGAGACCAGAACAACTGCAAGCACGCGTTCCAAGACTGACTGGGAATACACATAGGGCGACAAATAAACGCACATCTCATAAAGACACACAACTGATTGTGTAATATGCTGTACAGCATGGCAGTGCCACCAAGGTGCACAGCTCAGCCCACTGTTTTGATTTGATATTGAGCCCTCGTGTGTCACCATGAATCTATCCAGAATGTACATAGGACAACCATATAAATCAGCCAAGCTGAGAGTAACTCTTGTGATTAGAACAAGGGAATCGGTTCAAAATCACTCTATAAATATATTGCGGGCATCAGAAGTTTTGATTGCTCTACCACAGAATTCTAATAGGTTGCATAACATTTTTTGTAAAACGTCAACAATTTTTCATTATTTCAATCAACAGAGGAAGCACTAGTGACTGAAAACGTGGTATTAGAATCGGAAACGAAGTTGTCGAACCCAGGAGCAGTTCCCTCTCCTTGATGCGCACAAAAAAAAAAAAAAAAAAGAGATTGAACAAGAGGGAAATTCAAACCAGGAACTTACATATTTTCAGGCCACAAGCAGCTTTCAAAATAAAACGCAATAATCTTGATGCAACACGTCAGCTTTTAATACTCGTAAGCCCCCCGCAGGGGGCACCTGTTAAAGCAGGTGTTTGTGTGTTTTGTGCGACACCACGGACCCCGAGCACCCACGCTTAGCCGTGCGTGGCATCGTCGTGTCTGGGGAAAAGGGGATCCTGGTGGTTGAGCCGATGCCGAGTGTTTGGACCTTTAAGGCCCCTCGGCGGAGGCAACACACCACTTTGGCCCACGCTTCCCATAGACGGCACCTCCGGGCTGACCCACCCGGGGGAAATCGGCAGTCGCCTTTTCCTGTTCTCCCCTCCATCTTTCACTTTCCTATTTTCTTTCTTAGAACTGTCCTGTCCTCTCCTACCTTCTTCATTTCTTCCTACTTCCAGGCGGCGAGGGTTAACCTTGTGTGGCTAGCTACCCTGAGTTACGCCATATTGGGTTATAGTTACGGTGTACAACTGGCGTGGGCAGGAATTGACAATTTCTGTCCCGTCCCCTCGTTGGGCTCCATGGTGGGTGGCTGGCACTGCAGCCGAACAATACACTTTTTTATGGCATCTAAACTCCTTAATCCCGATCGTCCTCCTTCTAAAAGGGGGCGCACCGAGACCACCATGTTCTTTTTTTTTTTTTTTTTTTTTTTTTTTTTTTTTCGAAGCGTTTGCCACAAGGCATAAGTTGAGAAAGGGGGAATGGGATGCAGGAGATAGAAAGTTAAAAGAAGGAGTGTAGTCCAGTTGTGCTTATGAATTCGAGAAGGTTGGCAGTATAGCGATTGTCCATTGTCCATTTGTCATAATCACTATCGCGATTCCACCGCAGGCCCACCTTCATGATTATCCGTTGCCTGATGTGCGTTGTTGATGGACACGTCCACAACAAGTGGCGCACATCGCAGACGTCAGGTGGAGTGTCACAGTGAGGGCACCTGTCAGTCACTGGTAGGTCTTTTTCCCGCCATCGATGTCGAACAGATGGGGTCAGAGCCGCCCCTGCCCGGATCCGGCGCACTGTCACCTCCTCCTGCCGAGTAAGACTACGGGGGAGAGGGTGCGAACACGGAGGAATGAGAGCGCGTGTTCGGTGGCGCAGAACTTGCGAATCGGAAACGTGGGACAGGAACGGATCTGGGGGAAGAGGGGAAGGTGGTGGATCGTCTGATGTGTTTATATGCGTCATAGCATCTGCTTGTATGTTATGGGGATCGCGAGCATGGCCGCGAATCCAGTGTATGCGAATAGGACATGGGTACTTTGAACATAGCAAATGTATGGACTGTGTTATTTGGAATGTGCGTCGAACGGCCTTAAGCTGTTTAAGGGCAGTGAGAGAGTCTGTGTAAAGATGAACTGCATTGAATGTAGGAACTGGTGGGAGGGAATGTATAGCATTGTAAATTGCTTGGAGTTCCAGTGCCAGAGGGGTGCACGTATCCGCGGTATATGTCACGTGAGTGTTGAGATGCGGATGAGAGGGACTATACACGGCAGTAACTCCTCGCTCTGCAGTATGTGATGCATCGGTATATAATATGCACCCTTCAGGCAGATGTGCGGATGATACCGACGGGGAAGCAGTGGGGCGATTGTCCGTGAGCTGGCAGTACGACCATGGAGGTAGTGTCTTTAAATGATGTAGTTGTAAAGACTGTTTGCGAGCTCTGTTTGCCGTCCGCTGATCAACGAGTTCAGTGAGCGTATTTAGCTGGGCATACTCCTGAAGTACTGGTATGGGTGTTAGGCGGGGGAGGTACGTTATTGCACGCATAGCCTCACGATTGATGGCCTCAAGGGAGTCCCACTGTCTGCGGGTGAGACGTTGAAACTGTGCCTGGTATATTATACGTGGCTGGAGGACAGAACGAACAAGCTGGCGGGCCGTGTGAGCACGCGCGCCGCCAGAGCGCATAGCTATGCGACGAATGAGGCCTAAAGTAGCGTGAGCGGTCTTACGGATGGCTGTCAGCCACGGTGTGCCAGTCCCAGAGGAATGTAGAAGAAGACCAAGAATGCGAACGGTTTGTACCTGAGGAATTGGGGTATTATCTATCATAAAATTTATATTGGGAGCTTTCCGTAAGCCAGCTTTATTTCCAATTCGAATGAAACAGGATTTTGTATGCGAAAGAGTTAGGCCCAAAGGAGGGAGGCGAAATGTCAATATATCCAGCGCATGCTGGAGGGCCGCCTGATGGACAGACGTATCTGGGTGACAGCACCATAAGGTTATATCATCGGCATACGCAAGCACCCGTATAGAAGGGATGGCCTCTAGGGCTCGAATAAGTGGAATGAAGGCCACATTAAATAAAGTAGGGGCGAGAACGGAGCCCTGGGGCACTCCTCTGTTTGAGGGGAAGTGACCAAAGGGCTTTCCATGGACACGCACACTGAATGTTCTATTTGTTAGAAAGGCGTGAATGGCGAGGAGAAACCTGTGAGGAATACCAAGAGTTTCTAGGGAGGCAAGAATGGCTGAGTGAAGGATGTTATCATATGCCTTTGTTATATCTGTAGCGATCACAGTTCTAACAAGATGACTGTGCGGAGAGTGGTGAAGCACGTCAGCAGCCAAAGTAGCAAGACCGTCCTCCGTTCCTATTTGCGGGCGGAAGCCAATTTGGGATTCTGGATAACAATCATGGGATTCCAACCACCACGATAAGCGAGTGGCGAGAATGTTTTCGTAAAGCTTGCAGATTGTTGGCGTCAGGGAAATTGGACGAAGGGCCGAGAGAGAAACTGGAGGATGACCTGACTTCGGTATTGGAACAACAATAGAATGCTTCCACTCGTCCGGCATGACACCAGAATGCCACACGTCATTGAATGCATCAAGCAGGGCCTGCAAAGCAGTCCCTTCCAAGTTGCGGAATAAGGAGTTAGGTATGCCGTCGTGGCCGGGAGCAGAGTTAGATTTGAGGCGTTCAATGGAGGCTAGCAGATCTGCCATGGTTAGGTCAGAAGTAATCTCATCGAGGGGTTCGGTAACCGGTAAGCAAGGTGGAGAAGTTGAGGTGGAATCATAGTGGGGAAAAAACTGTCTGGCCGCCTGTTTTGCAAATGTGTCCTCATCTACATTCATAGCAAGGCGAATGCTCTCTGTGTAATCAGAAACTTGAGAAGAGCGCTCCATGGCGTGAAACACTCTCCAAAGTTGTCGATTACTCTGCTTGGAGGACAGGCGCTCACACCATGAAGCCCAACGTTGCCTTGCTAGACGCTTTTCATACCGCCTCGCACGCGCGGTAGCCCGGTGAAGAGCGGGGATAGCCGATGGGTCATCGGGGTTACGAGCAGCATAATGATCTGCCTGGCGACGCAGAGCCCAAAGATTTAGGAGGTGGATGTCCGGGTTTGGCTCGTCTTCATTTACAGTGGTGGTAATCGTGTGGGACGCAAGAACAGCAGAGAGAGTAGACAATGCTGATGATGGGGTGAAATCAGATAAGCGATTGTCTGCGCGTACAGAGTCCCAAGATGTTATTCGTACGCTACGGCGTATTTTACGTATCCGCGAAGGAGTGAGAGAGATAAAGATAGGACTGTGATCACTACCCCAGGTATCTGGTTCAACAGCCCAACGAGGGCTACCAGGGCCTAACCACCAAGTCAAATCAGGTGAATAAGGCCCACCTCGTGGACGGGTAGATGTATGCGGGTGGTTTAAAAGGTGAAAAGAATTATCTGAAAAGCTTCCCTGGATGTGTGCACCCCTGGGAGAATCCGATGGGTAACCCCACGAGGTGTGTGCGCCATTGAAGTCTCCACCGACTAGAATAGAGATACCCGAGTAGGTAGAACGCAGAAAACGAACCCATCCAAGATTAGGAGATGCGGAACCAGGACGGCCATAAAAGGAAACTAGTATAAGTGGCGTGCGCACAGGCTTAACTAGGAGTGCTACCACCTCTTGGCGTGTGTTACACCAGCGTGAAAGGTCGATCGGTGTGTGGGGAACTGAAGTGTGAATATAAATTGCAGATTTACCTGGGCTGTGGGAAGAGGTGATGCAACGGCGATCAGGAATGGAAGGTGAATGGTAAGCGCAGAATCCTGAAAGGCGAGGAAGTGAGTTATGCTCTTGAAGTAAGAAGGCCCACGCCTTTAGCTTTTTGTCGCGAAGACGGATGTTCACTTCAGAGGCCTTATTCGCAAAGCCTCGACAATTCCACTGCACCACCAGAGACAGTGCATTATCCATTGCGAGGCCGAAGAGCTTCTACGATGAGGGAGGTCACCTGCTCCATAAGGGCTAATATTTTATCCACTGTCGGGGTATTCGGGGTTAACGTGTTGTCTGCACGTGATTGTGGTTTGTTGCTTATTCGAGGGGATTCATTTGAAATCTTATCACGAGGTATTATAGTTCTTCGAGAGGGGTGAGAGCGACGCTGTTCTCGGAGCTGGGTGAGTTCGTCTAGACGTTGGCGAGCCTCTGCAATGGCATTGTCTAAAACAGCGTCTTCATCTGCGGCATCCACATGTGATTGGTGCACTGGCCGTTTTGGTGTACCATTTGATCCACGAGGGTGGGTCGCTTGTGCGTATGAACCATGCTGAGAAGACGTATGATGAGCAGGTGGGTCAAGTAAAGGAAGTGCAGGGAAGTCGGTTTCTTCACATGTAAGAGCAGCGAAGCGATTACTTGTAGGAATATCTTCTTTTCCAGGCGGCTTGCGCGACGGCCTCGTTCTCTTCTTCTTTGGACAAGCGGGGGAGCGCATGTCATGGTCCGCCGATTTGCATAGGGCACAAAGCGCTATTGGTTCATTCATGTCGGCCACAGCTGCCGGATTAGGGCAGGTATTTTGCATGTGCCCTTCTTTATGGCAGTGATAACAAAATATACGACGAGGTCGGAAGGGCTGTGGTTTGATAATCGCACCATAATAGGTTAGGTACTCAGGCAAAGTCAGCGGGCCTTGTAGAGTGAGTAGGTATGAACCTCTGCGCCCCAGAGGCCGTGCTTGCAACACTGAGTGAGTTGAACAGCGAATGTTTGCTCGCACCTCCTCAGAAGGACTTCTGCTGTCAACATGGTAAACGACGCAGCGGAGGGTGTCAGGGCCAGAGGCAAAATATATTTGCACTGGGACATGCTCATTCGCATCCAGGGGAATTTGAGTAACTGCACACATTTTCTGGGCGTCCACCAAGGATGGCAAGTTCACCGCAATGGTGTTCGATGGGCGATGGACGACAAATCCACAGTAGTTAGTAGAACCTAGAACTTGGTCAATTGTGGCTTGGACACACCGGGGAGGGATAGTCGTTATATCAAAGCGCAATGTAGGCTTGATGGTGACGCGGAACGAGTTAGCAGCAAGTGGAAGCGAGGCTCGACTCACTGGCGGCATCTGTGGTGTAGTCAGGGGCTGACACGCTGTAGTTGGCCTTGGAAGGGAAGACTGAATCGGTGCGACGGGCACAGTTCCTTGAGGGAGGGCTACAGGCACCGAGGCGGCGGTGCAATCCATGGGACAAGCCGAAGTCGTTCCATCCGAAGACGAAGCAGACTGGGGGCATGTAAGCGTTGATGATTGCGTGGACGTGGATGTTGCGCCAGGTTGCAACACAGCGGAAATCCGCACACCTGTCGTCGGCGGAGCAGAATCCATGCAGGCGCGTAGCCCAGCCTCGCTCGGCAACGCCGAGCTAAGCCTAGCCTGCGCCTGAGGGATCCGGTTGGACTTTCTTACTTGAGAAAGGGCCCACCGAGTCGGAAATCGCTCCACAGGGGCGTCTTCGTCATTCGTTCTTACGGAGGGCACTGTCCTACCCACACAAAACGACAGTTAATAGGCGAAACAAGATAAAAACACAGAGCTCTAAGCGGACACGTATCAGCTCAGGCGCTTCTTCTTCTTCAGATCCAAACAAAGATGTCTTCTCAAAGAACATAACCATGTTCTTCTCAAAGAACATAAACAACTTTCCTCGTTTCCACGTGGTCCACAGTGACCACGAGGAAATCACTGCACGACTTGTGTCCCCATTTGTTGTTTCCCGAACGTTGACTGAGGCCATTTGCCAGGGCTATAAGATAAAGAAACTTGGAAACGGTGACCTGTTACTAGAATTAATGTACAATCATCAGTATCAGAAGCTAAGTGCAGTCGAATCATTTGGAGAAATACCGGTACAGATTAGCCCGCACCGATCACTAAACACTGCCCGAGGAGTCATCTCTGATGATGACCTTAGGTACGTGAGTGAACAAGAACTTCTTGAAGGCCTGAAGGAACAAAATGTCACAGATGTTTACCGGATAAAGATCAGACGAGATAACAAAGAGATAGAAACAAAGCACATTGTACTCACCTTTGCTGCAAGCACTCTCCCAGAATCTGTCGAAGTGGGCTACACAAAGATAAAACTGAGGCCCTACATCCCTAACCCACGCCGTTGCTTCAAATGTCAGAAATATGGCCATGGCTCTCAGAGTTGCCGTGGCCAACTCACATGTGCAAAGTGTGCCTGGCACGAACACCCTACAGACAACTGCGAAGAACAGCTGCTTCTCTGCTCAAACTGTGAAGGTAACCACCCAGCTTATTCACGCTCATGCCCGTACTGGAAAAAAGAAAAAGAAATAATTACACTGAAAGTCACCGAAAACATATCTTACGGAGAGGCACGAAAGCGGCTTTCTCTTCCTCAAAAGCCACACTACTCCGTTGTGACGCAGCAGGGCGCGGCATCACAGCGGTCGTCGGCACCTGCCCAGGAAGCACACAGTTCTTCCAGGGCAGCGCCACCTGCGCCCTCGGTGGAGTCAGCTAGCGCTACTCCACCACCACCCGCAAAGCTGGCTGCGCGGACCCCCAGGTCAGCCGGCCCAAAGGCCTCGACCCATGAGTCGAGGCCTAAAACTGACAATCCTGTGCTTTCTGCACAGTCGTCCACCGCATCTGAAGATGCGATGGACACAACTTCTTCACCCCAGCTGCCTAGGCGGCAAAGCTCACTGGAGCGAAAAAGAAAGGGAAAAGTCCCAATAACAGGTCCCAAGGACCTACAAACCTAAATTTAAACTTGTCCCTTAAATAACTTAATTATGGCGCTCCTCATTTATTGGAACTGCCGAGGACTCTTTAAAAATTTAGATGATATATATGACATTCTTGCGGACTATCAACAAAACATACTATGTCTGCAAGAAACCCATTTAAAACCAGCAGACTGAAATTTCATTAAGCAATATAATGTATTCAGGAACGACAGGCAAGGCAGCTCTCACTCCTCTGGTGGCGTTGCCATTGTAACACAAAAATCAATCCCCTCTCGAAACATCTCACTCAACACAGACTTAGAGGCAGTGGCAATCAGAAGCTTAGTTTATGGCAAAATAACAACCGTATGTTCCCTGTATATTGCTCCAACTTATAAGTTAAGTAGCGAAAGTTTTGAAAAATTGATTGATCAACTTCCGGAACCTTGGTTGCTGGTCGGAGACTTTAATGCTCACCACCCATTATGGGGATGTACAAGAACGGACTCCCGAGGCGTTCTAATCGGAAAATTCTTATTGTCCTCGGAATCATGCTTACTAAACACGAAACAGCCAACTTACTACAATATAGCTTATAACTCTTACACATCCATAGATCTAGCCATTGGCTCCTCGATGTTCCTGGCAGCTACAGAGTGGACTGTCATTAACAACCTATACGGAAGTGACCATTTTCCGCTCTTAATAAAATATACTGGGAACGGAAACGAAAATGTGTCGAATCCCAGAAAATTCAAAGAAAATGCAGCCAACTGGAAGATGTTTAGGGAACACTCATCACTGCCTTGTTCTTCCATTAGTGGTCTAGATGTAGATGAAACTCAGCGCTTGATCACACTGCACATTATAGAAGCTGCAGAAAAATGCATCCCACAAACGTCAAGTAAGCCACGAAACAAACGAAGACCCTGGTGGAATGCAGAATGTAAGACTGCTCGTGAAGCTCAGAACAAGGCATGGTCGAACTTGCGACGACACCCCACTGCCGAAAACCTAATAGCCTTTAAGCGAGCAAAAGCAAATGGCAGGCGTGTTCGACGCATCTCCAAGCGAGAAAGCTGGGCCTCGTTCCTTTCGTCTGTGAACTCTTATACTGACGCACACAAAGTCTACAACAGAATAAGAGCACTCAAAGGATATAACACTCTCACACCTCTTGTCAGCACTAGTGGCGACACACTAGAACATCAAGCAGACACACTAGGGAAACACTTTGAATACATATTTAGCTCGGCACACTATACAGATTCCTTTCTGCGGCACAAGGTGACCGAAGAGAGTAAACCTATACATGATAAGAGACCATGCACAGGAGGGTACAATAGCCCGTTCACACTACAGGAGCTGAAGAGTGCACTAGACACATGCAAGAACACAGCAGCTGGTGCTGACAGGATCACATATGCAATGCTCAGGCACCTCCATGTGGACACCCTCGAAGCCCTACTCTGCCTGTATAATAAAATATGGGCCACAGGACGCTTCCCTCAAGCATGGAAGGAAGCAATCATTGTCCCGATATTAAAATCTGGCAAAGAACCCACACTTGCAGCGAGCTATCGGCCCATCGCCCTAACCAGTTGCTTATGCAAGCTTTTCGAAAAAATGGTAAACCGTCGTCTTGTTCACTTCCTAGAATACAATGGCCTTCTTGACACAAACCAAGCTGGTTTTAGGGCTGGGCGATCAACAGACGATCAGCTCATTGCATTTGAGTCCTATGCAAGGGATGCTTTTGTACACAAACAACACTGTCTATCTGTCTTTTTCGATCTTGAAAAAGCATATGATACCACATGGCGCTATGGTATTATCCGCGACCTCTTCTCTCTCGGTATCACAGGGAACATGTTGAACACGTTAAAAAGATACTTGTCTGAACGAACCTTCAAAGTTCGTGTTGGCAATACATGCTCGAAGCTGTTTATACAGGAAAATGGTGTCCCACAAGGTGGTGTCCTCAGCTGCACCGCTTTTTATTGTCAAAATGAACTCGCTAAAGGGCGTGCTGCCAAGAATCATCTCTTATTCTTTATATGTCGATGACGTCCAGATAAGTTTCAAATCTTGCAACCTGGCCATCTGTGAACGCCAGATTCAACTAGGCGTCAACAAACTGTCTAGATGGGCTAACGACAATGGGTTTAAGTTTAACTCTGCAAAGACCGTCTGCGTGCTTTTCACTAAGCAGCGTGGCATTAGACCTGAGCCCAACATTACACTGAGTGGTCAGAGCCTTGCAGTTCAAAAAGAACATAAATTTCTCGGTGTAGTTTTTGATGAAAAGCTTTCCTTCATATCACACATAAAACAGCTGAGATTAAAATGTCTGAAGGCAATGAACCTGCTAAAAATTCTGTCCCACCAGTCCTGGGGCACAGATCGTGACTGCCTCTTGAGCCTTCTGAATAGCGTAGTTTTGTCTCGTATTGACTATGGCTCAATGGTTTACGGGTCAGCATCACCTTCTGCCCTAAAAATGCTCGATCCAGTGCACCACCTTGGCCTTCGCCTTGCCACGGGTGCTTTTCGAACTAGCCCAATTGCTAGCCTCTATGTTGAGGCTAACCGATGGTCATTACAGCGAAGAAGACAATTTACTGCTGTAAGATATGCTACCAAAATATTGTCTCAACTGGACCATCCTTGTCGCCGGCTCCTGCTTGACACAGCTAACACAGAACTTTTCACAAGAAAACCGTCACTAACACCACCATACCCAATAAGACTAGCCACCCATATTGAATATCTGGACATCCCGGTTGGCAGCCTCCATACAACTTCCATAAAAGACTTCATCGCCCCGTGGGAAATGCACACTGTTAATTGCGACCTAACATTCCTTCAAGTCGGAAAACATGCCCTTCCTATAGCCATACAACAGCACTTCATGTCTCTTCAGGCAAAATACATTTGTAATGAGTATTACACTGATGCTTCAAAGTCGACTCAAGTCTCATGTGCCGCACATGGACCACAATTTTCACTAACAAAAACACTGAACAGACATACAAGTATATTTACTGCAGAATCCCACGGTATCCTGTTAGCTGTGAGACACATTATAGAAAACAAAATACAGTCATCGGTCATCTACACAGACTCCCTTAGTGTTTTAACCTCCCTAACTTCTTGGAAATGGCACAATAAGAACCCAGTCCTGAATACTCTATTTAACAACCTTATCACTGCCCATAAATTACAACTTAAAATTACACTTTGCTGGGTGCCAGGCCACCGTAGCATACCAGGTAACGAGGCGGCTGATAGGCTTGCTGTGTCAGCTGCCTGTCGAAATACTACAGACATCGACAAAATAATATACCAGGACCTCAAGCCACACATTAAAAACAAAATTCGACAACAGTGGCAAGAGGAATGGGACACAGCGACTGAAAATAAACTACACACTATAAAACCTATCATAGGCAGGTACACTACAGACAAAAGAGAGATTGAAAGAAGTAGCCTTGTGCAGGCTGAGAATAGGTCATACACATACTACACACTCATACCTTTTAACAAACTCTCCTGCACCACACTGCTCGAGATGTGGTGATCGACTCACTGTCATTCATGTTTTAATCATATGTGCACAACTGGAACCAGAAAGAAGACGTCATTTTCCCTCCTTGTTCACTCATCAAATACCTGCACACCCATCCATTTTTATTGGCGACAACCCAATGTTTCCTTTAAAACAGGTGCTTAAATTTTTATAACAAGTAGGCTTTTACATGAAATTTCTTATCGACGTGGGTCTCAGCCCGCTACTCCTTGAGAGGACGGATGAGATCTTTTAATACATCTACTTATACATTGCGCATCCATTATTTATCGCAAATGAATTTTAGGCCCTATACACCATTGTTTTTAGCGATATTACAGAGCGAATACATTTTTAGGCCCTATACACCACTGTTTTTTATCCCTTCATAAAAAATCAACTATTCCATTATATAAACTTGAGTACACCGTTAACCTTGAGTTTGGCGCTCTTTGGCCTGAGTCGCCCTTGCACCATTAAAATTCATCATCATCATCATAATACTCGTAAGCCACGTTACTAAAGGCGTGCATTATTGCACGTGTTGTCAGCGACGTTCCTGACGCGGAGCGTAGGTCTTACAGTTCATCCATTATGGCGAGCGCAACTGCTACAGTGAGACACAGGTAGGCTTACGGCCGAACGACGGCGCCGGAAAAAGGCAGCAGTGACGTACAATGGGTTCGCGCGCGAATTTGGTCTCTACGCGTATATTATTTACAAGAGCACTGCGGGACGAACTCCTTTGGGGAGATGTGGTAGGCAGAGATGAGCAGCAGGAAAACGCAGGTCCTGCTCATAAATCATGAAGGCTTTCATTTACAAAGACACTCATTAATGGCGTGCAAACGCTGGCGACAACTTTGTTTACATTGCCGCATGGGGCTGTGGGCGTGCGCTTCAGTGTCCTGCGCGCATAAGGGAATGTTTCTTTAGTACCTCAATATTTTTTCCAAACATTGTATCCAGTATTTGCTCCGGAACAGGTTACGTTTTCAATTTGCTTTTATGGCTAGTAAATAAGTGTGCGCCAAGAATTTTCTTTTATGAAGTGCTTAATTATTCATGTAGCGAAAAATGACCGTTTCCAGTATTTTCAGCAAATTGTGCGCTGTACAGGTAATAATTTGAAGCTTCAATTATTAAGTTTCAAGAAATTTAGCTAGAAAACAAAAAGTGAAGCGAACAACGTAATTGTAAAATTTATTTAAATTGCCTGACTGTCTCATTGCTACAAAAATTCGTGCTTTATTTAGTGTGGGTATACTAAATTTAGTACGAGAAAACAGTTTTAATGAACAGAGGATCACCAACGCCACGATAGACATTTCTGCTAGCATCCAGACCAAAATTTGCTTGCTACGAAATGGTAACGTATATTCGACTATATAAGTCTTGGCAATCGTTATACATGCCACAGATTAAGAAAGAGAGGGAAAGAGAGGTACCTTTATTTAAAGATTATTGGCAGGAGTAGGGCGGAAGCTGACTAGCCGGATTATCTAGGCTTGCAGGTCCTGGTTGCCGCTAGTCAGGGCCCCCTCCCACTGCTCATGTGTTTAATGTGGCATTAATAAAATTTTGGCAGCTGACATGGTCACGCCTTGAATGAACATATGATGGCCTGACGTTACGTGTGGCAAAAAGTTCTAACTGGGGCTCCTCCTTTTACCATCATCATCATCATCGTCATCGACATTTGGACTATATCCACAGCAGGGCGAAGGCCTCTCCCATATTCCTCCAATTAACCCGGTCCTGTGCTAGCTCCATCCATTTGACCCCTCTGAACTTCTTAACCTCATACGCCCACCTAACTTTCTGCCTCGACCCTGCTACACTTTACTTCCCTTGGAATCCAGTTTGTTACCCTAAGCGACCATCGGTTATCCTCTTTTCACACTATATGTCCTTTTCATACACATTTTTTCTTCTTGAGTTTCCCGAGAGTGTCAGTAACTGGTGTTATTTCTCTGACCCCCACTCTGCCAACTTCCTATCTCATGATGCTGCCCCTACCATTTTCTTGATCCATAGCCATCTGCATTTTCCTCAACTTTAGTGGAACTCTTTCCGTTAACCACCACATTTCAGTCCCATAAGTGAGTACAGGTAAGAGTAAGACGCAACTGTTGTACACATTACTCTTGAGCGATACCGGTAGGCTGCAAGTAATAATCTTCGAGTTCTTGTCAAATGTGCTCCATGCCAATTTTATTAAAGCGAAAGCCTTTAATGTCTCATACTGTCCTTAGCAAATGTGTCCGCGTTTCGGGTGCATGTCTTATATTGGCATATGCGAATCATCATTGAATTGATACTTAATCAATAGCAATCGGATGATATCGGAACCTGATTTAAGGCATATTCAAGATAATTTCATGATTATTCACGACTAATAACAATATAGTTAAGCAGATGCCCATAGGAACCCATGCATTTGGATGTCATAGTAACTATCGCTAAACATCACTTACAAGTTACGGGAAGTTTAACTAGCAGTATGCAGACATCAACTAGTATTCAGAAAGTGCAAGTCATGGTTAACTATCACTAACGATTAATAAACGTTAGACGTTTCGAGAAGTTCATAGCCGTCACGTGGTGACGTCATCGACCGTGAGGTCATAACTGGGATGATGTCACCAGGAGATTCACGCATATAAGATGACCCCGCCGGGCGTTCAATCCAGGTGTCCGTGTGGCGCCTTTCATTTCGCACTTCCTCCAGCAGAGCACCACAGAGCATATATAGAAATAGACGCAGTACAGCAGGCATCAGCAGCGTTTAAAACCGCTTGACAACAAAAAAAGGCTCGTTATCTCTCACAATTCTAGTGAATCACAAACGTTCTCGCAGTCAATGCCCATGCAGTGCAGTGGGAATGGCTTGCGCCTTGAAGCACTTTAGTGAGGCAAAGTGCCCCCTCAATTTTTTTCCTTGTTACTTCCCTTTCACGTTCCGGATTTTCGGTTACTGCCTGTCCTAAGTAGACATATCCGTCTACTACTTCCAGTGCTTCGCTACCTAACGTAAACTTCTCTTCCTTCTCGAGGTTGTTGAACATCACCTGTCTTCTGCATATTGATTTTCAGACCTATCTTCCAGTTTTTGCTGTCTAGGTCATCAATCATTCTTTGCAGTTCTCCTCAGTAACTTATCAAGATAGTGTTATCAGCGAATCGCAGGTTACTGAGGTATCCTCCTTTTACCCTTATCTCTAACTGCTCCCATTCCAAGTCCGAAGTCTTGCTCTAAGCAAGCTGTGAGTAGTACTGAGGAGATCGTGTTTAGTTGCCTGACACCTTTCTTTGTAGTAATTTTGTTACTTTCTTTATGTAGAACTATGGCTGCTGTGCTGCCACTATATATAGATATCTTCCAGTACTTTCACATACGGCTCGTCTACACATTGATTTCGTAACGCCTGCATGACCATCGAGGTTCCTACTGAGACAAATGCTTTTTCGTAATCAAATATTGCTATGAATAAGGGCTGGTTATATTCCGAGAAGTTTTCTATTATTCTATCACCTGGTTGATTGTATGGATATGATCGATAGTAGAGTACCCTTTCCGGAAATCTGTCTTAAATTTTACTTGATTGAAATTTAAAGTTGACCTGATTCTATTAGCGATTACCTTAGTAAATGGCTTATACGTAACAGATAGCACGCTTATTGGTTTGTAATTTTTCAAGTTCCTAGCGACCGCTTTCTAATAATTTAAGATGTTTACGTTGTGTCATGGTTCCGGTACCGTCGATGACGCTAGGCACTGGGTATACAGAGTGGCCAGTTTTCCTAGCATGATATCAACCGTCCTTCTACAAATCTCCAGTTATCTGATCCTCTCCATCTCTTTACCCTTTTTCACAGTTTCTAAAGCTTTCTTAACCTCGTCCTTCGTCACTGGCAGAAAGTCTGAATCTCTTTCCTTACTGCCAATCTCATTATTGACCTGACTACTTTGGTTACTGTTCAGATCAGTATAGACCTCTTCGGCTACCTTAACTGTGTTGATCATATTCGTGATGGCATTTTCCGCCTTGTCCCTCAAAACATATATCTGATTTTTCCCTATGCCCTTCCTTTTCCCCGCTTTAAGGCATCCCCCAATTTTACATCCATGCTGCTCATTTTGCATGCATGCATGCTCAATATTCTCCATGGAATACTTCCTTATATCGGCCACTTTACGCGTATTGATTAGCCTTGATATCTCTGTCAGTTCTATCAGGTCTGTGGGCTTGGAAGCTTTTATACTTCGGCGTTTCTTAAACCAATCTTTCGTCTCTTTGGTGAGCTTAACGGTATCCTTTCTAACTATCCTACAGCCTAATTCTGAAGCGCACTCAGTTGGGATAGCTCTGAAATTATTGTTTCCAGGCTATTGTCACCATCGTTGGTTAGAGCTGAATATCTATTCTGTAGCGAGATTCTGAACTCTTTAGCCCTCCTTCTCACCGCTAATTTGTTGATCGACGTCTTTCTTACTAACCCGTTTCGTTCCCTCTAAAGATTAGCTTAGCCAGCAGTGACAGCGGTGGCACGCAGAGGCTAAGATCAGATCTACACTTTGCAGGAACGCCGCAGCAGTCCTTTACGGTCAGCAAGGCATCGCTATCAACCACGGGAATCATCACCGTGTCATCAGCTAACCATCCCTGCCTACTTGCTCTGATCATCGTATCAAGCGCCCTTAGCCGGACCACGTGACAAGTTGGACCCCGTGACACATGGTCGACAGCTATAAAGCCTGAACATCGACAGCGATCTGCTCATTGGCAGCAGTGACAGCGGTGGCACGCAGAGGCTAAGATCAGATCTACACTTTGCAGGAACGCCGCGGCAGTCCTTTACGGTCAGCAAGGCATCGCTATCAACCACGGGAATCATCACCGTGTCATCAGCTAACCATCCCTGCCTACTTGCTCTGATCATCGTATCAAGCGCCCTTAGCCGGACCACGTGACAAGTTGGACCCCGTGACACATGGTCGACAGCTATAAAGCCTGAACATCGACAGCGATCTGCTCATTGGCAGCAGTGACAGCGGTGGCACGCAGAGGCTAAGATCAGATCTACACTTTGCAGGTTAGTGCACAGATCTGTTTTCGTGAATCTGGTCTTATTTCTCTCGCTGTCACTGCTGCCTTGAGTGCCTTGTGTGTTCTTTCTAGCCTGCTGTTATTTGCATTTTTTTTTTCACATGGCTAAAGAAGTTGCGAAGTTATTCCAGGATTTTAGAGAGGAAGTGAAGGCAGAATTGAAAAGCTTGAAGGATGCTCTTGAACGCAGTTTTAGGTCCGAACTGAGGAATGTGAAAACTTCTGTTGATGAAATGAAAGAAAGCATGGACTTCATGAGCAGGTCGCTTGATGAGACAAATCAGCGACTTGATGTACGCTTGAGCGAAAACAAAGAACTGAAAAAGGAGAACCAAATGCTTCAGCAGAGGCTTTTGAAGGCCGAGAAGGACCTGGCTGAAACTCAAGCACAGCTCATTAAGTCTGAACAATATTCGCGTAACAGAAACCTAGAAATCAAACGAGTAGTGGAGGAGCCAAATGAAGATCTTGCACAGGTGCTTGAGGAAATTGGTGAGGCAATTGGCGAACCTATTACGCGGAATGACATTGATGTGTGTCACAGGGTGCCGACCAAAGATGCAAACAAGAAAAATATTATCATTCAATTTCAATGCCGTGAAAAACGTGACAAAGTTCTTCAACTTGCTAAAAAGAAACGAGTAACAAACACTACCCTAGGCCTGACTTCAGATGAGCCCATTTTCATAAATGAGCACCTATGTCCAGCTATGAAAAAGCTGTTAGGCATGGCTTCTACCCGTAAGCACGAGCATGGCTGGAAGTTCGTATGGACACGAAATGGTTCCATCTTTGCGCGGCGCACTACGTCATCCCCAATCATTCCGATCACTCGAGAAGCCGATCTAGACAAGATCAGTAGCGACGCGCATGATACTGTGTCACCTGCAGTCGTCCCGAACAGCGATGTTTCTGCTTAAGAGGGTCCCCTGATGATTATCAATGTACATATCAGAAATGGCTAGTGCTTTCACTTCTCCCGAAGACGTCGCTAAACTTATCAGACAAAATAACATATCGAAGTGTCTTAAACTGCTCCATTTAAATGCAAGATCAATCGAGTCAAAAAAGGATGACATATCTGCATTGCTAAAATCTTGTCATTGCAACTTCGATGTCCTTTTTTTTACGGAGACGTGGTACAACCAAAACTCTGACTATTTTGTGCTGCCTGAATATCACCATTTCTGTTTAAATCGCAAATATAGGAGAGGAGGCGGCGTGTCGATACTGACGTTGTTATCGCATTGTGAAATTCTAAATGAATATAGTCTTGTCACAGAAGACTATGAAATACTTAGCGTGAAAAAGGATAAAAATCTGTTTGCAGTAGTTTACCGCCCTCCTACCGGTAATATTCGCTCATTCTTCGAGTTCTTTGAACGTTTTCTTTCTTACGCAAATGACTCTGCATATACATTAACAATTGGAGGGGATTTTAACATAGATCTATCCAAAACGTCTACACATGGAAATGAATTTCAATCGCTACTGGAGTGCAATGGTTTTTATAATGTCATTTCCGTACCAACACAAGTCACTTCATCATCGTCATCGTTGCTGGACTTATTCATTACAAACTCATCTGATATGATTGTGAAGTCAGGAGCTGTAACCTGCGACATTAGCGACCACCTCCCCATATTTTTGTTCGTACAGCGCAAAGAGCCCCCGTGCAAACAGACACAAGTGTGCATGTATCGCTCCATATCACCTAAAGCTTTAGAATATTTCAAGGAAATGATTAGACAGACTGACTGGACAGATATTTTTGACATTTCAGACACGAACAAAGCATATGAAGTATTTTTAGCCAGATTCCAAGCAATATATGCTGGTTGTTTCCCACTCAGACCTTATTGTCAGCCTAGAAATGCTAGAAACCCATGGATTACACGGGAGTTGATGCAGAAAATAAACCAGAACAAACTTTATAAGCGGTTTTTACAAACACGCGATCCGGTAAAGTGGCTGGAATACAAAGCGTTTCGTAATAAACTAAACACCGAAAAAGAGAAATCAAAGAAGTACTACTACCATCGTATTTTTGACGATGACTGTCTACGGAAGAGCGACAAAGTATGGAAGAAACTAAACAAATTACTAAACCCAGCGAGCACCATGCGCATTGATAGCCTCGTCATAAACGACAAAGACATACATGGAACCGAACTTGCTGACTGTTTTAACGATTTCTTTGTCAAAATAGGTGGAAACATCGGGCATAGCGGATCAACAACGCAAATACCGATAAATCATAACAGCATATTTCTTCAGCCAACCTGCGCTAGCGAAGTCAGTACTGTGTTCCAAAGCCTTAACAATAGTCGTAGCACAGACGCAGATGGTTTAGAGATAAGGCCTATTAAATATGTAATTGATCACATTGCACCTGTGTTAGCCCATATATTTAATTCAGCACTCTCAGCAGGTGTTTTCCCAAAGGACATGCAACTGGCGCGCGTTATCGTAATTCATAAGGGAGGTGACAGAAATAATATAAATAACTACCGTCCAATATCCATTTTACCAATATTTTCTAAAGGGCTAGAAAAAACAAATAGTATTCGAATGGATAATTTTTCTCAAAAACACAGTCTGTTGACTGAATGTCAGTTTGGATTCAGGAAAAAGCGTTCCACAGAAAATGCTTTGCTCACCCAAAAAGAGATCATCTTGGAAAACATAGAAAAGAAACTAATGACTTTGGGAATCTATATTGATTTCAGCAAAGCCTTTGATCGTGGTAATCACAATCTGTTAATAGATAAGATAGAAAAATATGGTTTCCGTGGTAAGTGCACTCGACTAATTCGTTCATACTTATCCTCACGCTCACAGTTCGTTGAAATTAATGACCATAAGTCACAAATACGATTCATACAAAGCGGTGTGCCTCAGGGCAGCATTCTTGGTCCAGTCCTTTTTCTATTTTATATAAATGATATAGTGCTAATAGATAATGTGTCCAAATTTGTCATCTACGCTGATGATTGTAACATATTTTTTAGTGGAAAAAATGTGACGGATATTCTACCTCTCGCAAGCTCAGTTTGCTTTGGGCTTCAGGATTGGACTGAGAAAAACAACCTCTTATTAAATGAATCGAAAACAAAATGTGTTTTGTTCCGCGCACCCAGTACATGTCTAGAAATGCCTGAAACCATCATCATTGGTCCATATATAATTAATAGAGAGACATCTGTGAAAACACTTGGCGTTATTTTCTCTGAACACATGCTTTGGAACGACCATGTCGATCATCTTTGCTCAAAAGCGCGAAAGGTAGTTGGCATTCTCAATAGAAATCGACATTTATTTCCTGCCAAAATTAAACAGCTTTTGTATAATTCCTTATTCCATTCCGTGCTCAGTTACTGCGCACTGGTGTGGGGAAACACTAGTGCGCATAATTTAAACAAACTAATCTTACTACAAAAAAAAGCTGTTAGGGCAATAGAAAGTGTTCCATTCAACGAGCATACTAAACCTCTATTCTACAAGTACAAAATAATGAAAGCCGATAGCATATACAAGTACAAACTAATAAAAAGTTACAATGCAGCAATGCAGGGCAATTTAGACACATTCCTCTCACTCGCCAATCTCCATAAGCAAGAATACATATACCCTCATCGCCTTAAACTACCATGGAAAGTTCCCGTCACGCGCACAGGTTATGGCCGCCAACGCGTTGAATACACACTCTCCCACACACTCAATGACTTTGCGAAGCAAGACATATTCACTACGAAACTTAACAAAACGGACATAGAGCAGTTATTTATAAACTAGCATTAGTGTAACTAGATGTTTCTTTTTACTTTCGTTTTGTACAGTTCCTAGTACACTGAACAAAAATCTGAAATGTTGCAGTGCTGTCATTGTTGTCAGGGTGGTTGGAGCTTTGTCAAGCTGCTATTGTGCAGCTTTTTCTCCCACCTCCTTTTTTCGCCATGTGTTTTTTGTTTCGGTGAAAATAAAAATTTATTGATTGATTGATTGATAATTCGATACTTTATCATCCTTTGGTCACTGCATCGCACTTTCCCGATTACCCCTATATTCTGCATAATGGCGGGGATAGCGCACAGTATGAAATCAATTTCATATAAATTCTCCCCGTTGAAGTTTTCCCTGTCCCCTTCCGGTTCTTTTGTTCGCTGAAGAAGGTATCCATGATTCTTAAGTTCTCCTGCTCTGCAAACTCGGCTAATAACTCCCCCCTGCTACTTTTAGAACCAATGCCATAGTCATCCACTGTTGCTCTTTTTCTTGCTTTCTCCCTGCCTTGGCACTAAACTCGCCTATTAGTAGAGTATACGGCGTCTTCCCTTTCCGCATTGCCGATTTCACATCTCTGTAGAAGCTTTCAACTGGCATGTCATTATGAATATATTGAGGTGCGTAGGCCTTTACATCCTTCAGTTAATATCGCTTGTTAAGCTTAATTACGATGCCTGCCACTTTTGCATTAGTTCTATAAATTCCTCTATATTACCAGCTACATCCTTATTGAGAAGGAAAGCTACTCCTAGTTTTCACCTCTCCTGTAAACCTCGATAACACAGTACATACGCTGCCCCGCCGGGGTTGCGCAGTAGTTACGGCGCTCACTTTCTGTACCCAAGGATGCGGGATGGAATACCGGCCTTGGTGGCCGTTTTTCATATGGAGGCGGAAAGCTATTCGCCCGTGCGCTGTGCGGTGTCAGTGCACGTTAAAGAACCCCAGGTGGTCGATATTTTCAGAGTCCTCCACTACGCCGTCTCTCTTCTCCTGAGTCGCTTTGGGATGTTAAACTTCATAAACCAATCAAAACACTACATGCCCGTCCTTCAGTACGTAGTATATGCCTCACTCGGTCTTCCTAACCTCACTACGCCCTATGATATCGACTTTCGTACCCTCTATACCTCTATAGAGTTCCTCTAACGTTACTGCTAAATTAGCCTCACTAGCTAGAGTTCTAGCAACAAACATTGCCAGGGTCAATTTCCAATGGCAGCCTACCAGCAGGGCCAGAAATTCTTAGGACCCCCGCTGCGTCACAGGTCTGACCGCCGCCGTGGTCAGTTGCACCGCAGCCGCTGGTGACTCAGAGCCGTGGTTTTATTGGACTACTCATGGAAGGTTCTTCCTCCTTTCATAATGTTACCGTGTGTATCCTAGATGTCCGAAAACGACAAGGATGTTTTGGACGCTGGAGCGAACGACGACAACATTGAGGCTGAAGCGAGTTTCCTGGTGCACTCTGGTGTTTCAGAGGTGCTCCTGACCCTTAACTGAGACTTGTACTGCTCAGGAACGTCCCGCAACCTTTGGTGACGGTGCTGGGCGAAAGCTATCCCGGGACTACAACCTGAAGCTCCGAGTGACCGCCAGCTTGATTCTCTGACTATACCACTCGACACATCCCCATCTACTGCGGCAACAACAGCGCCGACGGTTGTCATGGCACAGCCTTGGGAGCCGGGACCGTTTTGCGGCACCGATGAAGTCGATGTCGACGACTGGCTCTCCATGTAGAGCGGGTAAGCAAACACAACCGCTGGGACGCCGCTGTTATGCTCGCCAACATGACAAAAAGGCAAATAATCATATAGTTACAACTATAAAAAACGTTCAAAGGGAAACGATAGCTTTGTGAAATATGTTATAATCAGAGATGCAAATAATATTGTGTGGAAGGTGATTCAAGCTGATACACATTCTGGGTATGGATGAATCATGAAAACATTTTTTTTAGTCGATATTTACTGCCTCAGGGCATCAGTAGGTTATGAGATGGAGGATGAATAAATGATTAAATGAATGGAAAAAGGCTGGCTGATTTTATGAAGTCCAGAAGTGAGCGATGATGAGGTCCCTGCGTCCAAGTGAAGTATGAGGCAGGATTGGTTGCTGAAAGGCCAGCTATTCTCAGGTGCAGGATTCGTGTTGGCTTGAGTGCTGGGCAGTCCCACAGCAAGTGGTGGATGTCGGCCTCGACATCTTCGTTGTTACAGATCGGGCATCCTGGGCGAGGATATATATATATGAAAACATTTCGTGTGACAAGATGGAACCCCAACTTTAAGACGGTGATCAATGCGTGTCGAGATGTAAGTTGTCGTGTCAGTAATCTGTCGTTCAGGTAGCTGTTGTGATCAATTTATAAAAAAGGCACAGTATCGCTACTACCTACGGTTAGATAGAAGTGGAAGGGACTATCTTGATTTCATGGAAGTTACGCTACTTGTTCTGTGATAATAAGAACGTATAAATTAATTATTCGTAATTCATGAATGACGCGAAATTAATTCCAGCTTCCTGATATCCCGGTCGCGGCGGCTACTTTTTGATGCAGGTGAAAAGCAAGGAACCCGTGTGCTATGCGGTGGGAGCGCACGTTAAAGCACCCCAGGTTGTCGAAGTTTCCGGAGCTCTCCACTACGGTCTCTAATAACCTGAATCGCTTTGGGACGTTAAATCCCCTAAAACCAACCAAACGCGAACGGACTTCCTTGTGACTTGACCCACCACTAACTTGCGGTCATGACTGCTGACACACGTCCCATCCGTCGTCACATTTTAATGACAGGTTTTAATAACACAGTGTAGTCTAAGATGCTTCATCCTTAATAATATTAAGTAGGCAATGGGTTTTTACTAAATCAAATCCTCCGGTCTTCCATCAGCGAAAAATTGAAATGTTTGTGTTTCTGCATTTGATCCTACAAATTGCAAAGCCATGCTGGATATCGTGCTTGACAAGCGTGGCCTTCAGTTTCAATTCTTCCAGTTTTCGTATTAATAATTTGTCAGTGTGCCTGTGGCACTGTGGCCAAAATGGAGGAAGCATATTCTCTTGAAATTAAACGAACAGCAGGTTTCAAACTGCGCTAAAAATTACAAGTAGGAGAAGGGCTCAGGAAAGTCGCTGACAATTTTGTTTTAATAACTGCGACCGGCGTTGCAGTACATGAATTCCATGAAATGGTACAGGCTAAGAGAAACAGAAAGCAATTAAAAACCTTTGCACCTCAAATGATTTCATGTTGCATCCTATTGAAAAGTAGCATAACCCGAAGGCAACTTAAAACCAAGTCCTTGTTATTACGTCAACATAAAGAGACCACACATTCGGCGCCACAACTGCCGCTCCAAAACTTTGTTAACCAATTATTTTCTCTTTTCTAAAATTGCGTGTCATTTAACATTAGTGCTTCTTGTGACGATGTACTTTCGTCTTCATTTACATGTCTTTCTTCGGTGTCAGTTATTAAATAACTTCAGAATGGTAGCCTTTTTTTTATTTAGAAATAATATGTCATATTTACTTTTTACACTTATATGTCAGTCTGTCGTTCTTCCTACATCTCTACTATTAATTCGAGCTCCAGCGGTTTGACTGTCACAAATTACAGTCCACTATACATGGCCTTATAAGCAGTTTTACACACCAGCAATAGGTCTGGCCTCCTACATTTTCTTTTCAGGACGGCCTAACAAAAACAAGCGCAACACATTCACCTCTCTGATAATTTAGTATATGTGGTTAACATCCCTGCCTTCCGCCCTCCTTTTCTCCTCCTCCTCCTCCTAGTATATGTGGGGTGTTGATTGTTTTAAAGAGCATTTACCTTGGCTACGAGAGCAGTCACAATGGAATACTGTGTACTATTCTTATCTATAAAGGAGGTCTTCGAGCGTGCACTGACGCCGCACTGCACAAGGGAGTGTTTGCACTGGGCGGTAATATTCGATCGCTTGTCCTTAGACTTGGCAACCGAATGCCTTTGTCTGAGACACCGTGACGTGTGAGTAGCGATTCGCGCTGTCCTTCGCGCGAGTACGAAAGCAATGTATCAGTTTCATTTCATTAGGCACCAACCACTCACGCATGTGAACAGGCGTGATCGAGGCTTCTTTCGCGATCGAATACAGCTATGCGACTATACTGCAGTGCCGGCTGACAGTTTGTGCTCAATAGGCCTTGCCGGCTCCTAATGAGGCGGACAGGCGGCCTTCACACGAGGGCCGGGAGACAAAGCGCGGGCGGCGTGACGATGTTTACGGGCAGGCCACTGCTTCTAGAGCGTCGCGTGTCGTCGTCCCAACTTGATGCACAACAAAAGCGTCAAAAAAAGAAATGCCTCGGAATTTCCGAGGTGGCTTCTATGCCAAGCACTTTCGATCTGCAGATTCTAAATACTAGGTTTCGCCTGTTTGATCTCTTGCTCGCATGTCTTCCTGCCGGCTTCGTCATTTGCTGCTAAGTTCATTCGCTCGTGCGATCGCTCACTTTTCAGCAAATATGTTAGCTCTTTCATCTGCACTCTCGTTCCCCCATTCATTCGTCAGATGCTGCTCACTTCTAGTTTCCGGATGTGTAGAGGACAGAAAGTGTGTAGATAATTAGGATTTATACTCAACTTTTTTTAGTGTGCCACTCACTCAAAGAAACGCGGTCATTCGTTAAATTTATCTTCTCCTTCATCGAGCGGTTTGCACAGAGGCTCATCGCTAATGAAGCACATGTTGACAGTAAAGGAAGTTTCCTATTTAAAGCGCTACATTCCTGCTATGTCGCGCCCTTTTCCCCAAACATGACAGATCTGAATTATAAGTTCTGTCCCCACCATTTGGTGTAAATTTATTCAGACTATTCATCGCATTTTATATAAGGAAGCCCACAATATACTACATCCAACAGTTACTTTGCTTCTTGTGAAACATTATCTTCATGACCATCCCAAAAAGCTGCAGTCATTGAAATGAAATCTTTCTCGTGTGTATAATTAAGGCCCTTTATTTTAACAATGAAGACAGATTTGTGCGCTACACATTGCGCCCGAACTTTTCTGAAGCCAGTTAAAGCCATTGATGAAAGGTGTGTTTTTAGCCTTTGCGCTTTGACTGCGCACGTTCGCTATAGCGATCGCTATTAAGTTCACAGGAGCAAATGGATTAGCTTCCTATCCTGATGGTCTTGAGTCAGTCCCCCTCCTCTCCTGTTGAGGACTCGGTACGAGTTTAGTGTTGATGTCCTTGAAGGGCATCACCAGCCGGTGACGCATTTGTACTGAGCTTTCTTTGCCGTTCATAGGTTTATTTCCTTCTTTTAATAGAGACGAACACTGGATTAGGTAGCAATGGGAGACTTCAAAGAACACATTTTTTTCCCATAACAAATCTCTTTATACAACATTTTTGACTACAACTATGTCCTGACAGTTCCACGTAGAAGGCTACATGATTACGAAGCGATGTGTAAATTGTAGTTATCCACGTAGATAGCAAGTATCCCAATTCAAGAACTGTGATTCACCCAAGATGACATGTTTCAGAAAACATTGTCATTGTATTTCGTCGCCTCGATGTTTAAAGCATTCTGAACATGTTCGCGAAGACATATGGATTATTAATTAAGGCATATTGTTTCGTTGGTGAAATTCATTCTTCCCTGAAGTAAAAGAGGTTTCAGGAGCACTACGGCTAGCTTGTTCGACATCTAAATGCGTTAGGGAATAATTACTTAAAACCATCCACTCACACGCAACAAAGGCACAAAAAAGAAAACGCATTCAGCTTCCACAAGCGTTTTGCATTTTACAACAATATAGTCTTGGTCCACGCCTCGAACTCAACACCACCACCTCTTTAGGGTAATCAGTCTAAAAAACCTAAGAGCTATTCAAGGTGTCCGGCATAAGTTAGGATCATGGTGTAAACTATTCTTACACCGTGGTTAGGACGTATGAAGCCCAATTGATCATGGGAGTTGATGCTTCTCTCAGGAAAAAATGTCATTCAACTAAGAAGCTTGTGAGAAATTTTTTTGCGATGTTTTTTGCCTAAGGGCCTAAACATGCTATGATGATGAAGGGTGTAGTCAAATAAATGGATAAAGGTTGGCTGATGCAATGAAGTGTAGGAATGAACGATGATGTGGTCCCTGCGTCCAAGCAACATATGACTACGGATTATGGGGGGGAGAGGCCAGCTGCCACCAAATGCCAGATCCGCGTTGGCTGGAGTGGAAGACATTTCCACAGCAGGTGATGGATGTCGGCTGCTGTATTTCTGGATTTGCAGATGGGGCACCAAGGGTGTGGATACCAATGGTGAAATTGAGGCCACGTTCTGATCACCGCCGCTCTTAGAGCCACTCCAACTCTTATCCTCCAAAGGTTCACCTCTTCTGCACGGGTTAGACCGCGGGGGAGGCTTACCGTACATGGAGGTATCAGAGCATGTCTATGAAGAAATCTTTTTCGCTTTTGTTACTAGCCGTATGCCCCAGCTTTCGTGTTTTTAATGGGTAATTTTTAATTATTATCACTGAATACAAAGTCGAACCGTAGTGCCCTAGCATTCTCCTACTTCCAGTTGTTGATCGATTCCCTCTCGCCATAATATGCACTGCCAGCCATCCTGGTTATCTTACGTGTCAAAGCAACTTCCCTGATCGGCGCTGGCCTTAGGCGTGAACATTTGATACGGATTACGTTTAGACCGCCGCTCTTTGGTACCCGTTCCTGCGTTTCGCGGCATCACTTTTATGCGTCGCAACCAGCTCCTGCCGGTTCTGGTGTCCAGATAACAAGTGTGACAGATACTACGCCTTTCCTTTCCTGTGAAAACAATTACGAAAAACCCTCGGATTGATTTGAAGTGACAGCTCCACTAAGAGATACAAATCCAACATCACCGTGTGCTGCCGATTACCTTCAAACATCTTTAGAGCGCAGTTGCCGAAGCAACGGCTCGACATCATGGAACCACGGTACGTGCATCCCAAGCCGAAACGCAGAGCCACGTTCACTTGACTCGCTAGTTGCGTCAGGGGCATCAGTCAGCCGTTGCTATCTCTTCGCCGCGCAACGTTCCTATATGACCCCACGCGCTGCCTCCCTCGACCTCACGATAATTTAGTTGCTCTCTTCGCTCCTCCTCCAATACCACCCCTGTGCAGCGGCAATTAGAGCGCCGGATAGGTGGCGGCGGATCTCGCATACGTGCACCGCCCGAGCTGAAACGCATAGCCACAAATCGCCTCTCTATAGAAATAGTTTATTCTCTTCCTGCGTAGGCCTCGTTTTTGAGAACTAGGCTTTGGTGCAGCAAGTTGAGCATATATTCTTCTATTTTTCAATAAAACAATAAAGAACTGATATTTGCGTGTTTCTTGAAGAAGGAATATGCGTGAAAAAGATAAAACGTTGTCTGTAATTGTACGCACGACATGCTCGAATTTTTTGCCTCAATCTATTGTAAAGTAGAAGCAGCTGGAGTGAGCAAATTTCGCATTAGGGAGGTACGTAATCGTCGGAATTTGTTTTTTTCAACTAGAAAGATTACATAAAATCTGCTAGGCTTTCTTCACAGCCGCATGGCTGTGCTTAAGTGTATGGATGCTAAGAAATAAATACTCTTAAAATAAATTTTCTCAGAATCGGGGATTGCATTAAGATTGCATTAACACGATGTACTAAAGCATTGTTGTCAAAACCCTCTAATGAAACAAAAAAGGACAATATTGTGCAAACATTACAGCTAGCAAGATATCTTCAGTTTCATTGTCACGGTTTCAGCAAAACTGTGTCAGCAAGACGCATGCAGACTTGCGAAATGTCACGGTGTGCCTTTAAGTAAAGAAACGTAATGGAAGCGTGGAAATCGCAAAAGTGAAAATGATCTTTGGGGCGTAATGCAACAGTAAAAAAGAGTCTGGGTTTAAGGAATACTTTAAAGCTTTTTATCCGATAGTAGAATGCATTCGTACGGAAGCGTCACGGTCCTCCAAATGTGTGTTAAGTCGTATATTCGAAGCACTTCCTCGCCTCACCTCTTCAAAATTTGATTTCTTTCATAATATCAGTTGTTGAATTTATTTTTATTTTTCTTCCGTGACTGGGCTGTTTTCAACCGGCGGTCTCCGTAACCCAGTGAATAATGTATTTCCTGACGGCGCGTCTTGCTTCACACGGTTGTACAGATGGACGTTTATTCATGGCACTCTTTACTTCATCCCCTGAGAGCGAAGAAATTTTCAATTTTGGTGCCCGAGATTCAGCCGTGCTTTCACTGCTGATCTGGGTATTTTCCTATCTTCAGGCAGGAGAAAAGAAAGTTGAATTTGGGCCCCGTCTTTCTACCCGAAGCTTGAAGACTTTTGTTTTCACCTGATTTCGTCGGCCGAGGTAGCTTCAGTTCCGAAAATAGCTTCCTATGTAATCAAGTGAATAAAAAATAGAGCGCATGCGTACACTTTTACTTCGAAAATCTTCGAAGAGAAAAAGTAGGCTTTTAATCCGGGACTGTTTTTGAAATGAGAAAAGTGGATGTGGAATTGGGCGCATGCACACTTTGGCAGGGCAGTGGGGGCAGATCCACACTGTTGCGTTTGTGTGCTCTGGTGTTCCGAATGTGGTCCTGACGTTGAATTCACACTCTTACTGCTCGAGAACGCCCCGTAACAGTATGATGGAGTGTGCCAGGCAAACTATCCCGAGATCACATCCTGGAGTTCCGAAGTGGCCGCCAGCTTGATTCTTTAAGTATGCCACTCGATGTATCCCCATCCACAGCGCCAACACCAGCGCCGACCGTTGTCATGACATGACCTAGGGATCCGGGCACATGCTACGGCACCGGTGAAGCCGATGTTGAAGACTGTCTCTCCGTGTTTTAGCGGGTAATCAAGCACGACCGCTGGTACGCTGCTGTAATGCTTGCCAACGTGATTTTCTACCTAGCGGGAACGGCGTGCATCTGGTCGAGACGCGCGAGGAGTGTATCACATCCTGGAACATTTTCAAGCAGAAGGCGAGCGCCTTATTCGGAAAGCCATTTGAGCGCAAGATGAGCTAAAAAAAAAGGATCTTGCTTGTCGAGCGCAGTCAACTACCGAGTCATACGTGCCGTACATTCAGGATATCTTAGCATTGGGCAGTAAAGTGGACAGCGTAATGTTCGAGGCTGACAAGGTGGGCCATATCACGAAGGGGATCGCCGACGACGCATTTAATCTTCTTTGAAAAGATTCTACGCTGTCGACTCTGTCTTCCAAGTATGTCGGAGGTTTGAGCAAGCTAAACACCGTCGTATTGCTCCCCGCTTCGACAGCTTGCTATACATATAGCTGCTATGTCTTCGCGCAAATACCTGCCAACACTCCATCAGCCATCCCACCCGGAAAACGTGACCAAGATCGTTCGCAGAGAATTGGAGGCTATGACCTCCGTTGCATTCAGCCATCAGCCTGCGGACGCTACTGTATCGTTGGTCCTAGCAGTCTTTCGCCAGAAATTCGCGAATGTGGGCCTCAATGTGAACGTCAGCCTCAACGTGTATGCCACATGTCTTGTCATGGCCACAGCCGTTGGGTTCCGCCACCTCGACCTCACTACAGTACTGATCGCAACGCCGACTATGGACCACACCCAAACTCTATATGTGATACGCGCTCTCGTAACTTTACCTCGCCAGCTCCGCGCATATCTAGCCGCACACCATCTCCCCAGACCCGGCGCCCCCGTTTACCCAAACCTCGCCGTTCATCATCCCCTCACTTCTCTGGCTCTCTTCCGGAAAACGGACCAGTGCAACTCCCAGAGGTGACACTGCATTGACGACGCGGCCTGAACATCCTATCTTGGCCATGGCTGATCGACGCAACTTTCTCGACGTTTATGTGAACGGTGTACCTGTAACCACTTTAATTGACACTGGCGGCCAAGTTTCTGTCCTTAGTTCATCCTTTCGTCGACGTCTGAAAAACGTTTCAATTCCTGCCGCTTCCTCCACCGTTCGGGTCACCGATGGTATAGTGCAGCTACTGTCGTTGGGATGTGCACTGCTCGTGTGAGTTTTGCCGGCAGTACTGCTCCAGTTCCGGTTTCGTCGCTCATCCAAATCTCTACATTCCCGTCCATCGGTTCAGCAAGGACCGGGAGCGTGCTTGCCCCGCGGTGGTGTAGTACGGAGTATAGTCGATATGTCAGAAGACGACGAGGATGTTTTGGACACTGGGTCGAATGACGACGACACTGATGCTGATGCTGTTGTGTTTGTGTGCTCTAGTGTTCTGGAACTACTTCTGACGAAGTCAGACTCTTTCCTGCACGAGAAGGCCTCGTAAAAGTATTCTTTCCCTTCTACAAAGTCTGTAGTTTCGGTAAAAATGATGTCACCTGATGTACATTCACGGTATATGCCCCGAAATCAGTTTGTTTTCCTTTTCACATTTCACAGCCATCGAGCCAGAATTCCCACTCAGTCTGTGGTGCAATAGAGGCGTTCCTGTGGCGTTCTAGTGCTGGAAAGTAGCGCTTTCCGTCGCACAATGCGAGAGGCAATATCTATAAAATATCTGTAATAAGTGAGCTTCCGGCACTTGACCACACTAAATCCATGCTACAACGGCCACAGCTTTAGTTGAGTTCTATGATAGATTCGGCGCAGGGTATATTTCTACGAGAGAAAAGAACAGGCGTTGCATGGTGTCTTGGTTGTTCGGATGCTGACCCAAATTCAGGCGTTTCAACCTGGCGTCGGGAGCCGTATGGGCTAAGTAAACACAAAATCGTACTCCCTGCACGGAGTCAGCGGAAGTATGGAGCCCCATGCGCCCTAAACAATTTCGAAGCCATCCACTGCACTGTCATTCAGACTCCATGCTGTCGTTTTTGGATGCTAGGCTTCATTAATTTGCAAACTGAAAATTCTATCTAGAGGAAGTAAGCGTCAGGCTGGAGCTTTGATGCTCTGAATACTTTTCAGCTCAAGACGCTGCCACATTACTATAGCAGAACTATCCCCTTAGGAGAAGATCCAATTCACAAAAATGGCGCGCAAGGTTATGTGAAGTCAGGCCACAACAGATGCCTTCTTGCTACTGGTTAGTCTGGCCGGCGACTATTCTGGGAGCCAAGGAGCGTTTTGTCCACAAGCTAAACACATAAAATAGGCGGGTGGGCTATGGGGAAGGAACAAAACGAGGGTTCTCGTTTAGACAGTAAATTCAGCAGAGTAAGGACCTTCCTGTGGTTTCCCGTAGCTCCATAAATATATGCCAGACCGTTTACCTTTCAATTAATTTTCTCAGAGGATAGCAATAATAAAGACCCTCTTAACCGCAGTACCCGACCCGCTACCTTAAACAGTGGCTGCAGCATTTCGCTGCTTAGCATTACTACTGACAATTACCGCATTTTTCTTGAATTTGAGGTGCCCGTTATTTTCTTGTTTTCGTCTCTTCGTTTTGTCGTCCATACCTCGTCACTGGTCAATTAGCTTCTGTCGTTGTCGCCAACTACAGGTAAACCGGAGCGTGAGATGGGAGCCCTGTAATTTGTAATTTCTCTGAAAGGCCACTGACGGCTTTCGCAGGACCTTGCCATTAAATAGAGGCCATGCTACTTGGCAGTGACAGCAACGGTTGGAGTGAACCTGACTGACCACACGATTTTTCTCGTTGCCCACAGATATCGCTGATGAGTGAAGTGCGGACATCCACGTGAGGGGATTATCACTTTCCGCAGAGAACTTTTCTGTGACGTCATTGCAACGCCTGTGGCGCTCAAGCCCGTCGGGATTTGCTACGACCATCGCATCAGGGACCTGCATCATCACCACCAAGGGGCGCTCGCTACATAAACGCCAATTGGCCACACCCACTTCACTTGGAAGCGACAAGAGCGACAGCAGCGCTTTCGAGTCGGAATCGCAAGGCCGATAGAAATTCGGGTACGGGAAGGTCGGGACAGTGTACACCGGCATGAGGATTGTCCCCTTTACATTCTGCATTGTCAAGTTTTTTCAAAAAGAAACTGACTATATGACCATTCTGTTTTGGCTCGTATGTAAAGGGACTCTTCACTCCAGAATATATATTGCTTATTTTCGTACTAATTTCTTGTAACAAATATGTAATTCCCATTATTACATCTAGAAGAAAATTCCAGAGTTCCTGACGACTGCCTATACTTTGGAAGTGTTGTTTTGAGCCTAGAGACATGCACACTACGTTTACACAGTGAAGTACACACGGCCTTCTGTTTGAAGGAGTGCCATAATTCGTTACGAACAAAGTGTTTTTTCCGTTCGACGCAGAAATATGCACAATAACGGCACTGCTATAAAATGAGTTTTGCCTGTTATACGATGTGCTTGCTTCTCACACTGTGGCCTTTGCAAAAATGTGCTGGGAAAAGTGTTTCCCTTTATGTAATCGTTATTTCCGTCCCAGCGCCAACCCAGAGCTGTCTAGCACAAGTGGAGAGGATTATAATCACATTGTATAAAATCGATTCTGAAAACTGGCCTGATCCGCTTTAAACATTGAATAATTTTATACTGCAAAGAACTGCTTACTTCTGCTATTAAATGTTAAATTACTTCACCAAGGTGACCATTTAAAACAAACGACGGCTGGACAAGGGCTAAGCTGTTTTTCTTTGCTTGATATGCTGCCACGGAGAGTGCAGGAAAGTAAGTACTCTTCATCTCATATCATGGAGGTAGTGAATGCTTAGCTTAACCTGAGTTCAAGCCACTTCCTGGACGATATTGCGAAAAGAAGGTAGGAGGTGTGAAGTGACAATGAAGACGAATAAATAGCGAACGAAACTGCTTTAAATTTATATGCGAGTTACCGGTAGTTCCATTGATTTTTTTTTTTTTCCGTACGCTTCCAGTCCTCAAGTCTCATTTTCAGCGGCAACCGAGTAGGAATAATGCTTCTGAAAGTAGAATCCAATATTGTAATCGAGTAAACCACTTTATTCTTTTCTTGTAGTTTTAGTGTCTATTGGCTTCTACTCCAGTTCCCGTATTGTACGCTTAGCCCACCCACCGCCACTCATGCTTGTCCTCCGCGCGGTGACGTCTCCCATATACTCTCTATACGCCACCATGGCAAGGCGCAGTGCAGCACACTGATTAGTTTACTTGGCAAAAAATGATGCTTCACGCCTCCAAAAATCGCCTCGCTGAGGTGTTCGATAAAAATGACCTTGTGAAAAGAATCCTTTTTCCTCTCGACAACCTTTGGCTACTTTCGAGAAATTGAAACCCCGTTCCCGGAATTGCTCCCTCTCTTAGCCAGCTTGCTCCAATCATCCACATTGGACGCTCGTATTGTTGTATTGTTTTTTTGCGTTAATAAAGTAAAGGTACTAAAAGAGTAACAATGTTAGAAATAAGGACGTCAGCCGAGAATGAAGTCGTTTTAGAGAAAGAAAAAAAGAATTCAGTGCGTACAAAAAGCGAAAACCCAAGTTTGAAATATTACGTTGTATTTATCTCCTTCATATAATATACCCATTTACCAAGAATGCGTGGGAATAAATAGATCGCAATAAAGACGTGCACTGCCAGTTATTTCAAAGAACCCGTTTAATAACTAACAGAGGATTGCAAGGTATTTCTACATCCACCTGGTTTTGCGAATCTAAGCCACTTTAAGCCGATCTACTGCCCTTGTATTTATTTATTTAACACGCCCTCGATCGCCCAAGCCTCGAAGAGCGAGCGGAGTACAGTTTCGATGCAGAGTAAATGAAGTCGCGGTGACATCTGGTGGAACACTTGACACAGGGCACATTAGATAAATCAGAATTTACAAGAAAACTACAACAGTGTTTGAATACAAAATAACAAACCATTTATATAAAGATGTAATTAAAGCGGCAGCAATAGCTAGGTATGTAAAAAGCTACATAATATGCATGGTTCTGGTATCGGTAAAAAAATGAACTTGCTTGGTTTTACACAATGAGTCTGATACAGCAGCTAAAAATGTAGAGGATGGGAAGAAGCTCTGGCTTGAAGAAATGCTGCTGGAAGTATTTCTGTATAGTGGTCTACTACAATATAGAAGAACAATGTATTAAAGGCAGGAAATTAAGCGCTTAGAGATATTTTTTCAATTAGATTAGTTTGAGACAGAAACATTTATATTGAACAATGAATGCTGACAACTAAAATTCCAGGACCACGGTTGAATCTACACTACAGAAATGCGCGAAAGCATGAGCGTTGCTGCTGGACAGGGTGCATCAAGTTTGTTTTCATTATCATCATAAACTAAATACACCGTCATTATGACTGCTACTGTCATCATTATCATTATCAATAATTTCAGCGTCACTGTCATCGCTGCTACCATCTTCACGGCCGACAAGCAGACGTATGATATGCTTTTCCCGATCTCGGGCGTGGTGCAGTTGGTTAAAGCACTCGGCTGCGGATGCGAGGGTGGAGGTTCAATTGCCGATGGAAACAAGATTTTTATTTTTATGATGATGTCATCATGGCATCATTTGATTGAGAGCTATAGTGTAACCGGGCGCCATAAGTATGAGTCAATAAAGCTTTCGACTTAAAAGGCGTGGAAATGGTGAATTAGTCAGACAGAGTCGGAGCAGCAACAGTATGCGTTGTCGTGTCCTAGACACTGGAGAAAAGGCTGCGGCAAGGCGCTCACTTAATGAAGTTGATCCGGGTTATTTGATCGAGTATAGCGCTCGCACATATTGAGCATACACATCTGCACATAAATTAGGAACAAGCAACCGAATAACGCTGTCAGCTGCTTATAAAACTAGAAACTATCGCACTGGCATGCTGGACAGGCTCATTTGGAGAAGGTTTTAATTGCAGGTAAACATTCTGAACATTCTGAGCGAAGAGAGGATAACCGATGGTCGCTTAGGGTAACAAACTGGATTCCAAGGAAAGGAAAGCGTAGCAGGGGGCGGCAGAAAGTTAGGTGGGCGGATGAGATTAAGAAGTTCGCGGGGGTCAAGTGGATGCAGCTAGCACAGAACCGGGTTAAGTGGAGAAATATGGGAGAGGCCTTCGCTCTGCAGTGGGTATAGTCAGGCTGATGATGATGATGATGATCCCGAACTTTCTCATTCTTTCATCTCAGGAAAACTATATATTCGACGAATTTCTCCTTTCTGAATGAACCCACCGAAGCAGCTTGACAGTTACCTGCAGGTAACCGGGAAGCGTGCTCAGAAACTGTTTGCCTAGCTTCAGCTCGTTAAAAATGCATTCAGTCATATTATCTTTGTTGGAAGCAGAAACAAAATATATGAAGACCATGCATTATCTAATCAGATGTTCCTCGCATGCAAGTTCTTAACCCGTGAAAACCCAACAGCACTTGTCAGAAATATAAATATAGGTAGCACCTTCTATATGAGCCTATTTCTTCAGAACACGACCGATGCCCTTCCGAAATTCTTCCTTTTCTCAAGCTTAGCGGGTTTAAAGTGTCGGTGTCATGGTCTTTTTATTCACTTACAGTACTTGGGAAAAAACTGTTTCCAGGAATGAGTTGGAGCAAAACAAAATATCTTCACTCCGCTTTGTTTTTATGCGTGTGGCTGTAGCTGAAGTCCCTATGATGTATTGTCGGTATCTGCAAAAAGGGTCGTTAATCACGTCCAAGGACCTGAGGGCTCCCTCCACATTCTCTGGAACGCTCCTAAGCAAAGGTTCTTATTGACTGCCTTTCTCATTTCCCCCGTGAGCGAGAAGACGGTGCAGCATTATGAAAAAACAAGTTTTAGGAATAAAATTTTACAGCGCCGACAAATAGGAGGACTTTGTGGGCTGCCATGCCGGTTATTTCCTTCGCAGCTGATATCTCGTCGAACATTTTTAAGAAGTGCTCCTTCCGTGCCTAAGCACTTTTTACGAGACCTTCGAGTACTGTTTCTGTGCAATATTAATTACTACTGGTGAATATAAACTTTGAAGAATCGCTTCATTAAGCCCCTTCTAGCCCGAGCTTTAAAGTCGGGGAGTTCAGAATAAATATAAAACACTTCATTCACACTCGTAAATGACGCGCACCACACAGCGAAACGTATTGGAATCAAAACTGAACTGTTTTTAATTTATGAATGCCTCTTCTGAAACTTTCCAGAAGGCTATACAAGTTCCAGGATCTCCTAAAAGCGGTGCCAAAATCAAGAATTAAACGAAAAAAAAAAAAACTTTTATTTTCAGATGTTTTGCGAGTTTGAGAGAAATATCCTGATATGTTATCCTCGCTTATTGAAGGTCTTTGTGATTGTCTGACTGCATTGTCACCGTGGTTGGGTCTATTTTCAGATATTTGCGGCGTATAAATGGAAGCATGCACACTGGGGTAATATTGAAACCACATGCGATTCCTAACCCTTCTATTATGGGTCTTTTCGCTAGAGTTTTATACAGCCTCTCCAGTTGGTATAGTCCATCTGGTCCTGTTAGCTCTTGAAGAGTGTTTTTAATTCCATATTCGATTCGGTTTTTGTTTGCCATTCATCTGGTGAAATGCAATGCTGAATTGTAGCATTGTCTGATCATATAGATGTGAGTCAATAAGTACACAGTTCCCACACCACTTATCTATCATGGGTAGAGGAAGAGTGATCCAATCAAGTAAAAAAATGAATTGCTCAAAACGTATAAAATAATTGCGTCATCAGACAGTTACTGTAGTTTTTGGCTGGGTATGGGTGCAAATGGAAAAAATCTTTGTTCGATAAGGTTCATTCAATATATATATATATATATATATCCATCATAGTCCCGACGAAGACAAATTTTAAATTAAACAGATGCTTGCGAAAGGTTATTTTTCGAGGGCTGCCGGCTGACAGGGCACTCAAGATTAAAATATGGATTTATTATGCTTCCAGGCACGTGTCAATTAGAACAAAAGGCTATGGTGCACGTCTGCTGAATGGAGTCAGCTAGCCGAAAATCAGAACACTTCTAAAAAACAATTTATAGCAGTGTTGTCTAGCGTGGCGCAAATCGCTCCTAAATTTTCGCTGCAATATGGGACACAGTGCCACTGTGGGTGGTACAGGACCACGTGACTAGTTTCAGTTCAACGTGAGGTTACGCTGTAGGCATTATGCTAACGAGGTGGGATCGGCACCCAAAGAACCGAGCCGCGGGAAGGCGAGAATTGTGGACGCTATACCAATTTAGGCCTAAGAGAAAGTGCAAGCCTAACCAGCAGCTGTGCTCGTGAGTTCCCCGGAAGCTCTCGAGCGGAATTCCCGCTCGAACCACTAGCGAGAGCACCTGGGAACATTGATTAGGTCCGCTAAAACCATCGACGGTGTTGTTGTGGCTGTAGGAAGAAGGAAAAAAAAATGCACGGGCCTGCTACTGGCTCTGTAGCTGAGCCACCTCCGCTGCCTCGTGCAGAGAGAAGAGAAAATAGAGAAGAAAGAAAAGGAAGAGAAAGACGTGCGCCGCAACAACAGCCGTCGTCTACCACCGAAGCAGTGGCGGGTGCAATGACAGCCCTCACCAGATAAAAATTCGGTGGCAGGCTAGCCCCCGCCGCAAGCGGCGGCGACCTACCTGTCCCAGCCCCATCAGGAAAACGCTCCATTGCCGGTGTGGCGGAAGACGGCCGCGACTAACAAGAGCGCTGAGAGGGTCGTATTACGGCTATTAGTCATTACAATCAAAGCCACAATGATCCGCTTGTATGCCTATGGTTTGACGATGTCATCAGAAGCAGAAAAAAAGCGCTAAAACGTGCGGAATTTATCGGCACATCTCCCGTTTTACGAGGTCTACTGCCGACATCCACAGGTTTTAATAACAGGTGTGCCCTTGCTCTGAGCGATGCTGTTGCCGTTGCTGCGAAAGACAATACTGCCCCCTCCCCCCTCCCTGCATCCCTCCCATGATATGCTCCTACTAATGCATTTTCTTTTTCGCTAACAAGTTAGCTATTTTCGGCGCGTGGATACCTTTGTGCAGTTGGGAGAAGACTATATTGGGCCGTTACAGCTGGGATAATCATTGCGGATTATTGATCACTGCGGATTGCGGACTGTTAGGATGCAGTCGCACTATTACCGATGTGTAGCGGTGGTATTGAAACAAATCAAGTGCCTGGCAGTGACATGGAGGCTATGATCCCGACAATCTTAGAAGGGCAGCATGAAATAGAGCGCAGGTCGTTGCATTAAAGCAGAAGCTCGCTGACCTAGAAAATGTGGTATCAAATGCCAAAGAACATGGTAAAATGATTGAGGACTCTAAACGCGATATAACTATTTTGCGCTCCACTGTCGGGAGCGTTATAATGAGGCTTGGTGTCTTCGAAAGTATTAACAGTAGTATTAACTTGGTGATTAGAAGTATTCCTGAAGTACAAAATGAAATCGAGGAACTATCAGGCAGAAAGTGGTTGCAGGCGTCTTCGAGTAGAACATTAACCTTGGTGTGACGAGCGTAGAAAGGGTGTATAGAACAGAAGTGCTCTCTGAGGCCAACCCAAGACCAGTCATTGTGCGCCTTGGAATTTTTAATGAGCAAAAACAAATTATGCGCAACCGAATGAAACTGGAAGGGACAAAGATTTTTATTGATGAGGACTTTTTATAAGATGTAAGAACGAAAAGACAACGCCATTGCAGCACCACCGTAATCGACAGAAAGATCGGTAAAAAGGTTACATCTGCCTGCTACAAGTTGTGTTAGCACACGGACGCCACTTCGTTTCGCCTCCATCGAAACGCAGCCACCGCGGTTGGGATCGAACCCGGGAACTCCGGCACACCTAATGAAGGTCTCGCAGACAAATGTAGACTCTAAGATAACTGGAACTGTAGCTACGAATAACTACACAGTCCTGGTGCTTACCTCTTCCCAGTTACAGAGCGAAAGCTCCGTTAGTTTTAGTTACACTTGTTGAGGTTCAGCTAACGTTGAACAAAGCATCAGAAGCGTAAGCCACCTGCCGCCGCCGCAGCTGCTGCTGCCAATTCGATCTCGGTTGGCTTCTGCGCTTGGTAAGCTTCTCGACAAGGAACTAGTCTCATTCGAAGCGATTGCACAAGTCGTCGCCGACACAGCAGCTTCCCCAAGCCTCACCAAGCTTCGTGACGGTTGCAACGTCACGCCGCTGAGGCTGATGGTTTCCGACTTAGTACGCTGCAGCGCCATCGCCGTAACGCGGGCCATGCAGCGTTGCGCTTCTGCGCTCCCATATTAGGTGCGCTTTATCGTCCGTAATGTTGACGCTGTGAGTATTGTAACTGACGATTGAATGTCCCGTGCAGCTTTGGATCTGAGTGTAACGTCCGAAGGCGACTCAGGCTGTGGAGACGCCGCTGTAGGGAGCTCCGGTATTTTCGACCACTTGGGTTCCTTAAAAGTGCTTAAACATTACCCAGCACACAGGCGCCTTACTGCAACAAACATTGTGGAGCAGGTGAGCCAAGCGATTCTGCATCTCGCCTTTTTGTGGGTGATATGAATGAGTGCAGTGTATATGGTTTGAGCGTGGGCGTATTCTTTAGTAATGTCCATTAGATGTCAGCCCATTGACATCGCGGTCCTTGCAATCGACGATGAAGTTGGCGGATACTAATTGTTTTCAGTGCGCTTACCCTTTTCCATAATCGTACGTGAATTAGCGCTGCCAATGAAGCACTCCTAATGTAACGCCTATTTGCGATCTCCTAATATTGGCTAAATGATATTGAATCAGCACCGCACCCATTTCACACTATTTTGCCTCGCCATTCTAACCATGTACCAATAATATTTTCATAGTTTTCACGTGATCTTTATATGTCTTTACAGGATGGAAAGAAGCACAACCGTTGAGCGGATGGTAGCAGGTAAAAAAAAAAATAGGTCTCTTGATGTCTCTAAAGAGTAGAATCTTATCGTTGAAAAGAAAATGCACAGGCCTGCTACGAGCTCTGTAGCTGAGCCCCCTGAATTATTTATTTATAGGAAGGGAAAGGCGAGGTAACTGTATCACTTGTTTTCTGTGGACATCGCAACCGCGCCGTAAGGGAAGAGAGGAAGGTGGGAGTGAAAGTGGAAAGAGAGAAAGAGGAGCCGTAGTGGAGGGTTTTCGACCACCTGGGGATCTTTTACGTGCGCTGACATCAAACAGCACACGGACGCCTCTTCGTTTCGCCTCCATCGAAACGCAGCCGCCGAGGTCGGGTTCGAACCCGGGTACTCAGCACAGTAGTCGGGCGTCTTACCATTGCCCTACCCCGGCGGGGAGCTTCGCTGTTTCGTGCGGACAGAAGAGAGAAAGTACAAAAAAAAAATTACTGACGATTACGTTACTTCCTAACGCGAAATTTGAGCGCAGCAAATAAGCTGTTTCACCTTTTCGATAGATTGAGGCAAAGAAATCGAGCAACACATGTATGCGCTATCACAGAATTTTTTTTTTTTTTTATTTTTCACACGTATTCCTTTAACAAAGAACGGCAGCGGCAATTTCGGCTCGGGCGGCGCACATATACAGATCCGCCGCCACCGATCTGGCTCTCTGATTGCCACCGCACAGGGGTTGCATTGGAGGTGGAGCGAAGAAAGGAATTAAGTTCGAGCCGGCGCTTTGACAACCGGAGACTCGCAGTAAGAGGGGGGAGGGGGGCGGCGTGTACACCCAGCGGCAAACGATGGGGGCAGAATGCGCCCGTGTGTTGTGCGATGTCAGTGCACGTTAAAGAATCCCAGGGGGTCGAAATTTCCGGAGTCCTCCACTACGGCGTCTCTCATAGCCTGAGTCGCTTTGGGACGTTAAACCCAACAAACCAACCAACCAACCCGCAGGGCCACGAGCAGCTACCCTTCAAAACCTGCAGTATAATGGCGAAAGCTACTCTTCTCCTTCTATCATCTGCCACTTATCGGCGTTGGTTGCAGTGCCACAATAATTATTTTACAGGAAAGAAAAGACGCCGTATCTGTCACACTGTTTTCTGACAAATGTGAGCTCGGGCGGTACCCCATCGCTCCTGTCACGTGGCGTTCCTTAGAGCGCGTTCAAGTGTGGGATCGCAGATGGAAGCAACGCTAGACAAGAACGCATATAACGAAATTTCGCCTATTATGACAGATCTCGCACACACATCTCGCTCACGGGATTTCACTCTACGAGCCTAGAAAGACTTTCGCCTTAAAAAAAAAAACTTCACTACAGCTCTCAAAGGGCTCTACTTAATGCTGAAGGCTACGCCACACTTACGTTTTATGAAACAAGCAAACATAGTAAACAGGGTGACCCAAACAATGTTTATTTACCGTTCATTTCACTTACAGTCAATCAAAGCACAGACCAAGGGCGAAGACATGGCACAGGCAATGACACCTTCTTCACTTTTCCTGTCATCCTCTCGGGGCATGACGCTGTTCGCTACAAGCATGAAGGCTCAAAGTGAACGGCAAAAACAAACATGATTTTGCCATTCACTTCGACACTTCATGCTTGTCGAGCTGTGCCGAACATGTCCGTCGAACTGCGAATATTGTAATTTCATATCTGTCCCTCTCGCATGCCACATAAACCCGCTTCGTGGCCACATTGTTTTATTGAATCAGAGATTCTGTAGTGCATTTCGCTCTTTATGTAATTTAGAATAGTGTTTTTTCGATCTGCTATGCATGCCGTTCTCCCACTCATTGCGTTGGTGGCCCGACAGCGACCGGCGTCACCGTTGCCATGGTCACTAACTGTGACTCTAGCAACCACGTCAGGATATGCGGTCATTATTAAATCTCGTTACGACATATACGCCCTCGTTAACTGTATACCTATTCAGTACTATTAGTGTTCTCTCAGACGTGAGGTCCTTTCACGTGATTTTCGGTGTCACCGCTTCCAGCTACATGTTCATCGCTGCAATAGATATACAGCACTTTCACCTTTATACATTTGCATAGGGAAATTTTTAGAGACACCTATAGATCACGAGTCTGTTCATAATTACCTGAAACATGCGCAAAAGTTATTACGAGTGTTTCAGTGAAGTTCATATAAAAAAAAAACAGTTAAGCTCATTGGGTGCTGCTGAAATACTCGGCTTCCTAACGTGAACTATTCCAAATATTATACAAAGAACGGAAGTTTTTTTTTTGTTAACATAAGTGAGGCTGAGCTTAGTACATTTCGTGAACTCAAATTTGAGCGCACACACTACCTACTTGGTTAGACGGCACTCTTCGTCTGCGTAAATTAGAACGCATCAAGTTAATTATTATTAAAAAGATATGGAGAAAGAATATTTCGCTAACCCGACTTTGTAACCGTTAACTAACGGAGAATAAAGCAGAGGTAGCAGTTATATAAAATTTCATTTGCTTTACATCGAGTTACCCTCGTATAGAGATGACGAGTACGAGCAGTCTCTTTGTCTCTATTCATTTCATTCTTAATCAAGGCACCTGTTCGCACACATACCAGCAGAAATACCGCCTTTATATTTTACTTCGACTTATATGTCGACCATCCCACGGATGCAGACGGCTATGTCAGCTTTCAGCAAGTAAAGAAAGACTTCTTGAGTACATCGTCCGTTGCTTTATACAGAAAGTACGGATGATGCAGCCTTCTCAGTTGTGTGCTTTCTTCGTAAAGGCGCACCTGAATGAAACGAAACTTCGGTGGAATGCCTTGCATGGGGTAAAATTTTATGTTTTTTCAATTTTCCTTACCCACATTCACCATAGCGCTTTCGACCGGGTCCCCTTATTCCGACGCATATTTTCAATGCTTTTTTTTTTCTTTTTTTAATGCACCAGAGATGAAGAAAGAAGCCGAGCTAAGTAGGACCTCTTTTGTTCACCCACGCCGCCATTCCCTTCAGGACTCTTCAGAAATCTGCCAGGCCGCATTCAATGCTTTCACTCTGTTCTCTCTGGTGTTGCCTTGTGTTTCAAATTGAGTCTATACAAGGTTGCATTTTACATAACAAAAAGCGCTCTTTCAACATATGCACGTAGGAGAACATGTCGCGCGCAGCTGCTTTGCAGTAGTATGCCCTTCTTCCAGGTCGAACACAAGTTTTCTAACGGCCACAATACTTCTGAGCGTGGGCTATATGTAGTGCAACGCAAGTATCCACATCAGTGAAGTGTAATGCAAGCTAAGGCAGCGTATACTGGCAGCACTACGAAGGAAATATATTTTCATTCTGTAGTTAAGAGCCAGTCTGGAACCTTCTTTGGAGTCATATAACTTTCGTGGTGACGAAAGGACCCGCCTCTCAGATGTAGTCGCCATATGTTTGAGCCTGAGTTCTTACACAACACTATACCTTTACATGGCTACTATATTCTACTACACACAGCAGTTTTATTGCATGGTCCAGTCGTGTTAGTGGTGGTCCCTTCAACATAGTAATTGCTGTGTGTATAGATTAGTGAGTAAGCGAAAGTCTACTTTTATAGAAGGTTCTTTTCTCTCTTATTGTACGCGTATTCGTGAAGAGTGGCTGAGCCTGAAAGTTGCCATGCGATATTAATTTCAAAAAAAGTTATTCAATGGCCGCGTAGGAGTAGTCTGCCTACTTGCTATTTTTACACATTTCCCAGTAGCGTATCTACTCCGTTGGAGGATTCCGAAAGAATACCACTTGGACGTATTTCACATTTACTGTGAGGACACGTGCGGGCACAGGCCTTACTGGCAAAGCAGGCTACCAAATATAGATTAACCTGCTCGAAAATTACATGTTTTCTTAGAGAGTCAACGTAGTATCACCCATGTCCTTTATCGCCCCCCACCCTCCCGGCCGCGATTATACTTACAAGCTTTGCTCACAAATCCTGTGTATATTCTTACGGACGAAGAAAAAGCGGGCAGTGGCGCGGGCAGGCGCGCTCGTGCTAGGCACGTCATCATTCATTAAACGTCATTTCCATCGCGCATCTTCTTTCGGTTCTCTTTCTCCCGTTTTCATCGGCTTGCCGCTCCGCCACAATATCTTCATAATTTACCCAACCGCGCTGTGATCATGATTTTACCGTAAGATCACGATCTGTGGTCGGGCAGGTACGGCGGCAGAGTCACTGCGTCATCTAAGAAGGCAAGAGAGGTTGTATTTGCACTTGCGCTTTCAAAGAACCAGGTACTGCCTGTAGACGCAGCCAATTTTACAAGGACGACTACAGTCTCGAAGGATGGCGGCTTCCTTTCGGGATTTTGCGGCGCTGTCTGGCATTAATTCTGCAAAGTCGTCTGCAGTACGAGTGTGCCCATTTATAACAAAAGGCGCAGGTTAATTGTACTCTTAGTTCCAATGTTTCTTCTAATTTTATTTCGTATGCCTAGTTTTAAATGATGAAAAAAAGAATTAATGACGCGTCGGAAAAACAGCAATAAACTTGTACTTCTTTTCTGAATCATCTGATCTTCCGCCGCAGTTATTGCGCTGGTGTTGTGTTATCTTTCCCTGAATAAAAGTAATGCACTCGCTGGCTTCTTTTTTTTTTTTTTGCCCTGTATGGCGGTATTCATCGACGGTCGCCGACTGTCGAGGCTAAAACTAAGAAATGGTAACCAGTGGTGCCACTAATGAAGCCGATATAAAAAAATAAGCGGCACCTACTTTACAGACAGAACGCAATCATGAATGGCTACACTGTAACCACATCCAAGCTATGCGCAAGGCTTGATCTTACCTCAAGGATAAAATGATATTAGCTGTAATTAAACACTTCGTTCCAAATCACTTTCTTCAAATGGGCATATGAACAGGGGCATTGCTGACAGCAATTCGTGCCCAAGTGTGCCTAGAACGTAGTCCTAATCCTTGGGCGCTAAATTAATTTAGTGAATGCTGGTTATCCTACACAGAATTTTCCGCTACTAGCCTCGTGGGAAAATGAATTCCTGACGTGCGTCATATTTAATAGCAAATACCTATTATTTACCGTTAGTCGCCAAAACACTGGTGAAAATTTAGCGTCATCACTAGGCATTTTACCAACTTTCAGAGACTCAGAGAAGACCCGAAATCATGTAGAACAACACCGTGTTTACGAACAAAGGCGGCCCTCGCGGCCACGGGAGCATACGGGGTGCAGAAGGGTTAGCGGCCATAGGAATACAGTAAATAGAACGTTTTCAAGTGATGTTTATAATTTAACAATCTCTTTATGGCATCGTACTTTGTTCAAGAGCAGCCATGAACATTCTAAAACAGATTGCTTTTGTATGGCGTGTCACTTCAAAGTGGAAGTAATTTTAATATGCCACGAAATGCATGGGATATGAATTGTGAGCGCTGCTGATCGAAACACGTCTAACCAATGCTTACTGAAATATATTTCTCGCTTCACAGAGCACCAATAAGGGGACGGCCGACGGGTAAGAGTTGCTGATCTCTTTGAAGAAGACTATTACAAACATTCTTACGTCATTTCGCAGGGAGTCCATTTTATTTTTATAATCGCTGGTATAACCTTGTGTTGTGACGCGCGACATGTGCCTGTAAGACTTACTATCCGCAGAGCGTTGCCGAAATCGCGAAGTCGCCTCTTTTAATATGCCATGATATTGTATGAGCCACATTCGCCCGTTAATTCGGTTGTTTAATATATACACTTAACTATACGGAGAGGCCTTCGCCTTGCAGTGGGTATAGTCAGACTGATGATAATGATGATGATACGAGTTAGACATAATAGCATTAAGAAGCTGTTTTCAGACGACATAGCAGGAAAACGGAAGTGAACAGCGCACTGTAGCAGATCGCAGCACCGATGACACAATCGATACGAGCGCGAACCTGTGAGCGTGGTGCTTGTGGTCTTGATGCGCGGCTCGTTCACGTTTACCTATAACTCTGTGATGACTGCATTCCTTAATCGTTTGTATGGTTTGAGCAACATTATATTTTTGAGAACATGTGCCCTGCACTGTGGTATGTTGGGCCACACGAGGAGCTTACGCGATTCGAAGGAGCAGCCAGCGAATGGCGACCTTTTTGTCAGTATATGTAATTTCCCTACAGGCATTTCTCGGTCATTTTAAATATAAACTGTTTCAATATGTGGCAGTATGCTTTGCCACGAACAATCTTCTATGGATTCACCAACATTTACCCGCTGGCCGCCTACATTGTTGCACCTCGAAATGAGAAGAATATTTCGGTAAATTTTGCTTGTTTTATTTTTATTCTTGGTCAGCACTTACGATTCGCACTCGCACACATTTCACGATGTTTTAAAAATAGCTTACATTTGTAGTGACGCTTAAGACTTCACAATTTGTTGTAAGATGTTCATGGTTGCTTTTCAGAGAAGAAATGCTAGTTGGCTGCAAAACCAGAGAGTGGCTTCGAAAACCTTTGTTTTCATGTACTGATTCGGGCGTTAAGCGTAGTATTCACCCCTTTCCGATATACCTTGTCTACAGTAGCGCAACCGCATCTTGATTACATGACAAATCGACGTTGGTCCATAGAAGAAATCTGATAATAAAGACACTTTCAAGAAGTACAGAGTGAGTTACTTTATCTCCAAAAAGCAATACAATGACGCCGAAAATGTGCAGAGGAAGCTTTCAATAAAAATGAGGTCCCCGAATAATGTGGGGAATTTGGCGAATTTTATTTTTTTTAATTTTAGGAACACGATAGCAGATGTAATTCTAGTGCCACTGGCAAAGTATTCTGAAATATATTTTACAGCAGGAAAAACCTTCAGCTGTCTATTACTACTGGTAGCAGAAAATAGATGCCTGCTCTAGATGCATTATCATATTATTTCTCGGTAGTTTGCGATCACGCAAACTGTAAGGACTTGCTCGCTACTAGGGTGAAGAGCATTACACCATAATTATGAGGAATGAATAATGCATAGACATTGCTTTGACTATGAAATCTTTTTCTGGTGCAGAATGTGCTGTTTGAGTTCTACGATTTGTTTGTTTTTGTAGATGCTCAATATAAAACACTTCACAGCGATGAGGGTACCGGGAAAAAAAGTATAAGGTTGGTCTGAATTGGCAAAAAAAAAAAAAAAAACAAGGAATGTACATGCGTATTCAGAGAGAGAAAAGTACTGTTTAAAGGGTATTATGCATAATCATGCTTTTGCAAAACGGTTGCCGATATGCGAAATAAAGTGTAGATGCCGGTCAATCTGAAAGCCTATAACAGGCCTGGCCGGCTGGCTTCCGCTGCCTGTTTTTCTGGGTTCCGTGAGTACAAACTTTCCCCGGCCTGGTGCTCTGCTATTTGGGATGAAATGCTTGGGAAGCACAGGTCCCAAATAGTCGCGCCGATGGGACAGTGATCCGTTCCGTCATCGCAAAACAATAATACGCCTGTCACACGGTCATTTTCAAAGGCGATTGAGTCGATAGCCTTCGAGATTTTCAATAGCGATTGAACTCGAAGGAGTTGTGCCGCTGCTACACGGCAAAACTCGAAGGCTTTTGAATTAGTTCTGGTGTTTGGCGCCAAACGTTTGTGGCGCCTCTATTGCTGCTTTCAGCTTTGTTTAAAGAACTAAAATCTGTCTATAATTACAAAATAGGATATAACTCAATGTACATTGTAACTGCCGATTTTAAGTTCCTATTAAAGGACAACTTTTTTTTAAACGCATTGACGTTCGTACGGCTGTGCTTTTCAATGTGTGCTTTTCTCGGCTGCGCAGATTATAGTGGTAGAAAGTACAAAAATATCGCGCCTTGAAAAATAGCGATGCTATTTTTAATTATTACGTACACTAATAATTTACCGCGTACATTAAAGGAATAAAATATTAAGGCTTTGTATCGCTTTGTTTTTGTATCGTAAACGTGCTGTGCATGAGAGTGCTCATGGCACTCCTCGGGTCAAAACTAGCAACTTTGCGCGACGTTCAAAGGTCTTCGAAATCTCGATAGATTTCTGAGCTGTTCCATTGACTCGATAGACTATTGACTCAAAGGCTATTGAAAACGCTCGTGTTGCAGCATTCGAAGGCCTTTACGTCGATAGACCATCGGTCCGAGGGCCTTCGAAATGCCGGTGTGACAGGTCTGACTCGCTCGGCAAAAGCACGTTATGTGGCTCTTCCTTTCGTAGTAACCCCGTTATCGGTGCCTGGGCATCCCTCTAGAGGATGGAAACACAGAAGGACAAAGACAGGGCAAACACACTCCCATACCGGCTTTTCAGACGGTGTTCAAAACGGTTTGGATGGCTCTGAGGCTACAGTGGGAGATGAAGAGCCTCCTCCCAGGCGGTCTTCTGAGGGAACCGGCCGCCTGAACGGGAGAGGCCTGTATTCAATTTTCACCGGTTGGGTGGCCAGCGGTGGGTTTCGAACCTGTCCCCCCTCCCGAAACCGAGGCAGGAGGCCAAACCACTGGGCTACGACTGCAGTTGGCCACGACACGCACGCACGCACGCACGCGCACACACACACACACACACACACACACACACTCACACACACACACACACACACACACAACACACACACACACACACAACACACACACACACACACACACAACACACACACACACACACACAACACACACACACACACACGCACACACAACACACACACACACACACACACAACACACACACACAACACACACACACACACACACACACACACAACACACACACACAACACACACACACACAACACACACACAACAAACACACACACAACACACACACACAACACACACACACACACACACATGCACGCACGAACGTTATTTCCAATGTATCAGATCGCACAATGCCTACGGCCTAAGCGCAGTACGTGGTTCTTCAAACCCAGGCAGCGCAAAGTGGGCTATGAAGTGGGGCTCCTGTGCGCCCGATGTAGGCAATGCAGGACAGCCTCAGTGGGCTCGATGTGAGTGCAGCAACGGGGACCGACGTAGGCATGAAGTGGGCTGCCGACAAAAGCCCCAATGAGCCCCACTTGGGACAGATGCAGGAAACCCTTTTGTGCCTGCCCACATTTTTCCTCATTAATGTGCACATACCGCCAACTTCCTCCTATGGTCCTACTTTGGACGGATTCCGGCAGACGCTCTGGATGAGCATTTATCTTTTATTTCGGTCAGCCCCTCAGATAATGGCATAGCACCGATGCGGGTTCTACAGCGGCAAGCCGAACTGGGCTTGCCCACATTATTCTCATAACGATCCGACACAGATAACTGATAAGAAGCCGTGGTCCAAGTTCTCCCGCTGGATATTTGCGGACATAAAGCAAATATTATATATTTATGTCTACCCTTTCAAAACAGCTAAAACATTAAATTTCAGAATTCACATCAATTATATAGCCTAAATACTACACCTTCCATCTTGTTCAGGCGGTGGGGATGTCTGTTCTGAAACTTAAAACTGCACTGAGTATTGCAGGTTGTCCACGGCAACCACACAATGAACAGTTAGCAATGAGTATGTTTCATTTTCTTTAACGCAGTTTGCGTGAGCGCGGGGACCTAAGTCATGTAATATTTCTAACTGATTAAGATGCTAACTACTGTTATAGAAATCATCTAAAAGAAAATTTACGGCAACGTCTAATACAAATAAAAGAATGCGCGGTTAATAGTATGCGGACAGTACGCTGTGTTTAGCCGCGCTACGACGTATATCGGGCCCACAGCGAAACTTATTCGGCAGTGCCATTTGGGCTAGCGGTATTTCTAGAGACAAGAGCATGCATTTACGTTGCGTAAGAAATCTTTCTTGACAAATGGGACAAACATTGCGGAAGCTCGAGTTTCTATCACCACCAAGGCAAATGTGGGATCTTCACTGGTTTTGTGTGGGCAGCCCCAGTTGGGTTGGGTGTTATTTTTTGAGCCTAGAGCCCACTTACTGTTGTACGTGCCGTCAAATTCCTCACAAGGGACCAATTTTAGTATCAAGCGGGCAGGCTCGCCTTCCAGCCCCATTACGGCCGATGTGAGACCTACAGCGATTTTGTGTGGGCAGCCGCATTGGGCTGGGTGTTGTTTTTCGACCTGGAGCCCACATGCTGTTGCACATGCCTTCAAATTTCCCACAAGAGACCCATTTTGGTATCATTTGGGCACGCCCGCCTTCCATCCGCATTACAGCCACTGTGAGACCTAAAACGGTTTAGCTAAGGTTGCCTCATTTGGGCTTCACAAGAGACTGTCCAAATTGAGCTCACATCCATATTCCACCTGCCCTCAGGTTGCACATGCCGATGCGGGGCCGAGTGGGGCAGCATATGGGCATGCCCATTTTCTTGCCCCACCACAACTGATGAAGGTCCCACGAAGATTTTATGTGGGAGGCCTCATTTCGGATCTATGAGGGCTTTACCATAAAGAGCACACATTTAGGTTGGATTTGCTCTCAAATATCCGTCGAGAGACCCTTGGGGCCTGGATGCAGGAATTCGATCTGCATTAGCCCGAGCAAAGCCGCTATATGACCCTGTAACAAGAATAAGGGCAAGCCTAAATGGGGCTTGCCCACATTTGCCCTATTAGGGACCGATACAGGTTTTATGATGGTTGCCCCAGCCCTACTTGCCTACACAGGACCTACTAGGGCGCCACATTCTGTGCTACCTGAGAAAATTGTCCGCAGCACAGAACCCAGTCACGCGACAAGATGCTGTGCGTGGCGACAGAGGCGCGTACATTCTTGGCTTTATATAAGGCTCTAATACTGGCATGGTAAGCCCGTCTTACAATTTGCTTTTAAGAGGTATCTGAAAGTTACTGGTCATAAGAGAGGAGAATTTATGTGCTGAAGTTATTTGTTAAAATCATTGTACCTATTTTCTTTTCCTTTGAAACTGCCACCTTGATATGTTAAGAGATGATATGGTTACAATTGTCCATGGCACGCTCTCCGACGTCCTGATACTTGTTTTTCAAACTAGCTATGCACCAATTTTTTTTTACTGCTTACTAATAATGACGCTCATGTCGCAACTTGTAAATGATTTGTATAATATTAATGCGAAGAAGAAGATCGGCAGTGGCGCGAGAGGAGCCCTCGCGCTAGACCAGCCATTAAATCATCCTTCATTTTGTCGCCATGTTGTGCAGTCTTGTTTGTCGCCAAGGAACGTTTTAGGGGAGGTGCGGGCCACGTAATCCCCATCCTCAACTTGGAGCGTCGACGCCCGCCATCCGCACTTCGGGACCATCGCCCGAGTACCCGTGGATATCACCGCGCAGCTTCGCCCCAGCCCTTCCTGCCCAGACCCGCCGAGCATCAACTACCGCCGCCCCGCCCCCAGCCCGGATCTGAAGACAAGGAGCACAGACGAAAATCAAGCCAAAAATCCGAAGGAACCGAAGGACACGAACATGCAACCTCCCACCCAAGTCACCCGACACGGCCCATGGATGCTTTGTTGGCGGAGGGCTAAGAGCTCCATGGGAGACATCTGAGCCAAGCATCATCGCAGTCATCGTCATTGGGGCAGCAAACATATCATTTCCTTCTATGATTTCTTAAATATACTAAACACTCAGTAAAAAAAGAAAAAAAACTATGTCGAAAATACGACAAAATATTGTGTAGTTCTTACGTAAACGTCAATTTTTTCTGTAGTTCTGTAGTTTTTCTGTAGTATATTTCTGTTTTCTGTAGTTCTGTAGCACTTTTCTGTTGTAACTGCAGAAATTTCTAATTTTACTACAGAATTTCTTGTTGCCACAACAAGTTTCCCGTCAAAAACCGCACAGAAATTGTGTTGTAACAACAGAAAATTTTGTGTCGTTTTTTTCAAATTTGCGTCACGTTACCACCGACTTCAATGAACCGATCGGCAGGATCGGTCGGTGGCCCTGGGAAGTGTTGCGAAGAAGATCGGCAGTAGCGCAAGAGGATCCCTCACACTGGGCCAGCCATTAAATCATCCTTCACACTGTCGCCATGTTGCGCTGTCTTCTTGCTTGTCGCTACGTAATAGTATTATGCACAAACTTTCGTGTTATCAAGACACATTTTTTACAAACTCTTAACAAAGGAAGGGCACGCAAAGGATGTCAGCAATAAGAAAACTTAACGAATCTAAATGGCCGTTGATCAATTTGGTAAGTGTATGCTCCTACCCAGCTTATGGTGGAACAGCCCGCTCATTGGACGTTAACGTATGGGTAGTGGCTCAGGAAGATCGCGTTTATCATTGGTTGTTTGCGCGTTGCGATAGCCCTTAAGTGCGTGTCCATTACCGGACAATTTGTTTCTCTCTGTATTTTTACTACTATTTGCTACTCATCTACTGCACATAAACCGATCACTTCCCGTGAATCATTGCTCTCATCGAACTGAGAGCAGCAACTACTTCACTTCTTATTTGCTAAGCTAGTTAGTTTCCCTCCGCACCCCACTCTCCACGTAATGACTGCTAAATTAGGTGCGCGCCTGCCCACTCAGAGGCCGACCAGGCATATTGCATGCAGGCTGATGGTGCTAAGGTGCCATTAAAGAGCAGTTCCTCTCCCGCAGGTGTTAGTGATCGACCGAACCTTTCGGTTGCGGCACCGTGTTAAATATGATACACCGGTTAGGTGCGTCTCGTAATGTTCACTCGCTCCTTGTTCTTAAAATTAGTGCTTAGAACAGATCCCAGTCTGCCGCAAGTTACCCCATATTACCTAATCGGCCATTCTATGCTTCGTTGGCCTGTCAGTTGTATGATTACCATCATTACCAGCACTGCGTCAGTAGCTGGAGTTAATGACGTTGTTAGCTGAACTAGATCTATCAGACAAATGCCCTGTTCCAGTCAGGGCAGCTAGGTTGATGCTGTTCGCAATTACTGACGCGTGTTCCACGGCGTTTTTTCGATAATTAAAGGGGCATTAGCTTTACATTATTTACGAGTTCTTGGCCTGTTGTCTGTCTCGTTACAGTAATACATTGCAATTTCAAAAAAAGCGAATTTTGGAGTACCGCGTGGTTCTACCAGCACCTTTGGAAATGTATATGGTCGGATGCCTACTAATTCGGATGCCATTCCAAGGTTACTTGGTACGCAGTCCCGAAGAAGTTCCGTATCGATGTGTAATAGGGACGGCAAGCAACCGGCCAAATGTGCCCTCTGAAGCCGTAATTGCACTGTGGATTTCTGTCCACGCCCTTATGACACGTGCAGAGCCACAGATGTGAGGATTATTGGAGGGTTATATCAGCCGACGAGTCCGTTTGATGTCGTGTCCCCATCTGGTATCCCGCGAGCTGCGTTATCTGAAGCGGCGTGTAGCGTCGTTTGTCTACAGTTGTTTTTCCTATCCTAACATGAATTGACGCTAGCCATGTTTACATACGTGCGGGTTTTCTGTACTTCAAGTGCGCCAGTAATGCCAGCGAGGCTCGTGGCGTTGTGTGTGCAGTGACTTACCTTAGATGCCCTTAGACGACTGAGGCTTCACTTTAGCTAATCCATATCGTGAATGAGGCAGAAGAAACGAGGAGTTTGCGATACGTGGTATATAACGGTGTTTCTCCTGCTTTGTTTTAAGTTTTCTTGAATCTGGTGCAGTCTGAAAGCTTTGAAGAAGAGCCCGGCAATACGAATCTTGTTTGATCTTGTTTGTGCCGTCGCTAGCGTTTACTAAGCTCATCCCTAAGGCCACAACCACGTGGCCTCGCGTGGATCATCATCAACATCAGCCATGTTTTCACACGTGCCGGTTTTCTGTACTTCAAATGCACCAGCAGTATACTATACTAGCTGCATCCACTTGGTCTCTGCAAACTTCTTAAACTCATAAGCCCACCTAACTTCCTGCCGTCCCACGCTGCACTTTCGTTCCTTAGAATCCAATTTGTTACTCTTAGCGACTATCGATTATCCTCTATTCGCACAACACGCCCTGCCCATGCCCATTTCTTCTTGATTTCAAGTAGAATGTCATTACCTAGCTTCATTGTATCGCCCAATATACACGATTTCTATCTCTTAACATTACACCTACCATTTTCCATTCTATAGCTTTCTGCGCTGTCCACAACTAAAGTCTAAAACCCTTTTCGCTAGCCTCCACGTTTCAGCTCTGTAGGTGAGTACAGGTAAGAGATACCGGTGAGCTAGTAGTCAATATCTGTGAGTCCTTGCCAAATGCATTCTCTCCCAATCTTATTCCCCCAGTTATTTCCCTTCCATGGTGTTGATCTGCGATTACTGCCTGTCCTAAGTATACAGTGCAGGTAGTAACCGCTATGCTGCTAAATCTGGTAACATGTTCGGTATAGCGGCTCCAATAGTCTAGTCTCCTCGATGGGGCTTTCAAGAGCGCCAGCCAAGAGAGAGAGGGAGAGAGTGAAAGAAAGAGAGAGAGAGAGAGAGAGAGATAGATAGATAGATAGATAGAGAGAGAGAGAGAGAGAGAGAGAGAGAGAGAGAGAGAGAGAGAGAGAGAGAGAGAGAGAGATGCAGCCCGAGATCACGGCCGCTCATTGGAAGCGCACAATGGGTGCGACCTGTAGCGTCGCCCGACACAGGCGTGCGGCGCCCATTGTGCCGTCCACAGCCGCGGTGCCACCCGAGCAGAGAGCTGCGCTTTCATGGAAGCGTCGGTACGATCGGCCTTTGATAATTTCGAGATTCAAGACATACGCTTCACACTGATGATGCCACTTGCATGTTTGAGATTTATCGCAGCCCGTAACAGTGGCTACAGCTACGTTGCTTCGACGGATATCAGTACTTGTTTTTACGCCGAAAAAGAACCTAGCCGTAGGGCGAATAAATTGAAAGCGTGTGTAAGCGAGTGGTCGGCCACTCTTTGTCCTAAATATACAAAATCGTTTACAGCTGTGCCAACTTAATACAACTATTTGTACGAACTAGGCACTTGTCTTTGAGCCAATTATTAAAGCCGTATACTTTTTGGCGCAATTCTGGGCGCAGCGCTGTTGAGCATCAGATTTCAACTTGCTTGCATATAATTCATTTAACGGTTCTTCTAATGGGTAACTAACAAATATACTACTGTGTAGGTGATAACAGCCGTGTAACAGCCTTTGCCACAAAAGCGCCGGGTATAACGATGGCATGCACATCATATACTGCGGTGGCAGAGGCCCACTCCTAATTCTCGTAGGCATCACAAACGGACATTCACGTTTCGTCAATTTTAGCATCCTTTGTATCGATACTGTGACGTAGCCGTTACACAGATAGCTTTCGGGGGCCTTCTAAGACTTGATTTCTATTTAGCATGCATCTGCTTTTCAAGAAGCAGTTTGCAATAGAAATTTGAATCGACGACATTCGTATGTACATACGTCCAATTGTATTGCCTTAATCAAAACTGGCGCATGCCCACGCAAATCGTTTGCGGGTTTACGAGGTAGCGGTAATTTTAGACACCTTTCTTACAGTGTATATCACAGGCGATCATTACAGATATCTGTGCTCTCTCTAGAGCGGTCGCTTTCATCTGGAGTTCTTAGACTCGTGCCATTCACAAAATGGTAAATTCGTAGCTTCTGCCTTCTTCTTTGCACCCTTTCATGTCGCATGTAATGCCAATAGTTCGGAAATATGGCAGTAAAGAACGTTATGCTCCTGTCGCGCGATTTAAAAACTTCAACCCATTATTCTGCGTAGAACCCGTAAACGAGTGAACACCGATTCGGAAAAAAAAAAAAAAACATTTTCCAGAAAAGACGAGTGTTTATAAATTACCATGCAGCAGAGAGCTAGTGATGCTATCTGGGTTACTTACCCCTTTGCGCACGTCGTGAAGGAAACCTTGTTTACCGACTATAGTATCACCGGCTGTAGGGGTATTTTGAGAGCTGAAGGCTTTCTTGTATTTTGTGTCTGCGCCTGCCTGGCTATTTCAGCGCTTTAACGAAGTCTACACCAAGATGCTTTATTATACAAACAAGTTCAAATGCACCCATTAGAACCATGTTCAACGCTGTTTTTTGCTGTTTAGTTTGTTTTTTTTGAGTAATGGGGAAAAAACATGTGGCGTTCACTTGCGCGAACCAGCTGAAGTAGAGTGTTTTTGAATTTAGAAGCTTGTTAGGATGAACACACGAAAATGAAAAGGCTCTTAAGATTTATGGAAAGTGGCATGTCGCTGACGCACTGAAGAGTTTGGAGAGGGGCCAGGACTACTAACTTAATTAAACATTTGCTGCTGCGTTTAATTTGCCCCTTTTTTAATGGATCTCTCAATATGCATGCGCTAATTCGATTTTAGCTATTGTGGTTTTAAAATCGTTGAACAATTGTGATAATTAGGTACGGAAACATAGTTACGGCAGTCACTGCTATGATCATTCCAACTTACTAAAGTAAGTGCTTTTTTTTTTGTTTAATACAAAGATTGTATAGCCGCCTTTTTAAATAATTAAATGTTGAGAGTAAAGAAAACGAACGCGCCAGAAAGCGTAAAAAAGATTTTACATTCAATTTTGGAAGCTTGAGCAAAATTATTTCCTTGAGCATCATAAAACGTAGAGAAAAAAAATTACATTTCAAAAGGAAAACTGGCATACACTGCTAGACTGAATAAACAAGGATACTAATGCAAAACAGCCTTAGGGGGCGCGGGAGAGCCCAAGGCTTGGCGTAAAAATACAGTGAATGCCGCTTAGTTTAAGTGAAAGGCAACATTTTGCAGAGGATAAGACGGTTGGTACAGTTAAGGGAGGAGTGACGTAGTTACCAGTCGCTGCTATTCTGCACCTGCTGTGAAGAACGCGAAACAGTTTCGCAGAAGCCGGCTGAAAAAAGCGAAATGCAATTTCATTAGGAGCTGTTGCATCAACCTGGCTATTTGGGCGAGAGAGGTGAAGACTACTGACCACCGTTACTCAATCGATAAGGTGTTACTTTGCGCGCAAAAGAAGTCAGAGACAATGCGCACGCACACTTTGCAATGAAAGGTTAATTGAAAAGTAAAAAAAAAAAATGAGTGTTTGAGCCGCTTGTCTCCACAGCGCCTTTCAAGCGCCTAGTATTTCTTGTCCTCAACTTGATGTATGTAGGAAAACGTCTTCCCTTTACGCGCAATTGCACTATATATAAAAATTTTCGTTTTTTTATTTCACATATCTAGGATAGATAGTCACATCAAGTTTCTTTAGTAGGAAGGAACACGGCTTTTCCTCTTACATTTTAATTTTATTATTTTGGTTGCTTCAGAAAATTGTATTTTATCGCCAGCAGCGATGAAGGGTCATAACGGATCACAGATTTCTCGCATTGTAACAAATTGTTAGCCTTCAAAACATTTCGCTCCAGTCACACTGTGTGAAAAGGTCTGTTCGACCAAAACATGACGAATCTATGTTAAGATTATCTGGCCATGAAGCGAGCTTGCAGAGATGTTCCCGATGTATGTTCGCTAAGGTATCAAGAAACATATTTCTGAGAGCGCAATGATCAAGATAAATAAAATGTGTTTCGCCTTGGCCAGAAAGCAGAAGCAACGTCTGCCAATCATCACAAGGAGGTAATTTTGCAAGCAGTAGCCTAATTCTGTCCAAATAGCTTGTTGGTAGGCAGCTGACTTGCGAGTTTCTTGGTAACGTACTGCAGCGTATTTTGTTTCCTCTCACCTTTGGCCTTAACCAACCGGTATATAGCGTAACATCTCGGATCGCGGAAGCTAGGGTGCTCATTTCTGTTTGAGTTCACTAGAAAGCGTTCTCTTCAGCGATTGTGCACTGATGAAAGCTACGTGCTCGGCAGCCCCTTGTGCGTCGGCCCGTCCGCCTACCTTTGGTGCCTTTGCTACATTGCAGGTCGTAATGACGCACGTACACTGAGCGAAATCTGTCGCTTTCTTTGCCTACTTATTTCTCTTCGCTGCTCTTATCACGTACCACACTAGCATTGAACTAAGTGCATTTTCCTTCTGCGCTCGTTCGGGACCGTTTATTTACTTGGCAGGGTCTGAGATCAGGGATAATTTTGCTCTTTGCTTGCTATCTTACTGTCGTTTGTTTCTTCTGCGCATGCTGCCCACTACTGTGGTGAAATGGTCATGAGTCACGTAGGTACCTGGAGCTCTGATTTGTTGCGCAGCGAAGACGTGGATGTTTTGTGCTTGGTTAAGGATAAAATATGCATGCCATTTATAAATGCTTACTGTGGGGCCGCAGTCCCGTTGCAATTAAGGGAGTGAAGATCAGCAATCTTGATATTAGGACTAAAAGAACGCTTTCCGCTGTTCATATAGGACGAATTTCGAATGAAAGAAGTGGAAGGGATAATTTAGGACAGTATAAAAAATGGCATCGAAAATAGAAGAGTTGGAGTGATACCGGACAACGGATTTACAACGGACGTCTCAGATGGCCGGCATCTAACCTTAATTATTGCATGCTCGCCGGTTCCCATTTGCCCAGTTGTGAAAAAGGCGCTCAAATATTCTTTTGGCGAACACAATTCAGACGAAAAGTTTTTAAGTGATTCGGTGAACGTCCGCTTCCAGTTCGGCTTCATCTTAGGCTCATTTTTCGAATTCAGTTACTATGCATGTACCCCACAACGCTTGATTAAATGTGCTGTGAATAAATTAAAGAACTTCATTCATTTCAGGAAATAAAAGAGGCATCTCTAGCAGAGAACAAGTGTGTTCAAGCCATGAATGAAAGCCATCCTTAAGGAAAAACAATACAAATCAGACCGCGAGGGTAATATCGGATCAATTTTCTACTTTCCGTGATTGCTCAAATTCTTGGATATGCTGTGTGCGTGAGCGCGTGTGTGCTAATACGTGTGTTTGCGTGTGTATGTGTGTGTGTGTTTGTCTGTGTGTGTGCGCGCGCGTGTGCGTGTGCGTGCGAGTGCTGCAAAAGAACTAAAAACAAACATCGACTGCGAAGTCCCTTTCGAATACTCTTAATCTGGTTCCAATATGTGCCAAAAAAAAAAGCGCAGTTATAGGTGGAACTTCCTCCTATATAAATTGAAGTTCCATCTAAACTGGAACTTTTTGACATATGTGTCTAACCAGATTAAGAGTGAAGACTCGGAAGAAGTCGAAAAGGAACAGAACATGTGTGCTTAAACCTCCGCTCTACAAATACTCTCACGAGATGCGTCTAGTGTGAAAGAATGCTTGTTTCCTCAGCCTCCGTCTGCCGCATATCTACTTCTGTCTAAACTCTATGCCTCCTTGAACTCTCTAGGCAGCGGTGTAGCAGATAAGCAAAAGGAGACAGCTGAACAAAGGCTTAGTGGAAAGCTACCCCTGTAAAACAAGACTTACATCTAAAACTGCGTAAAAAGATAGTTGTATCAGTTCTGTTATCGTCTCTGCATTCGTCTTTGCAAACAATTTACTATGAGCCGGCTTTATACAGTCTGAAAATACTTTGGCATTTCTCACGTCCTGGATTCGGCCCGCTTAAGTGATTAAATATGCGAGCGCTATCAAACACTGCTTGCCTATGTAGAGCAGTCCCTGTTCATGGGTTCAACAAATAAGCAATCTTGTTTCTCAAAAATGGATGTATTTGGGTATAACTAAGCACAGTCTTAAAATAAGTAAAATATTATCAATGAAACATAAAAGAAAGGCTATATTACAAAGGTTCAATTAATGAAAAACAGATGATAAAACTAGCAAAAAAAAAAAGATATATTTAACATATTCCTTGATTCAAAATATATCTAAAGAGCTTTCCTCGAAGATACCATACCCTGTTTTACATACCAGGCGCAATGCTGCAAAAACTATGCAAGTAGCACGCAACAAAATATAAAAAGAGGAGGAATCGCTTCTCCGTTGAAACAAACATTCAAGCAAAAGGATATATGACACTCCATGGATTGTGCAGTACGCCGCCTTTCATCCAATACGTTTCGTGCTTACATCTACTCTTCACGACAAAATCAGCGGAGGTAACTAAAAAACAGATGCGAAGCAGAAATTCACAGAAATACGAGCGCTTTTAATCAAGCTGCTGAAAAATGCATGATATTTAAACTGCACGCAAAACATGTCTTTTGGTCGTGTACCAGACTGCGCAAACAAGAGCGCTATCTTTTGCAGCGTTGTACAGAATGTATGAAACGAAATGTTATAAAGGAAGGGTCATAAATTAAAAATATTCTTCAGTCGCAACTTACCTGCAAATAAAGAATTGTATATGCAAGATTTATTTAAAAAAATGCAGAAGGGGCAAAATAACTTACTGAAACTTGACACAAATCATGTTATATATGTCAGTGGGTGTAAATAAATTATCAATACACGCTGACATAAAATATCGGAGGATATTACAGTCTTCTCGAAGAGAACATTTAGCATAATGGGGGCTTTTAAGTGTGTCAGAAAAATCGTATAGAAAATTTCAGAAAGGTTCCTGTAAAAGTAAACCTTTATGAAACCATGAGTGCGATAAAAGATGGTGAAATATTGTTGCGCCTTCGAGTTCGCTTTGGGAAGACAGATGCAGCTGCAAAGCGTGTGCTTAGTGCACTAGCAAGAAGAGAATATTCTCAATAAATGTAGCATGGTGTATTTCTTCCAAAAGCTTCATTGATATCCTTACGTCGCAAGTTGGATTGCCATCCCAATCAGAGGTAAGAATTCTATTTTAGAACATATGATAATGGCCAAAGGCAATTTTGTGAACTGGGAAGGACATTTGAAGTTTATATTTAAGGAAACCAAAGAGCGGTTATCCAAAACAAGTATCAGATTGAATTGGTAATGCCATGATTGATTTATTGGCAAGTTACTACACAGACGTCAAACGCATGATTTGTAATCTCAGAGCAGCTCTGAAACTGGGCTGCATAATTGATGAAATTCGGCAGCTTAGATGTAGATGGATTTAAACCTATTAAGCAGGAGAAGTACCAGCCATCTGATATTTTTCACTTGGACACTCAAGAGAAGCTATGCGTGGTAGTTGAAAAGCAAAGATAAAGCATGCAATAATGTTGAATAATATAAATCGTAGAAAAAGAAATGCAGAAAAAGTAATTATGAATGCTTCCGATTTTAATGAACCAACAAACTGTATTGAAGAATACATGCCAACTGAAGGGTGATAAATATTAAAGGAAGCAAATTGGATATACCCTAATCAATCTTCCATCTGGTAACGCGCATTATTTTGGCGAATAAATCATGTATTATTTATAGAAATTGGTGATATGCAACCCTATCAAATGCTTTCGAGGAGTCGGAATATATAGTGTAAAGCAATGCTTATTGGTGAAAGTGCCCAATGAGTATGCTCCGCGAACGATGTAACCCTCACAAACGCCCTGTTGGTACTTGCATGTGATGCCAAAATCTTCTAAGCAGTTAATGAGTGATATGTGTATAGTGTATTTTACAGATCTTTATATCGTACTTTTTAAGAACGTTGGGAGGTAGTTCAAAGGTGAAAATGTGCCATTAGACGGGGAAACAGATATTACCTCAATGACCCGCCAATCATGTGAAGGTAACATTTGGTGAGGACTGCGAGATGAGGGCCAGTCGGCAATACTGGGCATAAAGTATAGGGCCAATATTTTAAATGTCTTTTTATTAACTCATTGCGACACGATCACGGTGAAAGTTTCAGTTCTTTTATTCTTTAATACAGAAAAAATATCTTCTTCACAAATGACTGCTTACAAGAACATGCAACAATGTTGTGGTTGATGTACGGGCATGAGATAAATCGTATTTTCATAAGTGATATCACAAAATCCAGCAATCTCTCCCGCAGTCGAGAGTAGTTGTAAACATGAATTTGCACTGATACAGATCTTATTCGTGGGGTTGACGGCAGGGACAAGCAGTGCTCTTTTTTGGCGCATAACAAAGCCACAATAAGATGCCTACCTCTCCTTTCACGAGGCTACATCGCTAGGCTTAAGCTGCTGTGACAGTGACAGTACTGAAATGCAGAACGATGTCGAACTGTAGGCTGCTACAATGCCATGCAGGCCTTACAAGGATGTAGCAGCGCGTTCGAGTGCTCTACGAGCGTGTATACATCCGCCTGCTAAAGAGGGAAACGCCATGAGCTGACGCCGCAGCACAGCGACCGACTTGATTCTGAATGACCGACGAAAATGCAAACTGCTGCCGCCTAGGCCACCGGCGTCGGGCGGCCTTCGTGGGTGAGAGCGTGGGACCGCTCCGCCACCACGGGGATGGTGCGGATGCCGTTAGGCCGCGTAGTGCCTGTTGTGCATTGCCGCCGCCTCTATGGAGGGCGACGGCTGTTACGACGCGCATCTCCTTTTATTTCCTTCTTTTTCTCTCATATCTTTCATATCTCTTTTGTCCGCTCGAGTCAACGGTGACAGCTCAGCTATAAGAGCCAGTTGAGAGACCCGTGCATTCGGTTTTCTTCCTTCCTACAGTTGTAAAGACAGCGTCTCATGAAAACGTATTCGGTGCCCCAATGAGCCGATTTCTGCTCCCTTATGACAGGAAATCAGTGCCTCGATGAAGAGAGATCGGCGTCTTGATATAGGGTTTCATGTTGGTTCGACGTGATTTCAAGGTCACCGACAAAGAGAGCTAAAATCATTTCGTGCCTAAGAACAACACATGTTCATCCTTATAATTACTATTGCAGATTGCGTGTCTTCAGATTAGTGAGAGTAAGAAAATAGGCTTCTCTTTTCTGTTTGCAGAAAGCCGTATAACAAGATGAAGTGTCCTCTTATACCATCCACATTGCTAGAGTAGCAGAAAGCTGAATTTAAGAATGCTCGATTTCTTTTAGGAAAGGTGCATAAATTACTGTCAGCCTTTTACTGCACATCCAAGACTGACACGCTTAGCAATTTTGTCCTACAAGAAAAATAAATCACTCCTTAACAGAGTAGAAACTGATCAGATATTAAATCTCGGCTTTATCCCGAGGCGACATTGAGTTCATAACTCATACCAGTGCCTGCTTATGGTCGATATTTAATCAGAAGTAACCTATCCGCCTCAATCTGATGGCAATACCTTATTTCAATGCAAATTGCAAGCAATCCATCAAAAGTTTATTAAGCTCTTGGACATTTGTGCATATATGCAACCGTGTGATTAACAGGAAACCTTGTTGTAGCATGGATAATTTATAAAGTGCGAAAACGTTTTATTCAATGGCCGCCTCTAGCTGATTATCATCAAACTGCTTCAGTAAGGAAAACACTCAAGCTAAAACTAGATGGCAGTGGAGACAGTTTATTTACCCAATGCCTACCCACGTGAAGCGTATCGAAGTAAATATTTCACAGTAGATAGATATCTTTTGTTTTATTTAGATTTCTCCTTCGACTCGTCAGTCGTCACTAATGCTATTTCAGTGTTCTTTATGGAACGATAAACAATATACTTTGACAAGCAGTTAGGTTATGGAATGCTGAACTGAGCATACCAGTTCTAAAATGACTACTGCGACGTTGGAAAAAAGATGACGTGCATAAGCCGAGTATAAGAAGAAATAACCTCAAGCGCGATGTGTTGGAAATAGTGAGCTGTAAAATACTTTTTCGAACGAGTAATACACATGCGAGAACTTCTATTATATACACGCATACCGGGCAAAACGTTTATTGTTAAAATTTTATGATTCAAATCTGTGGCTGACTGGCTTCTCACTGACTTCTAGAAACTATTATATGTGGCAGTTATGTGCTCTCGCACACCATACCATAAAATATTTTCGCACAATACTTCATGAAAACGTTAAAACTTTATAGCTTGTAACTGACAGAATACAGCATCACTTTTTGGCAGCTCCAACGAAACTGGTATGAATGGCTCAGAATGCGTTACGAAGCATCGGCTTTTTCTACTGATTCAGTAAAACAAGGTTATCAAAACGCACTATTCAGAATGAGGTTGATAAGCACGGTGATCTTGACGCAGGTATCCAAGCTTTTCGTGCTTCGTAACTATCAACCCTCATATCAATTTTGTTTCCTTTAAGTATACCAAAAACAAAGTTAAAACTTGCGCATGTACGGAAATGCAGGTATTAGTGGTTCTTACCTAAAAGCGCTTCAATAGAAGAGAAGTTACTCTCTCATAACAGTACCTTAAAAGACAAACGCCCTTGCACTATAAAATTAGCGGCCGCTCTTTACGTAAATCATTTCCCTTAAACTTATATCATGCACCAGAAATATTTGTTTCCACTAGCCAAATGAAGCGTTTGAAGGTTAACTGCTTTCAAACAAACACATTTGCAAAGTTAGTTTTTGAACCTTTACAAGGAAGTGAGTAAGACATACCGAACTGCTCGTAGCAGTGGCGACATACACTTGGGAAAATTATCCTTACTTAGTACGAAATATATATTACCATACGTAGAGATAATAGGACTAATTATGATTACCCAGCATGACTCGTTCCAAAAATCAGCTACACTAAATAAAGAAAGCTACATGGTTGTATAGAATTAAATATTGCTGCCCATCCCCGAATTTGCCTTGTTCATCTATGCGCGTTGTCACGGTAAGTAGGTATTGATTACAATCATAAATGAGTGTCCCCTGTCTCTGAAGTTCACATTCACTTCCTACTGCGTATAAGGCGCGTGCTTCGGCAATAAATATTTCTGCGAAGAACTTCCGATTGCTCCCGCTGGAAGAATGGGGCGAGGCATTGGCGGAACGGTCGTCATTGCGTTGGTCATTAAAGATGGTATCATTGTTGCAGCTGCTGCTAAAAGTTATTTATCGACTGGAAATACCAGTCGAGGTAACCAAACACCAATCTTGCAGCAATGTAACCAGAACAGTTTAATCCAAAGCTAATGCCAATTAAACGTTTACCTTGAGACAAGCTCAAGCTAAATAGAACGGTCATAGTGTGTTCAGTTGGTAATTAATAGCGTAATTAAATAATACGACGTGAATTGTCAACAAATTGCGAGCGTTGAAAATCGGTGCCTTTTCCGATATTCCCGCCCTTCGTATAAGAATTGAAAACTTTATCGGAGCGTTTTTTCTTCTTCAATTTCTCGCTGTCGATTTTTAGTTGCATGCATGCAAACGAACAAGTGGATTCGTCCCATTTACACCACTATAGATATCAGGCTCCACAGAAGGCTGGACCTGAATTGAGACCTAGGATAAAATCTGGTAAATCTCAGGCTAGCGCTGTTAATTCTACCCCCGCGGCAGCAGAGCTCGTTTTTGTTTCTGTGGATACACCGAAGGCTTTTGATAAGGTAGACCATGACTATCTCGGTAGTGGTGAGTTGTGCACGCTAGTGCATGCACGCTCACAGAATCTAATCGCCACGCAACCGTCACCAGCGTGGTGACGTGTATTCTTTTACGCGCGGACATGCTATACTGCATTTGTTTCACTTGGTTGCTTTTATAATGGACGTTTTTCACGCCTGTTTATAGCGGCTGGCTTTAGTTTTGGGCGATTGCGTTGCGCGGCCGTATCTGGGAAAATTAGGCGAGGCATCTTTTGGCCAATGCTCGGTGATCTCTGTATCAAACTGATTAGTTACTTGTCAGAAGAGCTCATTCTTGGGATAAAAAGAGTTCCTGACACTGCGGTCCCTTATTTCTTCGGTCTACAAATCTTCTGAGCCTGATGTTTAGGCAGAACTTAAGATGATCGACCTTGAGGCCGTCCTTGTGCACATTGGCTGTCCTTCCCCTGTGTTCATGTACTTCTTTCCTTGTCTCGCTTCACGTACACAGTGTAAATTTCTGCGCGAATATCTATTGTGAATGTTCAAGTGTTGTGTAACCTATCAGATTACCATATGCAAATATTTTTTCCTGAACAGCTAACCACAGTACGCTGCACCTTTCGGGAACTTTTTCGAGAGAACAGAAGCAAAGAATAACAGCTAAGTAGAAGTGGGCGGCTGCTCCCGGCTTTATGGGGCTAGGAACCAAGCAGGCTTCGCCCTTAGTAGCAGGGGCTCCTTGCCATCGGTATATAGGTATCCTTTGTGCCATTTTGGTGATAACGGGAGCGGCGACCCATGCGTTTTAAAGTTTGAAATTACTTTTTTTTTAAGGTTTTTTAGGTCGTGTCTCTTTTCGCCCACAAAACTTGGACAACGCTGTTGCCATGGCCCTCCCGAACGTTGTTCTAATGTGCTGAGAACTTCATCATTGAGGACGTGGCGCGCATATCTCCTCGGATTCAGTACTGTAGGCAAACGTTGGCTGGGTGTGCAAATGTCTGACAACAATCCTGAAGTGACCAATATTCCCCTGATCAGCAAAGTTAATACCGTCGAGATAGCGTTTGACAGCAGCTAGAATCGTTTTTTACAGTGCACTGCGATGGGGTTTTGTGCTCGCCAAGCAGATGAGATATAAACTGTGGCTGTTGAGTATAATTAAGGCGCTTTCTAAGGTCCTTTATCGTAAGGTTGTGATTGGTGCTAATAACACAAGATTTATGGTCCTTGAATAGATTTAAAATCTGACTGGAGTACTTCCTGGCTAATTAGTTCAAAGTCAATTTGAAATAAAGTTGTATGGTGAGTAGTTAAAAGCGGTCTCATATAGCTCCATAACTCAAACAAAAAAAAAACGATAAGAGCATCGGTTGTCTGAGAAGAAATTTGATATATTAAGTCCACTTTTGGACGCAGCAACCTACGCACCATTGAAGTGATAATCAAATCCGATAGTCTAGCTATACACCGTTCAGGTATTTTTTTCCCCCATTGGAATGGTGTCCTTCGCATGTTTAGCGCTTATAGAATACACTTCGGGTTACTTCTACTCGGTGATTTTCTTCCATCAGTGTGCTTGATGGCTCACCTCTAAAGAAATATGCGTGGCATTTTATTTATTTATTAATGCTCCAAACTTAGGACTCTAAGCAGGGAACTCGATTGAGGCATTATTTTATTGCCTTTACCTCATTAATATTTCTACAAAACCAAGGTGACGCAAGAAAAAGCTAAAAGTTTTTGGACGACTTTCCCAAATCTACTATCATAGGCTACATATAAATTTTCACTTAGTAGTGACAGCGACGCAGGCAAAAAAAATGAAAAAATGTACGACTTTCCTGCTAGGGAAACGAACTCTTTGTTGAAAAACTTGCGCATGGGAAAGAACTTAGCAGCTCCGAGTGAGCTGGGGTATTAAGCGTGTACAGGTGTCGTCAAACTACAAAATCGTCACTGCGCCCTGCATCGCTGCATGTAATTTTTGCGAGGAACTATTGAGATAAATTCACAAAAGGCCACGAGAATGATCTGGAACAATATGCCACCAGTACCATGTTACTGCGATTCTTCGAAATAAATCGTTACGCATCTCGGTTCAAAAAAGAATGTGATAAAGCCACGCCCAAGTAACGCTCAGCTTGAACAAATCCAAACGGCAGTATCGAGATATCTCTTCTGCACGTTACTAGCAAAGGCAGCATGCAGGCGGCTCTTGGAATCAACATATATAGAGTAAAATAGTTCGCCGCAATATCGGAGTTACTGAACAGAACAAAAAGATATTTTCCTTACAGACGGGCAGATATTAGTCCAGAGGGTTAAATATCTTCCCCGCTGCTATGTATTATATTTTCTGGATCAAGAAAAAAAGGTATAATGGGTGCTGACGAAGATAAAAAAGTGATAGAAATATATTCAAGCAAAATAGGAATGCCAGAATTTACAGCCGCGTGTCGAGGCCAGCGATTCCGTGCGAACAAAAGAGCGCATCCGTTATCGGGACAGCTTCGTAACTTTCAGTCCAAGCGCCCAAACTGGGTTCTCCGAGAGTGAATTAATCTCTAAACTCGGGTAAATTTTGATAAACACCAGTACGTTGCGTGGAAATATAAGGCATACCGTACATTCATGAGACGGAGTCTGAGGAACGACACAAAGATCATAGTCGCATTCGGTGCTTGAACAATGTGTGTAGTCAAAATGGATGCGAGTGTCTTTCTGTCCCGCTCTAGCTAAAACCGAGATTAAAGGCGCCTCCCGTCCTGAAAACACTACATATCGGATGTGACGGCTGAGAGTTACACGTTTTGCAAATCAGAGACGTATTTGCAAAAGTACAATGTAATGCAACACAGGACGACGAATACAACACATCGTTAGGATTGTGTTTCCCACAGTGTCCCAAAATCCACTGGTCCAAATAATATGACCACTCTTTTCTCCAGCAGAAGCTATTAAATGTGGCGTCAAATGCCAATTTCTTGAAAGAGCTTAGCCCTTAAAATTGGGGGAATGGAGAAACTTGAGGACCACCTTAAATGGCATGACGAGAAGGCGTTAATAGCTCCCTTCGGCCAGCTCCGTTTGATGTTCTTCGGTCTCGTTCACTGAAATTTGCTAGTCGCGTAGTCAGAAAGTTTTACTTGTAACTCTGTTATTCCGGAAGAGTATTAGGAGTCGCAAGATAGCAAATCGGGTGAACGATCACTCGACATAAGTGTGTATGAGTCCCGTAGAACAAAAAAGATACCAGCAAAATGAAAAACGCACAAAAGACGTGCCGGGCGAGTCATTTAATATATATTCAAGTCAACTGATTCTATATCCGCTTTTATTACGGCCACTGCAATTAATTCTTTTCAAATAAGACGAAACATTGTTCGACTAATAAATTTTGCATTGACTCATCCGGGAAAAATCTGGACTTTATTCTTCTCCTTGTGTTACTCCACCAACACGCGAAACTCTGTAACCAATATGGCCATGCCATAAGACCACATTTCGCGAGAAAAAAAAAACTTATTTTAAATACTCAAATTTCCAGTGCAGTATAAACAATTGGAATATATTGCCTGAAAAGATTGACTCAATTGAGAGCTTCGAAAATATTTTGAGCTATGTAAAATGAAAGAAATATTGCAATCTACTTAACTTTACTTGTTTCACTCATTTGTGAGATGGGTTAGAACTTTTTTCTGAGTGCCATTTTTAGGAATGTTTGAACATGTGTCTTGTGATCTGTCCTTCCTGCTTGAACCACGTGAGGTCTGCTGTATTGTATAAGTAAATGAAATAAAATATATAAATGACTGCTTTAAAGAAGTCTCGCAAATTGCTTGCGTGGCCTACCGACAGCGCATCAAAATCTAAATGTCCTACAGGGCTCTAGTGGGCTTGAAACCCTTTCAATTTTAATGTAAGGCGAAAGAACTCTGTTAGTGAGGAGGGGGAAGAATGTTAGCCCCTTTGAAGGCTAGGCTCCGATCTCATCCTCTTATCCCAAAGGAGAAGAAGCCCTCGCTGTCAGCGCATGGCAGCTCGGCAATGAAATACTGTCTGGTGAGGTCGCACAATCCTTCGACCAGTTAGGGCCCTTTCGTGTACCCTCAGAACTGTATACTCACTTCCTGAACCCGTGCCATGTCTTTTTGGCAGGACAGGTGACTGCAATATACCGGGGATGTCCTAAGAACCTAAAGTTAACATTTCGCAACCCTCGCAAGCAGAAACCCCTAGTACTGGCAGTCTGTAACAAGCAGCAAGCCTGATATAGGAAGACATAACGTGCCCAAGGACTGATATTATTTCATACTGATAGTGGCGTATGTACAGTATATCACCGAAATCGACCAGTTGTTTTTTCAGCTTATTGGTGTACGGCGGCTATTGAGAGACCGCGGTGAAGATAACCAGAAGTCTTTTGTAATATCACATTTCAGTATACTTTGCCTAGGTAGCTGCGAATAGATTTTTCGTGATTAAAGACCCAAAAAATGTTTAACGCGTAGTGCTTAAGGTCCCTGGCTCTATAAAATCCGATTGCGACGCTGGGAACGAAAACTTCTGGGTATGACTTCGGCAAGTGGGTATTGGCAGGCGATGAGGTATTGCAATTACCGGTCTTCGGATTGCGTGACGTCTATAGAAACAGTAAGATATACGGCACCTTTAAAGTAGACAGACACTATATCAGCTCGGATTTCGTGTTGGAAATGAAAGGATGAAATTAAAGTGCAGCCTTCTAGGTCACGTCGAACCTTAGTTAGAGCAGCTGCCCCTAGTTCCCGAAAGCATATAGTACGGCTTCATTAAGCAGAGGATTTATAACAAGACCGCCCATGCTCATGACGAGTGCTTTTTTTTTTCCCGCGCAAAAAATGAGTTTCCCTTATCAGAAAGATTCACATTGAAAGCTGAAACGTATTAGTCCTGATGGCAAACCATTACCCCCCCCCCTCCCCCCCATCCCCCGTTCCTTTACAAAGGATATTACCCATCATATTTCTTCCGGCATGACTGAGCCAATAAAATATGATTCTAGCCAAATTACTTATCTCAAACAACGCTACTATAATATATCCTAACTATCTCTCTTTTATCGCCCGGCAAGCAAGAGCAGCTACAAGGATTTAGGTTTTTCCTTCATTGCCTAAAACAAATAACGTAGAGCGGCTGCCACTGCCGTGTTTTCTTCTTTCAAGCTTGTGACCCCAATTTCTCAAAATGAAAGACCAATTCATCATACGTCAATAAATACTGATTCAGTACTGTTTTGCTGCTGGAGTGAGGTTAAATTTTGTTACGCCATTGTAGAACACGACCACTGCAAAAGTTGGCTATGTACGCAAGTCTTCCTACTGAATATTTTTTCTTGAGTTTTTTCTCCAATGTATTATCTCCCCCCCTCCCCTCCCTCATCTCCTAGCTTTCCTGATGATATGACAACCAATTCAGTCGCTCGCTATTTCATACTAGGTTATTGGTTGCTGTGTATTTGTAGTTCTGCGACCTTAAGGCAGAAAATTAGAATGGACGTTAGATTGCCTGTCGCACCAAAAAGCGAACTGAGGTTCAATTTATGACCCTCTCCTCGTAAGAAGGTTCGCACAAGTCTAGCCCTCTGGGACACCTTTTCAATGTTAAAGAACTGTCAAATATTTTAAGAAACTGTTATGTGTATGCTGATAAAATTATCCACGCTTCAGATGCGTAGCCAATTTCTTCTTTCTAAAGTTTCTCCTGCGCCAATAACATGCAGTTAAAATGACGTAGAAAACGATTATAGAGCTTTAATATATTAGCCAAAAAGCAGCGAAAAGGTCCGCACCTTGTGAATGCAGATCTAATTATTTATTATTGGTTGCAGGGTGTATATACAATAACTAAAGAAATTGGTTAAGAAATCTTTTTTGTGGTTTGCTTCTGATTTCTGGGTATTGATATTTAAAAATAACTCAGCGGTGAGAGTAGACCGAGCAGATTGCATTTATCTTTTTAGATCTTTTCCTGACATCTGCTTATGATAGATCGAAGTGTGCAGCTTATATAAAAGAGGGCAGAAACGAGCGATGTGAATGCTATGCCATGGTAGTGACTTCCTCTAGTAACAATTTCCCACTGACAAAACCTGTGTCGGTTGTGATGATGTCGCGTTCCTGTAGTGCTACGGTGGACCGTTGCGGAAGTTTTCTTGGCTCATTCTTTTTTTTTTTTTTTACAATTCAACAAATAATGCGGACACAGAGGCTGGGTCTCTCACATTAAAAACATCGCTCATTTCTTTCGTTGTTGTGTTCATATTGGATCTGATGTTATAAGCCTTATTTTTCCTTTTTTATTATTGCTACTAGATCGGATAGATATAATAGCGTGAGAAGTAATTAATGTGATATCTGTTTTTCAGAACATTCGTGTAAAAAACTAAAACTACTCTACTTATGTGTGAAGTGAAGGTTTAAATCACCGGAGTAATATTCAGTGTAGGTTACTGTTCCCTTGGTAAAGAAAGTTAACTGCTGAGCGAGTTGGTTGTCACACATGATTACAAGGAGTTCAGCGCAACACAAACATACGCAAGAAACGGAACAACACGAGCGTTTACTCCATCTATTTAATCAATTGAAAGTAACACACATATATAGCCTTCTCGGCTAAAGCGCACGCGAACAAGGTATCAAGGAGAGGCAGCAATCTTATCAAAGAAAACATGAAAGAAATGTTCGCTCAGTGTCATAAAGAAATTCCGACGTGTCACTGATAGAATTCGAACCTGCTTTTTCTATATAGAAAGCTTTAAAGCTTCACGAGCCGTCTGATGCCTGCCTCTGCCCAGAACCCTCACGTCGCGGAACCGTGGTACACAATTGGTGCAAGCGCTACAGTGGAAAACAAGTCACTCACCCGCGGTTACGTGCATCCCTCAGGCACTGAAACTTGAAGCCATTTACAATGTCATTTATTTCCTTCCGCCCGTTCTTACATTGAATGCAGTTCATCTTTACACCGACTCTCTCACTGCCCTTAAACAGCTTAAGGCCATTCGAAGTGCATTCCAGATAACTTAATCCATTCATCTGCTCTGTGCAAAATACCCAAGTGCGCGTACACTAGATTCGCGGCCATGCTCGCGATCCAAATAACGTTCAAGCGGGTGCTATGACACACATTAACACACCAGGCGACCCACCACCTTCTCCTCTTCCCCCAGATCCGTTCCTGCCCCACGTTTCCGATTCACAATTTCTGTGCCATCGAACACGTGCTCTCATCCCTCCGTGTTCGCACCCTCTCCCCCGTAGTCTTACTCGGCAGCCGGAGGTATCAGTGCGCCGGATTCGGGCGGGGGTGGCCCTGACCCCATCAGTACGTCATCGATGGCGTGATAAAGATCTGTGCCCTCACTGTGACAGTGTACCTGAGATCTGTGATGTGTGTCGCTTGTTGTGGACGTGCCCAGTAACAGCCCTGGTAGAAAACGGCTTCTCATGAAGATGGGCCTGCTTTTGAACCGTGATTGTGATTATGAGAAGTGGACAATGGACAGCCACCACACCGCCAACCTCTGCGACTGCCTTAGTGAAACTGGACTTCACGCCTTCTTTTAACTTTCTATCTCGTGCATTCCATTCCCCCTTTCTCAACTTATGCCTTGTGGCAAACTTTTGGAATAAAAAAAAAATCGCTCACCCTCATTATTTTCAATGTCTTTTGCATGCTCCCTAAGTGAGTCATTCATACAACGTCCCGTTTCTCTAATATAATATTTTCCACAAGACAGTGGTATTTCCTAGACGACACTGGTGGCACACTTAGCGAACTGCGGGAAATTGCTCTTTTGACAGCCAACCATTTTTTAGCTTTAGGATGTTATGCGACGGCTTAGCTGTACAAGCTTGCGCAATTCTTCAAGGATAACGAACTGTCACTCTTTTCAAGCAGAGAAGGTTGGCGGTTTTGTAGTTTTGCCTAAATCTATGCACAAAGACAAGGCAGCACGGGCCATAAACAAAATTTTTACAGCTGTAAAAAGGGACGAACAAGTATCAAAACTAAGGCTATAGAACTGTACAAATGTATGAATCTGCAGAAACGTGCTAACGATATTTGTAATCGTAAAAGTGGGGCGCTGAATGTCATTTTTAGTGTTAAAACGCATAACCCCAAATTACCGTTTCGTTCCATTGTGAGCGAACGAGGTACCTCGCGTATTACATCAGTAGGTTCCTTCAGGAATGTTTGAGCTGTTTTGAGTCAACTGATCCTTTTCTAACAAAATATTTAGGGAATGTAGCACAGTTTTTGTGAATTACATTATGCCTTCTATGCTGACGTGGAAGACCTGTTCTGTTCAGTGCTGCATCCTGAACTATTTGTGTAGCTAAAAGCATACATTTACGAAAGTGGCGTTGTGCCTTTCCAAAACGGCACTGGTATTTCGGTTAATAATTTTTAGCCCTTTCATAATTTTGTCTTACGCAACACATTGATATCTTTTGACGAGCAATCTTACTTGCAAAAGAAAGGCATCTGAATTGGCTCTTACATTACCCTTATACATTCCAACATCTTTTATTATTCTTCAATCGCTCTTTACACTATCATTTCAACCATTTTAATAACAACAATGTCCCTAAACTGTTCTGCTACTTTGACGACTATTTATTTGATTTCAACAAGCAACGAACTCTGTCAACGGAGACAACAGTTACCAGTGTTTTAGATGATCTTAGACAACTTGGGAAAGGGCTCGATTTTACTTGTGAACTGCAAGATAGTGGCTTGCTTCAGTCTTTTTACTTCCGTTTAAAGTTTTTGGATGGGCACATATGCTGGTCTTATTACCCTCCTGCACAAAAGCCTCTCTTGCCGTATAATTCTGCCCATTCGAAGGTAGTGAAAAGTTGCATCGCTACCCTCGGCTTGGAGTCGTCACTCCGGACGTCGTGCATACGTGAGATACAAGCCAGCTTAAATAACCAATTGGACAGGCTTGTTGAAACCGGCTGCCCTGAGTCGGTATTAGTGCCAGTGGCGAAACCACGTCTGAAGAAGATGAAGGCTAGTGCGAGCAAGAATCAACTGGCAGGAAAAGAAAGGTTTAAGTCTGCCTACATTGAGCAAAAAATCTAGCTGCAATTGTATTTTAAAGATGCAAATAACCATTGCTTGGAATTCAAACGCACACGTGCTCTAGGCATGAACATAAATTTTACATTTTCGCTTGGGACGAAAACATGAAGCGCGAGAAGTGCATTGCGAATATGCAGGTGACAAAGCGCAGGAAGCAAAATTTTACCCTAGGGTCGCCAGCAGATATGCACTGCGGTGTTGTCTCAAAACGAGTTTTAGAAATACTGCCGTCGATATTCACATTGATTAGCAGGACAAAATTTGCAAAATATCCTCCGCTCTTCTTCAAGATTTAGGTACTTGCCTTTTACAGATGAATAGCGCATCAAAAGCGTGTTGATGCCATTGTTGTTGCTTATAGCATTCTACTCATTTCGGTGAACTTCTGCCCACTCAGAGGTTTTATAATGGTTAAAATTAGCAGGCACAGGACACAAAGCGGTGCTTCTCAGTGTAGGTGGTTTTAGATTGCACGCGGAAACATTAATTATTCTCTCAGCAATGCCAGGTTTCGCTCTCGAGATTATAAGCGATCAATAAAGCAGCGCGTGCTTCTATTAATTTTGGCTCCCCGTCGCCGAACTCCGAGCTGTTTTCCAGTGCACCTTTTATTCGGTTTCTCTGTTGTCTCTGAAAGAGAATATTTTTCCTCAAACAAAACGTCGAAGCTGCCAATATCAAGCGTTTTTGCGTCCTGGCCTAAATATGTAAATGGGCTCCCAATATCAACTGCGCATGTTTACCGCGCTGCCTTGTATAACATTTTCGTTCCTGGAGCCACCTCTTCGCTCAGGCTAATTTTCCACACAAATGCACCTTGGTGAGCCTGCCTTCTATTCTTGCAGGTATTCGTTTTTCTTCGCGGATGAACATTTTTAAAGGGTTTGTACGTCATTTCGTTTTCCTGGATCTTGATATGCGCCTCGAATTTCCGCTTCTTGCCTCTAGGAAGCCATTTTATTGTCGTAACATGAATTAGATATCATTAAAATCCTGATATCGATATTTTTCTACGTTATTCACGCCTTTCCAGTGACTGTGAGAGACATTTCGTCATATATCAGCAAAGTAATTGGAAGACATCATAATTTAGGCCTTAGGGCAATGGTTTTCTAAGATTTCTTTTTTCTTTTTTTGCCCGAATGCCTATCTTTGTTTTCTGTTTCCAAGCTTTAATATTTTATCACCTTTGATGTTTTATGCTTTTTTCAGAGAGAAATGTGTAGGAAGTAATGAGCACATGCCTTCTTGAAGAGCTGAAGAGTTATAAAATAAAAATCAGTTTTTTTCTACTGCTTTTGCAGAGCCATGAATGCGCAGAAAAAGTCTCAATCTAGCTTAGTGGCCAGACCCTTACAAACAAGACCTACAATAGTTCCGGTCAGACCTCAGCTCGTGAGACCTCAGAACAAATAGAGGAAAGCTCTGAGGCATTTATTCTTGGGATAATGTTGCAAAATATATGCATCTGTCATGACATTATGGTTACTTAGTTCTTACGGAGAATTATTGCAATGAGGTCAGAATTGCTTGTCTTTGGTAATATTGCCCCGTTCTAGCATTTTCATGACTTGCTTTTACTATGACCCAATGGTAGAGTTTAGTAAGGAAACTCTTTTCTTTCCATGTTATTAAGAAAGCGTGATCAAGAAATGAGGAAAAAAGACGGCAGCCTCTAATACGCCCAAGCAAATGGATTTGGAGAATGTGTACAAAAAGTAAATAAAAAATACTAGAGGAATTCAAAGCGATAGCTCTGTAGATATGAGAAACATAGCTGGTTACAATTTCATTTTGTTTATTTAATTCTTGCTGTAAATATTATAAACAGATCCTTGAGATCACTGCTGTAAACTGCCGTGATTTCTATATTTTTTAGAGATGCAGTAACCGTCAGGCTTGGTGACACCTGAACCACGCCGTAAAAGAAGAGGTTTCAGTGGAAAAAGGTTTCAGTGGAAGGCTCCAGAAAATAGCGGCAGAGCGCTAAATTTAGCGGCCGCTCAGCGCACCATGTGATGCCCCGACAAATGTTGTGCCCGCTCACGCCCCTTTTATTTGAGTTGGCACCCCCCAAAAAACGGCGTTCGTATGAAGGATTCTACGAGTCCGTATTTCAAAAGTGGGTGCTGATGATGAGATCTCAATGCAGGTTAAAGATCGCCATGTGGTCGAAGTTATTCCTGAACCTTCCCCTATGGTATTTATTTCTGTCTATTGTATTTCACTTCTTTTCTCCTCTATCATGCGGTTCAGGTGTCCCTCGGAAGTGCGACAGATAGAGCGCCTTTCCTTTGTACCGCCCGGAAAACAGCGTTCGTATGGAGGCTCCTAAGAGTACCCTCTTCACACCTCCTCTCCATGACAGTTGGCGCACACGTTCGTTAGAGTCTAGACTACGTGGTACGCGGCCATGCTTTGCGTTCTATTGCCAAATCCCTTTCAGAATAATGCGACCTTTAAGAACGCTAGCAGTAGAACTAATGCGCCAAAAATACCGTTTTGTCTTTAAATGTCAGCATATATGAAAAGAAACGTATGTATTTGTTTGCTTTAGATGTAATTTTTGTTTCTAGTAGAGCTTGAAGGAAGATATATTTTGCCTTTTTTAACGATATTTAGTTAAAGGCACCGTTCTACAGAAAATTGGGCGTCGACATTGGAATCGCGACCTAAAACCAAGGGCATGAATTTGGCGAACGGTAATTAGGAGGTGACAATACCGGGAACTTAGTGGTCGGCGGATTCTGAGACGTCGCAGGTCGCCGGATGTGGCAAAAAAGAGAATAACTGTCAACTTATCTTGTTCTTTGAGATAGAAAGGTAGGATGGGAAGGTAGAACCCCCCTGCCTTTGTATCCTGAACGAGACGTGCTACTCGTAGGCCCCGCAGGCATGGGTATTCGTACCTACGTCTAGTAGTGTTTCCTGAAAAGTGATGCCTGAATAAAATGATAAAAGTATTGCCAATAAAATTGTGCGATATAACACAGCAATAAATTAAGGGCTTTGTCAGTTGGATTTGTGCGACGAGGAACCGCAATAGGAGACTGCAAACAGGAGCCATTAACGCTGTCGCTTCATACTCTTGTAGGCATAGCGTCTGTGTCCCTGTAATTTTCTTTTCATGTATTTCAATTCTCGCACTACTGTATGTCTATTTGATGTACACGATTGTAGCGGTGCTTAGATGATTACGTAGGCCAATTAGTTTCTTTGTGTACTCAACAATAGATAGGTTCTGCTGAGCCAAGAAGGAAAGAATGCATAGCGTAATTGTGTCGCTGTTATTTTTTTGTTAGTGTGATGTAAGGACAAAACAGCACTCTCATAGGCTGCTTTCATTTTGTTGTCAATGATAGTAATATGGTGTCTAAGAGTAAATTTTATTTCTTTTTTCCCCATAATTTATTTTGCGGAAAGAAACCCATCAACATTAGCGACACTCTTTTCCCATTCACAAGGCTGAACACAGAATACGTGAAAGATAATATATGCCTTATATATGTCCCCTAACCCCGCCGGCACGGGATAGTGCTAGAAAATGCCACAGGTAGAAACGGCTCTCTTCTCCTCTTCTATTCATTCTTTCTCGTACAACCGAAGTTTTCATGAATCATTGGGGCTATGTCTTTGAAACACGGTTGTCACTTTGCTACCAGATTTTTCAGACCCTTTCAAGCTCGCATGCAGTTTGTGTTAACAACTGCTGGTCCAGAAGAACAATCTCACGACGAGTCAAGAGATGAGACGGCGTGACGTGCTTGACACATTTACGACCAGTGCTTGGACACATCCTCTTGCTTTGCCCGTCGTCTATATCACACCTCAGTACGAAGTATATAAGTCTCCGCCAGAAATAGGATCAGTGGGCCGGTGTAAGAGGCGCTTAGAATAAGGCTGTAGCTGCTATGGCCAGCTGGCTCCCTTCGAGAGCAGACGGCGACGCACAAAGTGACTGGAAGTAGCGCTCAGTGTTTGTTCACATCTTCGTTGGGCAGCATAGATCGGTATCTGGCCCTCCATATCTTCAAGCCCCTTGCAAATATCTTGCTACTACCGGTGCAACGACAGAATAAGTTGCGCACACGCTTCTTAAGTAGTACGTCTGTCTCTTCAGACACTGACACTGACACGCGTCAAAGAAATCATCGCAAGGAATACAGGTCCTACATTGACAGCATTTCTCTACTTGCCACTTCAAAGTGCCGAATACTAGCTTCTCCTTCCGTTTTGTTACCTGTTAGAGACCATTCTCGGTAACGGCAAAAGCTGCATTTTGGCTAGGAAAGCCTTAGTTTTACACGGCAGAAGAAGCGCAAATAACGAGCCGAACTTCGGATATATACGGTTATTTTGATCCGGCGATGCGCCACAAAACGTTTTCGGGGAATAACGTTGCGCTTTTGGTAAGAGAAGAGACTGAGAGACGGATTTCAACACGCTGAAGCAAATTTGAGCCAAAAGAGTCAACAGCTCCGGATTTATGTTTTAAGGCGATATCCTTTAACGGCTCATGCTCGTGGATCGTGTTCGTCCGTCCGTCCGTCCGTCCGTCCATCTATCAGTAACACTTTCGTTACGTGGGAGGCGGCAGCTGGCAGCGGGCATGGCCGAGTACGTGCTGGACGTTGGTCTTCCTGGCATTACGTTTGGCAGCAGCTGCCAACTCAGGCCTCTCCTTTCATATGGGTAGGGGATATCAAGATAAGCCTGACAAGACCCAATCATTGACGCTATCCCTTACACTTTACAAACTTTCGCAGGGCATTCCATCTTATTCCTTTCACCAGCGCCTGGTACAAGCGAAGTAAAGATCGCTCAGACGGACCCCACGATTTACCTGCTATATATTTTACTGTGCTTCAAAAAGTGTTTTTGTTTTTGTCTGAGCAAATAGACGCGCTTCATCCAGGCCTGATCTCAGTCAATAGTGATACCTAAGAACTAGTGGTTTGTCACACATGTGGAATGACTTGAATGTCAATTCCGTCAAGTTCTTGATGACGCATATACGCTGACACACTGAACACCGAACGGTATTATCTCGCTTGCACATGAGGACGCGGGACACTATGTCCATATATGCAGATGTCGTCTGTGTATGCAGATATCGATACTGTGCCTGATAGTTCCTTGTATAAGCGGAATAGCACAAGAATAAATATTGTCGGACTTAATACTCTTGCCTCAAAGACAAGATGATCTGTCGTGTCACCTTCATCAGTCACCATGTAGATGCAAGCCATTGGTGTAGGCGCCCGCCAATTCCGTATTTCTGTTATCACGCACATACGCAATAGCATTCAGTTCAGTCGCGAGCTACTCGTTTTATGCAAGACCACCCGAAAAACATAGAGCCTGGCTTGAACTGCGTCAGCCAAAGGTGCCTGCGAGGCTTAAGGTTGGTGTGTCTCAGTTGGAATCAAAGGGCCTTGGCTTCGATTTGCATAGCGCAGAAGCTCCTCGTAAGTCGAACAATATGCGGCCTCGTGACATGATACAATTCGCCCACAGGTCAGTGCACGTCCACGTAACCTGCCGACTACCACCTACGAGAGTCATGCTCTCACTTTCTGTGGACACGCCTATGACAGCGAAGCCGTGTTTTATGAAGAACGCGGCCCCTAACTGTCGTTTTAAAAAGCACTGAAGTTCTTGCTTTGTGGTATGGCAAATGTGTGAGATCAAAGCTTTCTGCTTTCACTTTCCATTTTTTCGAGGAAAGTGAAACTGTGGTGACCAGGCTACGATTTTATGATGCTCTAAAGCATACCACGATCCTTTCAGAAATTATAAAATCATTTGCTGGGCGTTTTATGGTTCATTAACAAAACATTTCAACACAGTAAGTGGTCTTTTTTTTTCTGAGCGCGCACAGTGCAGCAAACGTTACGCTCAAAGCATTTCTCCTCCCTTTTCTAATATTTGCTATCAATTTGTTATGTGAAGTTGGCCCCTAAGATAAAAAAATTGAATAGATAGTTTTACTAGTTACCATTTTTATCACTAAGCTTTATCGCGTACATATAAATGCCCGCCCTGCTGTACAATCTACCTGCTCAGACGGCACCCAGGTATCGCTCCAAAGGTTTAAAAAAAATAATCTGTGATGAGTTAGGAAGCACTTGGTGTATCTGTTTATGTAGAGTGTGGTTACAGCATAGTTGCTTTGAGATTCAGCGTAAGTTACTCGCTGTTAAAACATGCATAAGCTTTCTTTGAATTCAATCGAAAACCACAGGTCTCCAAGCAAAGACATGATAACATTTTTTTCCCAAATATAATACTCGAATTACAGGCTTAGAACAGGGATATTTGCCACATAAACAACCAGAAATTTAGGGAGAAGCTTCTGAATAAAAGAAGCCGCCTGAATTCTTGTAGTGGACAGTAGTCTACGCACACTTGCTAAACATAATATAAAGGAAGTAGCATGCGAACCCATCTCACTTGGTGCACCCCATTTCAAGCTGGGAATGACGGGTCACACTGACCGTCGTCTTAATGCGCTTGGTCCACAGAGTTGCAGAACAATATTGGACACAAAAAGATAAAATGCAAACAGGAGCCTCGTTAGGTTGCACACCACTCTCGACAGACTGGAAACGGTGACGCTTCGCAAAAAGTCGTTAGCATACCCGAGGAAGAAAAGAAGTAGGATCATTAAGGAGGACGAACCAAACAGCAGAGTAAAGATCGCGAGAAGGGAACCGAGTGAGCACTCTACTGCCGGTGGAGTACAAAGATAGAGCGTTCATTACATTTATGTTTTTGCTGCAGAGTGCAGAGACAAAATCAGGGTTCCTGTCTTCTCTTTTGTCATGCCCTGTTCCTGCACAAAGGAATTGAGGATGTGAACATTCCGTCGGGTCCTTTTGCCTGACGCTGATGCAACTGTTCAGCAACAATGGGCTGCATTTTAATATCTGTACCTAAGAATGCGCTTTGATTGCGAAATGAGGCAGGGTATTTGTCCTGCTTTCATAAAGGCATAATTACTATTTTCTTAGTGCGCACGTGGTGTAAGTGAAGTGTGAATAAAGAATTACGTTAATAGTGCTGTGAATGATGTTCATAAACGTTGAAACTTTTGTCTGGGGCGCGAAGTGTTTACTCGGAGTCAAGGAAGTATAGGCAGGGATGCTTCACCAGTCCTGAAATAATGTTCGTTTGAAAATGCATTTTAAAGGGCATTTTCGTCTTACAATATATATTCATGAATTTCGTAGATCTCCACGAAGTTATTGCAAACCTTTTTTTGTTTTTGCAGTTGCATACTCAGAGTCATCCTGATAAACTGTGCCGTATGCAACAATGTTTGCGACAAGTTTTTTAGTTGTTTTTTTGGGATTGGTAGAAATGGCGGCAATATGCAAGCGCGTAGAGGCTGGAGAAGGTAAAGGGTCGTAAGGAAGGGGTAGTCATATATTGTGATACGACAAATTTGTGTTAAGAGTTACGCTTGTAAAAAAGTAGTTGTCCCCCTGCGTGTTTTAGTTTTGTTTTGCCAGCGCTTTTTTTTTCTTGGTCTTTCTGTGAGCGTAGGCACTCGTAAGGCTCACATTTGAACGGCGCAGTGTGAGTGGCTCTGTAGACGGCGCAGGCTCCGCTAGCTGGGAGCTTGTCCATCTGCTTAAATGCGTTTTCTTCTAGTGTTCATTGATATGAATAATAAAGGAGCGAAGTGGAATTTGTTCAAAGAGTGCACTATCATGGACACCTTTTTTTTCAAGATAGGAGAAATGTTCATTTTAAAAGCATTTCAACCCAGCGAAGTCAGGCGCCTGTGCAAGGGGGAGAGGGCGCGTCTCCCGTATACAATCTGCTTGCTCAAAACCACAAGCAATGACAGCATCACTGTGGTTCTGGCGAGTTGCTGCTCAGACTGTTGTACATTTTCAGATTTTTTCTGTCAACTCACAATCTGCGCTTAGCGCTGGCCTGCGTACTTATTTTATTTAAAAGAGTCTTCTTCAAATGTGCACTTTGGTACCGCCTGCGAAAAAGTTTACATTGTACTGGTATGTAAAGTTGGGCTAGTGGTATCTATGGTAAACGAGTGCCAAAAAAACGAATATGGCAGATGAGACAACGGCACGACACAAGCGCTCATGACGTTTGGCCATGTTCGGTATTTTTTTTCGTCCTCGTTTAGCATTAATGCTACATTGAACCTCATATCAGTATTGGATTTTATACATAAACAAATAAAAGTTATCCACCCTCTCTAAGGCGATTCACAGCGACATTCTAGGCGGATCACTATGTCCCAACATGCCTTCTCTCCTTCGTGCTTTAACTAGACTAGACATGGCCCCCATATAAGTATAGTGCTGCTTGTCGAGTCTAATAACATCTCCTACTCTAAATCATCCTTGGTTCTGCATTCCCTTTTGTTCATTCCCTGCAGCTAAAAACAATGTTGAGTGCACTGCTGTCGAGAATGACCCACTGTAGTGACTGTCTTATTTTTTTCAAAGGTGTCGGAGTTGTGCTTCCACTTCACGGCGTTCAGCAGGTACCTGCCTCACTGCGCAAATATTCCGTGTTACGTGAGGAACGAAAGTAACGTACGTATGATGTCACGCGTTTCATCTTTTTTTCGAAGGCAAATCGGACTAATTGGGTGTTACACTCGCGCAAGGTGACTGTTGCGCCTACGAAACAAAACTATAACAAGTGGCAGTATATTGAGGAATTGTGATCATGATAAATCTAGGTGATTCGTACACATAACAATCATGGTGTTAAGAACAGTGCACTATAATTGGATCCTGTTTGACACTCTACAAAACGCAAAATTATTCACTGTAGAACTGTTTAGCTCACTTACTCAAAGTATCGAGAACAGTACTTGCACATATAATCTTTGAATATAAAATTGCTATTTACAACGTGAACCTTGAAACTGGTGCAGCAGTTGACATCCGGCTACTATTTTTACAGCACTTAACACTCATAACAAAATCTCTGAAAACGCAGTGGGGCGCTTTTCGGTGGTATTAAAGTGGTGTAGTTATGAAAGAACACTGAACAGGAGTTGACAAGGAGCCTCAGTTCCCAAGCCGAGCTAACGTTTCGACAATAGGACGTGTCCTATTCTGGGCATCTTGATAATAATGTAGTCAGTACTGCTGATTTTCTATAGGCAAGTTTGTGACGTGCGTGGCGGCTAGCACCTTTAGAGCCGCGCTACTGGCGGTTTTTTCATGGAAGATCACTCGGATGACCGCGCAATCTAGGGGTTAACGAGTACAAACTCTTCTTAGTGCAGAAGTTGTTTTCTGTGTCAAATAGCACTGATGTACATATCAACACTGCGCCGCTTTCATCGCAGCGGCGTATTGAAGAATGTGTTGACGTAGGTGTGAGATTGTAGTTATTATAAAACATTAACAGCGACAACAACCCCGTGGCGGAGCTTAATATGCGTCTCGCCTTTAAAGAAGTTTCATTAACTTTTTATTTAAAAGCATTTGAAGCGCCAAAGAATCCCACAAAGAGAAAAAATACAGAACGGCGCTTCTTCTCTTTGTGTCGTCCTTTAGCGCTGCAAATCCTTTTAAATAACTAAGAACCAACAAACCCAGCTTGATGTTTTGCCTAATTGGTTTTTATATAATGATTCCATGAAATACATTTAGCTGTACCGTCCATAAATTTTGAAGGTGTCGACCAGCGATGAGACTAACTGAAGAGAGAACGTGAGAGGCTGAAGATGGTAACAACAGCAAAAATACACGAAGGTTGAGAGGTTAGTTTTCGCTTCACAATTAGTTCAGCCATGCTTAAACCTGCCTAACGTTTTTCGAATGTTGGCGCCTTACGGAATAATTCGCAGAAAGCTTTTGGGTGATTCTTACTAACGCCGAGAAAAAATTCTTCTATGCAAATGGCTGTACGAACTCCAGCTTTGACCGCAATGATTATGTAGGTGGAATGCTTGGAAACTAATAACAGAAATATTTACACTTCTAGATTCATGCTTGAAAGAGCAGCTCGGCTCCTGTCTTCCGGAGGATGGCCTGGTAAACGCCTTTAGGCGGTCTCCTTAAAGTTCTCCAAGTCCCGAAGGAGAGTTTATGGTTTTCAGCACAACTTGCATTTCATTGCAAGTTGAACGTGGCTACCCAACCGAACCATAACTATTCCTAAGCGTCTCAGTTAGATTAGGTGGGGAATTTATATGCTCAAAGGGTTGGTGGAAAAGTTTCAGTGTCGGCTACGCGATGGACGCCATCTTTGGAAGGCAGGTTAATAAAGTACACAACAAATCTGCAGGAGGTAGCGTAGTGCCGATCACAGGTAGTCTGAAAATAGAGGCAAAAATTAATATAAGGTTTTAAAACTGTTTTTTGGGAACAATTTTCGCCTAAATCGAGCTGCTTCCAATGCAGTCATGAATATTACATTGATAGCTTTTTTCACGATTTTGTATTCATACTTGAGATTTGACGTACGAGATTAAACAGCTCTAGTGGAACCTCCCACAGTACTCTGAGTAATAACGGAGCATGCTTGAGACGTAAATAGAAACATGAGCACAAATGTGCAACGATGTGAGCCGGATGCTCTTGTAGAAACTGGAATAGCTTAGATAATCTATGAATACATTGCCGGAAGAGGTCAAGCATTTCCGAAACATACAAAAATTTTGCTCTCGAAGATTTTTCCCCTTTCGCAAGCTGTGATTAAGAGTGCAGAAAAAATCAATTGTGGGCATTTTCGTCATTGGTACGTGAGGCATGAGAATTATCGGAAGGACGTATGTATATTGAAAATTATCTAACATTTTCGCACTTAAAAATACTTTACCTTTAAAGTTAGTTCAGCGTTACAGTAAAGGCGCTAAGCAAGTTACCAGCACCATACGAAACCAATGGGATGCCTTTCTTTATACAAATAGCAAAATCTACAAGAACCGAGAAAGGGAACTGTAGGAATAATAACTGCTATGGTAGATATATCAGCACGCGAGAAAAGTGAGTTCTTATTAAGCGTCATTTGAAAGAAGCACTTCTCTAAAATGCTTTTGTTAAACACGTATTGATACACACTCTCCTTGAGTAATAACTATTCCTATATTAGGCAAAATGGTAATGCTTTTTTATTATTGTTCATAACGGAATATTCGTGTCGAATAAACAGGCTGATTTATACGGCGTGCTAAACGTATATGTCAGATTTTCACTGCACCTAATTAACTATAATCGGCAACAGATTGGCCGATTATAGCTTTCCGGAGAAGATGGCACAGACGTCACTGACAAATCATTCAAGGATTTGCGTATTATTTTTTTGCACAAATACATACAGTAATATTTTTAGTTTCTTTGTTTGACCATGTAATATGTACTCATTCAGCTGTGTTACCCAGTGCTATGCAATTTTCGTTCATCATATCTGTCATGTTCCATAAGCTACAAATTTTTTATTGTTACTCGTATCATATTTGTATCCTTCTTTATGATTTTCTGTTTATGAGCAGCTGCGTCCTCCTAGTGTATTTCTGCTATTGACGCATCAAACTCTGTCCACTGTATGCCCTGTAGGGGGCACGGACCTCGTCAAGCCCATCGAGGGCTTTTTGTCCGTACCCCTAAGCATCATAGGATGTTTGAATAAACTGATTTGATTTGATTTCATTTGATTTGATATAGAGGTCTATGCCAATATGCCTGCTTGTTGCTAATACGTAGTTGCTAAATAACTCGGAGGGAAACTTAGCCGCCTGTTGATGGCCACTTCAGACCTTAATATAGTGTTGTGACTAGGGTATTGCGGACTTGTTGCAAAGACGGCTTCTACGCAGTTCTCGCCAGTCTTGTGAGAACAGGTAACAAAGAAGACCTAGATCGCAGGAAGTCAGACGGCGAGCAGCCGCGGAAACAATTGCAGTGCTGGAAGGCGGTTCCGGGGGAATAAATTGGTGTAGCGATATAAAACCCGCCCCCCGGCGAGTCTATTAAAATCATGGAGCCTTTTTATGGGGACTCGAACGCCGAGTCTAATGAGCATCCGTTATCATCAATCATCACTGCCATCGTGGATTGGCCCTAGCTACGATAACCCACGCTTTGAAAGTAGGTACCAAAAGAATCGCGAAAAAAACTATCCTGGCTACATAAAAAGTAAACAAATATAATGAGCAAAACATTCATTCTTCAGCAGATTTGAAATCTTTTTGGCGATATATTTATGTCCCATGCTACTTTACATACAAAGCGATTCTCAAATTCGTACGACTTGTCGCTCGAGGTATTAGCCTTCTATCTCAGTCCAAACCTCGGAAATCCAATGGGAGCATGTGGCAGCAATTTCAACTAGTTCATAACGTTTGCTACTCCGCATTGGCGGCTATCTTCGTACCGTGTACTGCAGCGCGAAGAGGCATGGCTTTCCATGAAGCACGACAGAATGCGCCTTTAAAAGTCTTGAACGTGAATGGCAACTGCTTGCGTAGCTGTTCTCTGCTGTGTAATAAATCACTGCAGTCGCTTGGTGCACACCGACGACTCCCATAATTAGCTGTTCTTGAATCACTGGGTCCACATGAAAGCCAAGGGACCCCTCTTGCTTCTCTCTAAGAAAAATAGGGCAGTGAAATCAGGGGCTTGACATGGCATGTACGTGAAGTAAGCCAACAGTCATCGAAGCCAAGGGAAGCATAGGCTTTGTTTTTGTTTATAAAGCATTACCTTGGAGAAGTTATAATTACTAGTAACTCATATTCAGTATTTGAATTCGAAATTTTCGTACCTAAAACTTTAAAACATTAGCTGTGCTTTGGCTTGGGGTTAAACCTGAAGTTACGCGAGACATGGCTTTTGCACATAGTAAACTTTATGGTTTCAGCTTTATTTATGCCATAGGGGAACAACTTAACGTATGAGCATCCTCGCCTCTCGTAGCCTACCATTCTCATTCGGGTGTAGGAGACTTCTAGTGGTATGACATTGTCTCTAGGTCGAACTCTGTGGCACACCACCGCCACAACGTTCGGACGAAACTTCTGTCCTAGCAACTCGCTGTTGTCGTTCGTTCCTGCCAAACTACCGAGTTATCTGTCTTCCTTTTCTTCTTCTTCTTTCACTTCTTTTTTTTTCTTCCCCTTTCCCTTTATTTTTATTCTTCTTTCATTGCTTGTTATTCTTCTTCTTTTCCTCTTTTTCTTTTCCTCTTTTCCTTTTCTTTCTTCTACTTTCTCTTTTCCTTCTTTTTCCTCTTTTATGCTACTTTTCAATCTTCTTTTTCTTCTTCGGACAGGCACGGCGAAATGGTGAGACTATGGCCAATTTAGCTCTTGCTACAAGAACAGATATTATAATATGCTATCTCCAGTTTTGAAAATTTTGACTTTATTAGAGCGTAGCTCAGCTCTTGATACTGCGGCTTCCATGTCCGGCCTAGAGCAGCCGGAGTGGGCTAACTGTGGCGCGATGGGAAAGAAACCTAGAAACATCGTGAGCGTGGAATCAACACCACCTAGTCTAGGTAGGGCTGACCAAGTGCGGGCGGTCCTGCCCAAGCCACTGTGTGCTTCTTCGTCTTCCTTTTCCGCAGGGGCATCGAGCAATAGGAGCCTTGCGCTGGAGTTTTGAATAGTGTGGTGCCGCCTCGTGGCGGCCAAGGAAAACTTGACAGGGTAGTACAACGGCGGCTGTGCCTATGCTGCAGCGCGTATCTCGCAGGCTTTCTCCGTCGCCTCCGACAACCTCTGGAACTGCATGGTTATACACAAATACAATACACATACACAAGAGAATTAAACCAAAACGCTCACACCGATGATGCGCTCGCTACCAACTGCCTGTTATTCTCGACTTCCCCCTTGGGGAGCGTAAAAAGACTCGTCATGTATCAAGGACATCATTGTGAATCGGCAGCACCCTAACATAAAAAAAAGCGCGCCGACTGCCTTCCGGAGAAATGTTCAAAGCATGCAGCATCGCATGCCGTATTGGCTTCGCAATCGAGCAGAATCGCCACCTAGCGCCATAGGGGTGAACCCTACCCAGTGTGGATCTGTATTCGCATCGCGTGTCTACCCGCAGCGATTTACGTGCGCGCGTGCGGCGTATACAAGATTGATTTTATTGCGAAAGCAATACTACTCGCATTTTCAAGCCTTCACGTGAACCGGCCGTAGTTACGTTTGACCTTAAGCGGAGTGACGTCACGCCAGCTGCTAGATATGGGGGACCAACTCGCTTTTTCATATTGCCAATTAATTAATTTATTTATTTATTTATTAATTAATTAATTCATAAACCTTTATTGATGAGGATGACTCAAGGTCCTGCCGCAGTTACGGCGCGTGGCTGCTGCGCTGCTCACCTGCGGCGCTACTGTCGCTGTGACGTCACACCAGCTGTTATATATGGGGAACAAACTCGCTCCTTCAGATCGCCCAGCCGCAGTTACGGCACGTGGTTGCTGCGCCGCTCCCCTGTGGCGTTACTGTCGCTGTGACGTCACACCAGCTGCTATTTATGCTGGCGTTGACTTCTCTAGCCGAGATTCTTCCCTACGCCGTCGACTTGTAAGGCTAAGGAGAGAGCTGATCGCCAATGTGAAGCCCGGAAGAGACTAAGAGCCACAGAAACCGCCGAAGAAAGGGAAGAACGGCTTTCAAAACGACGGGCACGAGATGCAGCTCGACGAAAGCGTTCTACCTCTACTGAATCTGATGTCAGTTTAATGAGTTTGCTTAACGCCAGTTAAGACTCAAGTTTGTCGAGTGGTGACCGTAGGAATGCAACTAGGCGGATTCAACGTGCTCAAGAAACCCCAGAAGAACGAGAAAAGCGTTTCGAGAAAGAACGCATGCATTGGAAGAAGAAGAATACTTAAAGTATTTTTACTGTGTCACAAAATGGTCCAACAATGGTGAAATCCTGTGCACTAATCGCCTCATTACTGCTTATACATAGACTAACCACTTAAGCTAAACATTCGAGCCACGCCAAGCTTGAGCCCAAGCTTAGCCAGGCAATTATTACTTTTGCAATTCTCCAGGCCTAACCAATTTGTGTCACAGCCTTTTTTTGTTTGTTTCGCGGTTCCTGTGCGCTTTTGCTTACTGATCTGCCTCTTGGAAAAGAAATATGAACAGACTATTACCCAACGCTTCATTTAAAAAAAAGAATACTTGTCCATATCGAGTATGTCATGTTGGAAAGGAACATATCAGTCGCGGTCGTCGGCGCTTGCGATTCTTTGACAAGCGGTGTCTCAAACGAAGCGCTGCTGACGTTAGGTACCATGTCAAAGCAAAACGGGTTGCTGCCGTCAACACAACTTTATGCAAACGCTAAAAACTCGTATGCTTCAGTTTCTGTTTGGAATACCGCAACTGCTGAAACATGCGACAGCTGACTACTGAATAGCAAAATCTAGTTTGAACAAGATACTCTGTGCCTTCGGTATCCACGATAGAATTGTCCGAGTACTTTTTTCGTTTTTTTTATTTTCTTCTTTTTTTTTTTTTTTGCTGTTAAATCTTTGTCGCGGTGTCTCAGTGGTAGGGCGCTCGACTGCTGATTTCGATAACGGGGGGGTTCGATCTCGGCTGTTTCCAAAGGCTCTCCTCGACTGTGGAACTTGACTGCACGTTAAACAATCCCAAGTAGTCAACAACACCGAGGCCCGCCCCTACATCATCTGTAATATAGCCGATGTCGCACGTTAAACCCATATATGAATTTCACTTTTTTTTTCGTTGAAGGATTCCGGTCATCTGCAACAGTAGTAATGAGCACATTTCACTTTAGAGAAATGCTCAATCGTTTGAGAAACAAATTTTTGCAGCACCTGTTAAACTAAATATTACATGATACATATAGACATATGTACACTGGTAGCCCATTAGAATCATTAGGACCCCTTTTCGTCTATGCTGTCTTTCGAGCAAACTGGTTGTTTGGGACAAGGGAAGTAAATTGCTTCATACGGGCATAAACATTAGTGTTTAGTTCGGGAATAAATACATATTTTTACGTGGCAGGAAGAGATGACAGCAGGAGAAAAGACGACAGAGAGAAGATACTCGATGGTCGTGAGATGACGTTTAATAAATCTGTGAGCGGGCCTAGCACGCGCGCTCCTACCCATGCCACTGCCATCTTCTTCCTCCTTCGTCCATAACATAACCCGGGACCATCGAGCGATCGTAGACGAGGAAGTTTACCTATTATGATTCCATGGCATGATGATGGGCGTGTCTGGATGCTTGAAGAAGTGGAAAAAGTAAGAATAGAACTGCTTGCTGGTACGATCTCTGATGCGTGGGTGATCCGCCTCACCTGGAGCTCTCAACCATCCGTCATCAGAGTCCATGGGACCGATGGCTCGAGGTCACGTCGGACAGCTTGGGCGGGGGTTGCGTGTTCGTGTCCATCGGTCCCATGGACTCTGATGACGGATGGTTGAGAGCTCCAGGGGAGGCGGATCACCCACGCATCAGAGATAGTACCGGCAAGCCGTTCTATTCTTACTTCTTTCACTACGCAGTCAAACGCTTTTGCGTAATTAATAAAACAGAAGTAGATGGGTTTCTGGAACTCTCTTGCTTTTTCCATGATCCAGCAGAGGTTGGCAATCTGGACTCTAGTTCCACTGCCCTTGCGAAACCCAGCTTGCACGTCCGGAAGCTCCCGATCCACATGCTGCTGCAGCCTACCTTGGAGGATTATCAACATCACTTTGCTAGCATGCGAAATAAGCGCGATCGTGCGGTAGTTAGAATAACCTTTGGCACTGCCTTTCTCTGGAATGGGGATGTAAACAGACCTCCTCCAATCCTGTGGTCACTGAAGGTTTGTCCAATTTTGCTGACATAATGTATACAGAACGTTACCCGCGTCATGGTTGAGGTTTGGAAGTAACTCAGCTGGAATGCCATCAATTCCGCTAGCTTTGTTCTTAGCAAGGCTGGCTAAGGCCCATTCAACTTCACTCTTCAGGATGCCCGGCTCGAGATCAGTAATCATGACCGTCTTATGTTGGGTTTGCACATCCAAGTCCTTCTTGTACAGTTCTTCTGTGTATTCCTGCCACCTCTTCTTTATCTCTGAGGCTACAGTGAAGTCCCTGCCTCGTTTGTCCGTTATGACGCCCAGCTTAGCACAGAAGCTTCCGTCGATATCTTTGATTGTCTTATACAGAGCTCTTGTGTTCCTCAGTTTGCTGTTGTCCTCAACAGCTTGACAATGTATGTTTAGGAAGGTACTCTTATCTCTCCTTGCTATTTTCCGAAATTCCGTATTGAGAACCTTGTATCTTTCTCTTTCCCTCATACCTTTTGTCATCCTCCTTTCCTCAGCTATTTGCAAAGCCTCTTCAGATAACAGTTTGCTTTTGAACTACCTTAGTAGCAACTTCTTGTATTATATCACGAACATCTGTCCACATCTCTTCAGGCTCTCTGTCATCTAGATCTCATTCTTGAAATCACACTTTAACGTAGCTGAAAAGTAATCTCTGATAGTCCTCAATTTTGCCAAATGCGTAGAAGTTCTGTAACATGCTGAAATTCACTGTCATTAAAAAAATACACTACTAATTTACCATCTATAAAGATCACATACATCACGAATTCCTTATACTTCCCTTGGTTTCAGGAAATCAATTAGAGTCATTTCACAGTGCAACACCAGATTAACTGCCGCATGAAGCATCCGCCTTGTTGTGAGCTCGGCAAAACCAATCCACTCACCGCTCTGCACGTGAGCACTCCACTTTCCGGTGCGGTGAGGTTTCCTGTGTAGTTTCGCCGTAATCTTATTTTTGGGGAATACATTTGTGCCTTACTTTCTAGCCAGAGTTCATGTCCACTCAGTCTACGGTAACCCGCCGGGCAGTACGCTGTCAGTGCGACATTTAACCTGCTTAATCCTCGAGTCAAGTACGATATAATGAACCAGGCTGAATCGATTGAATCTAAAGTACTGCAGGTCAGAGCACAAACCTTGATCTCCATGGCCTTGACACTAAATTTGCTTGCTTCACTCGTATACGATACGCGCATGCTGCTGAAAAGGCGATATGTCATGTTCAAGCCCAAGTATCAGGCCTGTGAGCTCCGTACAACGGAAAAAGCGTGCAAAGCGATCGATGTCAGTAAATCTAAAAGGAGGGTGGTTGCGTGCCTTTTTTTGTTTTCTTTCTTTTACTGCATTGGCGAAATCTATGGATTTTTGTGTGCTTTCTGCAATATTGGAACACTCTAAACAGTAAATCGCTAATTCATTGCATAAAACACGTTTTCATCGCAAACAAACCCTCCGTAAACTCGGAAGCAGATAGGCTGCTTTCGTTTCTGCGAGCGCCGCCGGCTGCCGATCCCCACTATCGGAAAGACGGTGGCGCCACCTCTAGGTCGATCTCGCCGCGAATACCTGTCCGTCTCGAAACATTCGCCGCCGCTATAATGCCGCTTCCGTCGTTGGGCGCCACTGACTATGCCCACTGCAGGGCGAAGGCCTCTCCCATATTTCTCCACTTAACCCGGTTCTGTGCTAGCTGCATCCACTTGACCCTTGCGAGCTTCTTAACCTCATCCGCCCACCTAACTTTCCGCCGCCCCCTGCTACGCTTTCCTTCCCTTGGAATCCAGTTTGTTCCTCTAAGCGACCATTGGTTATCCTCTCTTCGCACTACATGCCCTGCCCATGCCCATTTCCTCTTCTTGATTTACACAAGAATGTCAGTAACGTGAGTTATTTTCTGACCCACTCTGCACGCTTCCTATCTCTTAATGTTACCCTTACCATTTTTTGTTCCACAGCCGTCTGCGTTGTCCTCAACTTAAGTAGAACCCTCTTGGTTAGCCTCCACGTTTCAACCCCCTAGGTGAGTACAGGTAAGATGCAACTGTTGTATACTTTCCTCTTGAGCGATACCGGTACGCTGCTAGTCATAATCTGTAGCTGTATACCTAACGCCTAACACTAGGATATATGTATACCTAACGACTAACACCTGAACTCCTGCCGCGGCAAAATTCGATTGTTTATGCAGTCCCAGATTCAGCTTCCTGTGTGTTTTCCAGTACGTGGGCTCTGTATTTCCAAACATTACGAGCGCGACGTTTCAGCTAAACAGGGCGTAAAAAACAAACACCAACTCAGGATCAACTTACAAGTTCAGGGACAAGCATACACTGAACGCAATCCCGTACGGCCCATGCATGTCTCGATGCCTATTGGAAAAAGTGTGCCTAGGAAGGGTTATTTACGCTGCCTATCTGTGTTGCGGTTTTGTGTATTCACGCTTAGGTGCATGTAAAGCTTTCGAAGAGCTCCACGGATTCGCGCGACATCCGCCTGGCTATAACGACTGGCAAGGCGTCAAGACTTCGTCTGCAATTTCTGCACCTCGTACAATGTCTGGCATTGGTTTATTTATTAACTTTTTCACATCCTGACACCCGTGAAAGCATTTTCAGCGCCTTAACTTCTTTCTGATTTGTACATAACAAAACATTACGCCGTGGATTCATGCTGACTGCAATGCATTCGCATGCAGATGCTGGGGATTTGTACTACCCAGCAGACATCTAGAGGGTGCTTTTTAGCACATTTTGATAGCGTCCCTGGGTAGCGCAAGTCTCCCATCGTGCCGATCGTGGACATTGAGGCTCTCAGCTGGAATACTACGTGGCTAGGCAGGCAGTTTATGAAATGCTTCGCAGGAACAGGGTTGCACAGTCTTTTCATGAATGAGGTGCTTGCCGGTCCGAGTGAGGAACGCTTCGGCGACTGGGTCCGTCTGAGTGTGATTATTGACTCGATATATAGGTGGCCAAGACTAAGAAGAAGCAGCGAAGAGAAAACGTGATCAACTCAGTGCTGAAGCCAAAGATCAAAGCTAGCATAAAGAATAAATGCCAGCATGACCGTGTAGCCGTACTTAACAGAGCATGTGCTAAGATAATTAGGTTTAACCGAAAAAACCCTCCGAAAATTTTTACCTGAGAGGCAGAAGTAGGATTTGATAAATATATGACAGCGAAAATAAAGTAGGGACCGTTATCAAGTGATTACCAAATAAACTGGGCATCCTAATGATGAATTAATTTTGCCAGTCAGAATTGAAAAGTAAGCAGAATCACTTTCTTGTTACATTTCATTTCATTTCATTTATAATACTGTTAGCTACCATAAGGGGCTGTAACAGGAGTGGAAAATACAAAACGAAAAATGAGCATTTACATTAACATTCATGTTAGGATTTTTCCTTGAACATTGGATAGTCTGTGCTGCCTGTGGGCAACACAGACGCTTGAAGTATTGTGTATTTGAAGTGTTAATTGGCAAGTAAATCACTGGCGTATCAGCAATGAGGAGTGTCACTTCTTGCTAATTAACTATAAATCGTTTTGTAAAGAGGAAGGCAAGCTCCGGCAGCATGCCGCACCGCGAGTGCACGGCGCGAGATCGAGTTTTTGGCATGAAAAGCAAGGACGGTCATTTTGCGAGGTCTCTCTCGGGTCCTCATCGCTCCCAGAAACCGCGTTAGAGATTGGTTAGTAGGCTCAGTAATTTAGTTTTCGATACTTGACACTCCTTTACCATCTGCGAGCACACGTTTGGTATACCACTGAAAAAACCTGAGCCCCATCCTGCCTTCAGAAGTGTAACGAAAGAAGGGTGCATTTTACCTGCCGAGAATGCGCTTCGCAAATCTCTGCTTTATGCCGTCAGCGCTGCAACAGCTCGCGGTGGAAGTGAGCAGCGATATATATATATATATATATATATATATATATATATATATATATATCAAGACCTCTGCCCGGGAGGTGTGTTAATGAAGTATGCAGCCTCAATGCGAGATTGGGAAGTCGTCCAAAATAGCTGCATGCGGTTATTCTTTGCCATATAGCCAAACGTCAAGTTTTACATCGTACCCAATGTGAAATCCATCTGGATGTTGTCTTCAAAGGCGATGGTCAATGCTAGTGGAAGTTCTTGGCTAAGGAAACAGACTGAAAATTTAACCTTGCTTTCACATAACACTTGCGCTAAATTCGCCATATTTTGTGTTTTTATTAACATTTTGCAGGCCTACATTCACGCGCAATACGAATGTCGGAGTAAATCGGTATATTCATTACCCTGGCTGCTGTCATATCTCTTCAGCTGGCCAGCAGGCCAATATACGTATCAGCCAAAGGACAAGTATAAAAGGCGCATTACGTGTTTCGTATTGGCCCACGATAGTGTAGATCCAATAATACATCACGTCCGAGGTGGGATAAAAGAGCTTTCCGGATGGGACATGAGCAGCCCAATATGGCCGTTATTCTTCTGTAGGCGGATCCATCGACTTCTTTCATACTGAGGCCTTCGACCAAGACACGATTACGCTTTGTGAAGGACATAATAACAACCTACGTCTGGAGGTCTGGCAATACTGAATGAACAAAAAGCTAGGCAATCTGATTTAGCTGGCAAGGATATTTCTCTTGTCTTCTGCATTTTTTTTTTTCTGCCAAGACATCCTCTCTAAACCCCTCACTCATAGCCGTTCCGAGATAAGCGAACGGTTGCTGTCGCTGTTTTTTGCTCATTCTTTGCGCAGAATCGACCGTCAGTACTGATCCCCTAGATCGTTAAAGGACAATCTATTAACGCGAAAGCCTTTAACAGCTCATGAGTGGCGTCCGCAGAAAGTGTGTGCGAGATGTGTCCATGAAGTTCCACGGCTATATCCAGGATACGGTGGGGTTCTGGTGTATAGGGACCGATAGTTATAGTTATTGATAATGATAGTAAGTGAAGAGAGAGAGAGTAAGAGCGCTACAGAGAGAGTTCTCACAGAGATAGAGAAAGAGAGGACGAGGGTCTCTCTAGAGAGAGGAAGAGAGAAATGTTCCCTCTCTCACTTCTGACCTTCCTCTTTCTCTTTCCTTCCCCTCTTTCCCTCTACCTCTCCTCCCTCTCTGACTCACCCAGGAGCGTTCCAACTATAGCAGCAGGGTGGCCGAAATGCTTTCGACTGGATGCACGTAAGGTGACAATTAAGCGGTCCCCTAAATTGTTTTCTAGAAGCTTGTCCGCCTTATTTTGGAGACGGTAGGAATCAACTAATTTCTTAATGGAAAGGCGCATCTCTCCAACCAGCGCCAGAACGGACGCTTTCTGCGATTGTCTTCGTTGCTTACAGCGTTCATTTGTGGAAGCAACAGTCCATTTCAATGTCCGCCTTGCACAACTCCCCTAATTCAGCCTTCTTAAACTTGAGCGTGTTTCTTAGGAATATCCTTGGAGCTTCCCGAACCTTGTTTCCTTTGTTTCCGTGAACGTAAATGTGAAAAAAAAACTGCATTTCTGCGTGAATTTTCATTTGTTTATTATATCTCCGAATTGAAAAATATTTAAAGGGTAATGACAGCTAAGATTTCAACATAAACTGACACTCGTATTTCTCTTCACATACGTGAATGCCTCGAAATTTGAGCTCGTTCGTTCCAGTAGATCCCTTCGAATGAATTGCTTCGATTATTCCGAATGCAGCTTGCTGGGCTTGTAACCGTTGATCGCCGACGTCACAATAGCATATCGTCCCCACGTATTCTGCTATTCGGAATTTGCTGCAGTGGAGTATAGTGAGAGACCGGAAAGCGTGGCGTGACATGGTCCATAGGGTCACGAAGAGTCGGACACGACTGAACGACTGAACTGAACTGAACTGCAGTGGAGTATTTGCATGCACACCGTGGATGATGGGCGCTGAGAATTTTTTTTTTCAGAAAAATAACTTATTTTCATATTTGTTTTTTTTTTTCTAGAAACTTTCACTATAATATGTGAGCTTAGTGATACTCGGAAAACGGGGCTTGTTCTGGCTGCCGTCTAGATATTGTCGAGGATCGCTGAAATAAACTGGCTCATGCTGTATTATCTAATCATGCAATCAGAAACGTATTATTTCTTTGTTATGAGAGTTGCCTTGTTTCAGCAACCAAGTGCTCTCGAGGCGCACGGAATCATGTGGCGCCGCTGTTCCAGTCCCGTAATGACAAAACCCCACGCAATACGAACACTTCACTACCCACACTGACCAACAGTCGTCGCCGTCTGTTCGCCGGCCGGACGCAGCCGCGCGGGCGCGACTGTGACTAGCTCGCGACCCTACACTAGCTTTTTTCTGGTGCTTCTTAACATATGACTCGTGTATACACTTAGTGCTTCAACGGAAACATACACCATTTAGTGTTTAGTGCGTTGGTCCAAACTCCCTCAGGATTGCGCCGATTCGCGAATAACGTCTGCGTTCCAGATGTGTTCGTTTACACACACACATATATATATATATATATATATATATATATATATATATATATATATATATATATATATATATATATATATATATATATATATATATATATATATAGAGAGAGAGAGAGAGAGAGAGAGAGAGAGAGAGGTGTTATATAAATGCCTGTATGCTGCTCGTTCGAAAGGCAAAAAAATGCAAGCTGAGCTACGTCATCAAAATATTATTGTCCGTTTCATACCTGTTGCAGATTTGTTTTTTTTTTTTTTACGAACTACAACAGCGCTGCAAGAAGCACCGAAGATGCTACGTGTCCTGCTGCGCCGAGTGCCCACAAGCGGTGCCGGCAGCTGCCGGCTACCTTCAGAACTGCTCGCCATACAGGCGCTTCCATTCGATGTGCACGCGTTCTACGATGTACGCAGTCCTTTATTTGGAATCAGTATTTCCAGAACTGCACTCCATGGCCATATTCACTCACTAAAGCTTGTTAATTCACTCTCCGTAATCGCCTAAATTGCAGACCAGATCCACGCCGATTCACTATGCATACTTGTCGTGTATCTGACCGGCAGGCCGGCACCTACTGACATTTCTTCAAACCTCATTGTTGATGAGCATTCAAGCGTGAATATATGAAGTGTAGCTGCTAACTTTTTTTTTTCTTTTGCATGGTTAAGCTACATACAAGCCTAGTTTTTCGGGCCATAGACTCATGGGGCGTGAAGTTCCTACTCGGTTTCTTATCCAATCAAAACAGATCGGGGGACCGTCCGCTTATCGGTTCCATCGTCGTTGCGGGGCCGCAAAATGCCCCACTATAACGATAAGCGACCATTGGTCGTGCTGGCTTCACAGATCCATACGCCGATAAGCTGAGAAATCTAACTGCACAGCGGCTACGTGCAGCCCACCGACTCTGACCGTGCCTCAGCTATGCGAAACAAACATACCCTAATCTGTTTTTGTTTTTGCAGTAACATGTTGATCAAGCGTCACTGCATTAGGAACGAACACTGTGTCAATCGTCTACGAAAGAAAAGGAGACATGTCCTTTGATATTGCAGCCTGCATTGCAGACGACGCTCCATCGTGTAGGCTCTTGTGACGCCACACGAGAGTTTCGAAATGGCGGCCGCTCGGGGTGAGAGGAGTTTCCCGATCCTGATTTGTGTCGCGTTCTCTTTTTCTTATACGCCGCGAATCAGGCCTCAAACCTATGAGAGTAAAATCACAAACTTATGCATTATTCTCAGAAGTATAAATCTCTACGACCTCGAACGACCCTGTCATGGCTCTTTTAAGGAACAGCACTTCACTAGATATCGTTTTCTTACGCTTTAATTGAGCTTGCTCCTCAAGGTAGGTTTCTGATAATAATTTAACCCATATATTGTCACGCCCGTAACGTGACCAGGAAGACCTTCTGGCAGGTTTGACAGGCCAGTTCTTTGAAATTTTACACCCACCCCTATACCTCAGGAATATGCACAGTTGAACACTCTTGCAGAAATTATACAACAGGTAGGAGACAAAAGAGGTTTACACACAAAGTACGCTGCGCCTATTGAAGCTGTATACACTGACATGACAGCACAAACAGCGAAAATAATAGGCCCCTTATCCTGGGCCTACACAACAGTGACGACTAAAAAGACTACTAAGCTCCGTGGTAAAGCACCGCCAATAACACGTCCAGTGATTGATACGAGCTCCGGAATATGTGTAGCTTATACAGAAGCATCATTCATTCAAAGTGACAGAAAAATGGCACCTACCAGCCCCACACATGCATGTATTCACACATCGAGAGTTAAGTAACGGATCCCCCGGACTAACTTGTAATGGAGTTGCATTCTATCCACAATGCGATGGAGGCTATAAGCGAGTCTCACATTTGCGCCGACTCTCTAGCGGCTATTGAACATCTCAAGGGAGTTGCGCAATTCCTAAGCATTTCTCAGGAGATACATGATCCAAATAAGATAATAACAGAAACCCTTCAGATGCACTAGATGAGAAAAGAAGCTAAGAACATTGTTCGTAAAAAAGCAGGCACCCTTACATACCAAGTCTCTAACACGAGTGCCTCACCCAGAAGGCTCCCATTTGATCACCACTCCGCTCTCTCAATCTTGGTATTTGTTTTAAGGAAAATTATACACGCCCCAATTCCCTCCTGCACTCACCCCCTCCTTGATATTCTAACGAGTATAGAGCAGGTGTCCCTTACAAGATTTACTGCTGCGGTGACCCTCACTCCGTCGGTGACGTGCGAATGGGAATCTCAAGAAGATGCAGTGTCAAGCATATGCCCTGTGTGTCCAAGAGAGACCGGCGAGGTGGATCTTCGCCACATTTTATGCACATGACCTGGGATGCAGCCATCAACCACAAAACGACTAAAAGAGGTTGGACTGTTGGCTACAAAGGAGGAAGACCTGCACTTGTGGCTAATTTACAACATTATGAGCCAGAGCTTGCTCCGGTTTCTTGAAGACAATAGACTACACAATTACTTTAAGTTAAATACAGCCTCATTATATGCCACCATGGCAAGTCTTCGAATAAAACAAAAAAGTAGCGGACTGTACCCTCGCTCAGCGGCGCCTTCTCGCATGCTTCACCGCCGCGTCATTCTTCGAACGCGAACCGAAGTGAGGAGCCAATTTAGGTGTGCTGGTAGCCCAGCTCACCTACTTATTCAGAAACTCGGGACGAACAACCCCCAACAATGCGTCACTATCTGCCGTGACGGGATCCGCACGTGCCTTTCCGTCGCTCCCTGCTTTGAGTGCATTGCCAGATTTCGCGTTCTTTCGGGCGGCTGGCTGAAGCTATAGCCTTTACACTGCACATAAATAGTAAACAACGTTAGTAACAGTCGACTTAAGCGCGAGATAGAATCTTCAAGTCGACTCTATTGATTCAGTTTCATTAATCGTGTTTATCCTAAAAACAACACTTCGATCTGAAACGAGGCAGGAAGAGAAACGCCAGAAACGCTAGAACCTATTGCCAGTGGCTTCAAACTTAAGACATGGTTATCGACAAATGAGGCGAATGGAAGGCGCTGAGAAAGAATTACTGAGGGATAAGCAATGTGAATGAAAGAAAAGAAAAGCTGACCTAATGATGCCATAAAAAAAGAAAACAAGGCACTTCTCGCGGCCGGTCTCAGAAAATTGAAACATGGGAATAAAAACCCCTTTTCATCATCATCATCAGCCTGACTATACCCACTGCAGGGCAAAGGCCTCTTCCATATTTGTCCAATTAACCCGCTACTGTGCTAAGTGCCTCCACTTGATCCCTGAGAACGTCTTAATCTCATCCGCCCACCTAACTTTCTGCCGCCCCCTGCTACGCTTTCCTTCCCTTGCAATCCAGTTTGTTACCCTAAGCGACCATCGGTTATCCTCTCTTCGCAACACATGTCCTGCCCATGCCCATTTCTTCTTGATTTCCACTAGAATGTCAGTAACTTGAGTTATTTCTCTTACCCACTCTGCACGTTTCCTATCTCTTAATGTTATCCCTAACATTTTTCGTTCCATAGCCCTCTGAGTTGTCCTCAACTTAAGTAGAACTCTTTTGGTTAGCCTCCACGTTTCAGCCCCATAGGTGAGTACAGGCAAGATGCAACTGTTGTATACTTTCCTCTTGAGCGATACCGGTAAGCTGCTAGTCATAATCTGCGAGTGCTTGCCAAATGCGCTCCATCCTAATCTTATTCTTCTTGTTATTTCCTTCTCATGGTCCGGATCTGCGATTACTTCCTGTCCTAAGTAGACATATTGGCGTACTACTTCCAGTGCTTCGCTACCGCGTCCAAAGATCGGGTCAAAACCGCATTTATGACCGCAGACGACCTCGACGAGTTCACCACATACATTTCGGCCTTTGCAGGGGAAGTGGAAAAGATGTTTGTGCTGTTTGGACGGTATCGTGACCTTTTCGCCCAATTTTGTGTCGCATCTATGTCGCCCCAAGCATGTTTTGACATCCCTACAGACCGCCGACCTGGAGCTCAACCTAAAAAAATGCACTTTTGCTGCCTGTGAACGCGGTTTTAGGTCACGTTGTTTCTAAGGGCAGTATACACTCTGACCCCGCCAAACTTCGTTCCGTGGTAGCGTTTCGCAAGCCATCCGCCAATAAGGAACTACGAACTTTCTCGGGCTTAGCTCTTTTGTTTTAGGTGGTTCATCCGCAACTTCACATCAAGTGCTGCTCCCTTGGCTGAGCTGCTCGGCAGAGATACCGCTTTTTCGGCTTCATCCCGTGCATTTAATGGCGCACAACACCCTACATCGTCTCTTCGCGGGCCCTGCTATTTTGCGCCATTTCGACCAGGCGCTTGCGAATGAAGTCCACACGGAGCCCAGTGGTATTGGGCTGGGTACAGTGCTTGCCCAGTGCAAATATGGTTTAACGGATATGTAATTGTTTATTCTAGCCGCATACTGACCAAATCTGAGCACAACTATACTTTGTAAGCGAAAAAGAATGCATTTCCATCGATGGGGCATAGGCAAATTTAGTCCTTACATGTACGATCGTCCTTTCGAGGTACTTACCGACCATCATGCCTTTGTTCGCTTTCTTCTTTACACGATCTTTCCGGCTTCCTGGCCCGAGGCATCTCCAAATATATGACAGTGACGCCACCGGCCAGTCGGGATGCAAGAATCAGACATCGATGTCTGGTATCGCTCTTCGCACGCAGTCGAAATTGTCAGCCTCTGCGAAATCTAGATTCCTTTACCTTTACCACCATCAGGGACATATGTCTTCTGAGCAGTGCAAGGATCCTTAGATTATAGCTCTTCCTGGCTTTTTTTCCGACCTCTCGGAGGTTACACCATAACGAGCCCTTCGGCCTCAAGTTTTACATTTTCACATCCGCGACAACCTGCTTTACCGTCGTAATTACCATGCTGATGGACGAAAATGGCTCCTCGTCATTCCACGACACTTCAGGGCCTGCATTTGCGCACGTTTTATCGCTGACTTGCAATGTGGTAATGCGTGCCTTTTGAAGACATTCACACGCCTATGCCTCCGATACTACTAGCATGACATATACAAATTTGTTTGGAAGTACGTGTGCTCATGCCTCGACTGCCAACACCACAAGACACCCGCTCAACATACCTCTAAAGTTGCAGCCGCTCCCTTTTCCGCTTCACCTTTTCGACACCGTTCGCATTGATTCATACGGGCCTCTTCCATACACTACGTCTGGAAAACGATAAGCTGTTGTCATTAATCACTTCCGCGCTATGCTGAAACCGCCGCACGCCCTTCTTCGACAGTTCGGGAGATGGCATCCTTTCTTTTTGCGGCGGTTAGCCCTTAGACACAGCGCTCCTATGGGCTACTCAGTGACCGCGACCGCGTCCTGTTGTCTGACGGTATGCTCGCTCTGCTCCGAGAGTTGAACGTAATTGACCAGAGTGCACTGCGTATCACCCTCAAACTGCACAACTGAACGTTTTAACTGCACTTTGGGTTACATGCTCACTATGTACGTCGACTCTAATTACACGAACTGGGACCAGGTTCTGTACATTACGTTGGCTTACAATAATGCCACACTGTCTACTACAGAATTTATTCTCACTCACCTTCTCTACGGGCGACATCCCTTCATCCCCGTCGATACTGTGCTACCCTACCACTCTGACATATCTGAATGCACCACATCTTCAGAAGCTGTCGAGTAGGCCGATGATTCCCGTCAGATCACTGGTCCCTAACGACAGCTACCCAATGCTTTCAAACAACCTGCTACGAAGATCACCCTACCCGCTTTTGCCACCTTATTATCTTGTGTTGCTATGAATCCCTTTCAGTTCACCATGTTTTACAAGAAACTTCTTGCCAAATATCAAGGTCCCTATCTTGTCCTGGTCCGGACGTCTCTCCTAAATTACCTGATTTCGCCCCTACCGCCGTCAGCCGATCTCCTTCCCCGTGGCCGGGAGACTGGGAATGTCCAACGCCTCAAGACTTACTATTTGCCTGGTCTTTTCCGCCTCTTTAGACGCTTGGACGGCTACTGTTCGGATCGGGGGCCATTGTAAATAAGAAGGGTTTACGTTCGAACCACATGATCATCGCCTAGTGCTCAGTTCGCCTGTCCCGGCTGCATTACCTGTCTATTTTACTTGGCTGAATGGAGATGAGGCGCGGAAGTAACTTCACAGCTCAAACAAAGAGAAGTCTCCATTTCTAAACTTTGGCTCTGAGCGAACTCAGGCAGCCTAAACCGTTGTTAGGTACCTTCTCATACTGCGTAGCCTTGTTCTTCCTTTCGTTCTATCCTGGTCCACAAAGATGAAGATATTCAAGGCACAGTGCGAGATGACATTGTTTTGCAGTTGGATATTGATGAAGACAGCGATGTTTGCTGCACAGCGCGAAAACAGAGCTGTGATGTTTACTGCATTGCGCGGGATGAACCAGCATGCTGCACACGAGTACATGGCACCAGATGCGGAACACATGAGGTAATAAGTCCCAGCTGGAATAAGGCGAAATTCGCAAATGAATGCAATAGAGCTAATGCTGTAGAAATAAGTCGGAACGCAGTCGCCTTGAACCCTCCTGCTTATAAAAAGGGAGCACTGAACGTCATTTATTTCGTCGTAGCCGATTACACCGTGAGTGAGCTCATGTAAACTATCACTCTGTGCATTGTACGTCGTCACCACCATCAACATCCACCTGTACGCAGAAGATTACGCATGTCGTTGTCAGTTTATTGCTTTAAAAAGGCTGTAATTTGTTTCGATATTCAAGTTACGTCTGTCGGTATTGTATTCGCTGTGTTTGCGTATTCCACGTAGTCTGGTTTGATTCCCGCGGCATTTGCAAGGCCTATTTAGCAAAACTGGGTTTCAAAGCACCCATATAGTTATGTCTATTAAGTTAGTTTAAATCAATGCTGCAAACTGTCATCCACCTTCTCTAGCACATGCACGCTGTATGCAAAGAAAGATTTTATGAAATCAGCCTGGAAGGCAATAAAACAAACGGTTGCTTCAGAATGTTCTGATTCGAATATCGGAAAAACTGGCCCCACATTTATGTCGGCAAGCCTGGACTGTATACGGAGGGACTACATGAATGGTTTTGTCTGAAGTGGAGGTGTTCTCGGTTGCGGGTGAATAGGCGTTCAGCCGTTTGATGCATCATAGTGCGATGCGGCCGGCTGATAACTTTATCTAGTTTTCTTGCCAACTTCTTTGCTGTGTAGCGCCTTATGGCGTATTTTTCTAGTCATCTATTGGGTGCAAATGCTGACGGCATTGATGTTTCTTGTAACGGTGCATATATTGCTTTCGCAGCAAAAATAATTTAAGGTGCCACACGCCGTAAGTAGAAACGATGACACGTGCATTTATGCGGGTATGTAGAGTTATTATGACCTGCGTAACCCTCCAGTGCAAACCACATATCACCGGCAGCTGCTTTCCAATCTTGATTCGTAAAACCACAGCAGACTTAGAAAGGATTTCAACCGAGAAATCCCGTAAGGGCGTAGTGAATGCCGTGGGATGCGGTTTAGGAGAGACTTAATCTCCACCTTCAGGATATGAGGCTTTAATGGCCCCTCCCACAGCTCGGGGTTGTCTTCGCATATCACGGCTCCTCTATTTTCCTCTGTTTTATTCGCTTTTAAAGCGCAGCTCTCATGCTCTAGTTCTGTCGTTGAGCAGCCGCATAGCCTTTGAGGCCAATTCCGGCGTAACAGAGCGAAAGAGAGTCACAATTTCTCAGATTACTTCCTGCCTTCTGTTAGGTTTCTTGCCTGGTGGAAAATATATTCGCCTTTCTAGCTTCAGACGCGAGCCTTCTTTAGCCCGTCGAAATTAGCACATATGTACCCAACACAATACAACACAAATTGTAAAAAGTACGGCGAGGTAGCCGGATACGATCACATATTATGGAGTTGTAAAAAAGTGCCGCCACGGGCGGACCTACTACAAGTCCCTTCTCTAGCGCAGGCCCTTTGACGCAAGTTCGGGCTACCCAGTGGGCTCATAGTTTCGCCGAGAGACACGGACTCGAGGGCATCTATGTTTAGTGCCCACATATCGTTCAATGCTGACAATAAAAGTTTTCTAATCCAATTCTCAGAAGAACTTAAATAAGGGCCACGAGCTCTGCGCCGCTCGGTCATTGCTTTTCTGTCTCTTCCTCTGAGAAATTATCTTGTCCTCGGAATATTTTAATTCCAGAAACACACGCAGCCCTTACATGTAATGACGTCGAACAAAGGCGGCTGTTTTGTTGAAGGGCAGAGCGTCTCACCCAGCAGCCAAGGACCATAGGCTCGATTCCCATATATCTACCTCAAGTTACTTTTTAGCGCGAGTAATTTACCTTGCTTTCGTACATATATTCAAGACATCGGACTCACGTTGCAACCTTAAAAGAAAGCTTATGTAATGTGTTGATCACGTTTTATATATAACGACTCTCGCGACCACTCCTGACTTTCTCGAGACGGTGGCTAAGGGAAAGGCGCCCGTGTGCTGTATACTAAGTACGTAGGCATACCAAGTACTTATTATGTATTACACGAATGGAAACAAGAAATCTAACAATTTATGTGGTGTGCCAAGCATTCCACAGACTTGCTTGTGTTGTGCGGCGTCTTGCGCAGAAACAATTCTCTTATATGGTGACGATAGGATCTGAAAGGATCTCAGAATTTGTCGACATAGTCTCAACAGTATTTCAACAGGAATGCAGTTTAAAATGAACGCATCGTTGACACACTGAACCTTTCCGATGGAACAAAAAATGAGGATCTTGTATAATATAGGACAGATTTGTTTTGTGTATTTGACTGTATATTCGTATATGCCTTGATGGGTTCTACAGTCCAAGATGGCTGAAAATTTACCATACGGCGAAATTATATTACCGTAAACCATTAGTGAAATAGCTATATGTAATGCTCCTTACAGAAGACTGAAGAATTTAGCAACACATGACAAACTCTCTATGATCCCGTCTCTTCAGTGTAATATCTTGACTTCTTGCCTTCTTTGAAACCTAAGTCGTAGTTCTTCCGCTGAATGTTACGTGTACACATCAAACACAATGCGCCATTACATTAGGAACGCCGTTCCCGTGTTCCTCTTCTGTATAGTTCGCCACATGGTAAAACAAAAACTTCTGCTTTTCCTTCCGAAACAAAACATTCAAGCAAAGAGTCCGCAAGGCAGACAATAAAACAAGCACAAGAAGGCCGGCTGCTAGCCCGCCAAGGGAAAGGCAAGCACTTCGGCAATGTCAGTCGCCAGCAGGGGTAAGACGCTAAGCTCTGCAAATAAGGACCTCAATGAGCCCAATCACGCTGGCCCACCTGGAGAACAGGAATCAGCAAGATATTGCTAAAGGGGCAACTACAGAATGAGCACGAGTAGAAGAAAAATATAGTCACTGCAGCGCGGGAAAGCCATGAAGGCTCCTACTCCACGGTGCTGTATAAGTCAAGCAGAACTAAGGCATGCGCGGGTGTTATATGGATTCAGATTGAGTGCTGAGCGGATGGGATGAAAGACCTTGTCTGTATGCAATGGTGCTTTGTTCTTAGCCGTCTTGAACACTCTGCGCTTCGTTTGTTGGAGTTGTTCGTCGCATCATCATCTCTTACCACCTTAATGTATACTGACCTTCTTAATGTGCATTTTATGTGGCAGCACATGAATTGAAAGGGAAACGGTATTCGTCTAGCTGTAATATGAAACCTTTGTACCAAACTCTTCATTCGGCAAACTTGTTTGTTGGACAGTCTTCTATATAGACGAGGAAAGCTTTTCGCAAAACAAAAAGGCTTGACGTTGACGCCATTATTCTACGTATTTTGCATCTATAAATTAGCTGCTCACTTCCACTGAGTCATTTGTCATTTGCTGTACTTACTAAAACACACCGAAATAATTTTATATATACCTCTTTACAGGTCATTCCGTTAGTAAGAAATTGTCAATTTCTAATATTTTCACTTTCGCGCAGAACATCAACCGGCTTCTGTCTGGATCAAGGCAGATAAATGAGCAAGTTGGTAAACATTCTCGCGAAAAAAAAAACCAAAGCGGTTAAAAATTGCGCTGTGCACAGACTTCTAGCTGCCCGCCCGCCGTCGGTCAGTTCCTTGAATACACATGTAACCTGAATTCAACGCAAAGTTGCAAGTTGTCCATATATAGATACGATGCCATAACCGCGTCAATTATTTCTCCTGGAGCTTCCAAAGAGACCTCTCGTGCAGAGTGAAAAGTGCAGAAGCTGGATATGTTTTTTCAGTGTGGGTGCACGGTCGCATTAATATAATAACCGGCAGACAAAGTAAGGCAATGGAATATTAAAAAACATGGGAAAAATAGAGAAAAACAGAAAAATAAAAAGTAATTGACAAGAATTTCACGAGTTTTAGAAGCTTAGTGCATGTCGATAGTTCAAAGCAAAAAGGTATGCGGATTTCTTGCCCTTAAGTTCTGTTCGCCTCCTTGATTTTACTTAAATGAGCTCCCAGCACTTGCTCGAATGTCAAGAGCGATAAGATATTTGTGGTATTTTATAGTGACGAGCGAATTCTTTCTTTCTACGACCAGACATTGTACGCACCATAAATGCAGAATCGTGGCTACAAACGACCTTGAGTGTTCTTTCAGTTAGTGACCGCGGCATTTCATCTTAACGTCAGGAAGAAACGTAATCATGCGCTCTGAGTCCCTCCTGACGTGGCAGACAGCCAAACAATAGAGCAAGCTGACCCATGATTGCGATTGCGGCTACAGGAAGAGAACAATCAGCCAACAGCTTCTCAACCCTAGATACCCGTGACAGTTCGCCAAGGACAAAACCTACAGGGGAAGCGTTCAACACTTCCGATGATGGCATTACTCGATAGTGGACTGTCAACAAATGCAACAGCCGTACCTTTGAGGCAATCATATCAAGGGCTGGGATAGTATTAGCTGAGAGATGTCATCCCTTTTTTATACTCCTTCGTTGTCTTCTTCTATGTGAAGATTTTTTCCCTCGGCTTCCTAGAGGACGGAAAGACGAGAGACTTCCTGATGTGTAGACTTCTGTAATACGCTAGATCCTTATTAGATGTTTTTATCTTCAGTCTTGTGCTATAATAAATGGTAGGTTTTGTAGCTAGAGCTACAATGTCCACAATCTCGCCATTTCGCTGTGCCTTTCCATGCCTGTCCGAAAAGCACGTGCCTGTCTGAAAAAGAAAAAGACGATGAAGAAGAACAAAAAGAAGGAAAAGAAGAAGTAGAAAAAAAAAGTAAAAAGAAAAAGTTGGTACAGGCGAACGGCAACCGCGGGTTGCTAAGACAGAAGGTTCGTTCGAACTCTGTGACGGTGGTTTGCCCCAGAGTTCGAACTAGAGACGATGACATATCACTAGAAGTCCTCTGCACCCGAATGGGATGATCAACGACAAGAGAAATTGGGTGCTCATTCGTGAAGTGATTTCCCTATGGCATAAATAAAGCTGAAACCATAAATTACAATGCGCAAAAGTTATTTCTTTACTTTCAAGCCGAACCTAAGCGCAGCCATGCAGATGTCTCTCGCGCAACTCCAGGTTTAACCACAACCTAAACCCCAGCTATTTGTTTTTGCTTTTGTTGGCACTAGCTTCTTAGAAGCTGTTTAACATTACCCATATTTACTAGAAATATTACCTCAGTAAACATATTGGAACTTTCCTTTCAATCGCTGCCTTCAAATAATCGAATGTGTAGTAGTAATAAGCACTGAAAGGCTTGTGATGCAAACACTTCTGGACATTAGCAAGAAACTGTGAAAATCATTTGGCTGAATAGAAGTGAAAATGAATCTTATTATGGGGGGGGGGTCTTGGCCATATTACAGAGACACTCATAAAAATATGAAGAACCTTATACATAATGGCGGAGTGGGCATGTTGTGAAGAGTATTTCGCCAACTTGCTCTAATTTTCGAAGGAACAGCGGTCCCACTTAGAAAACGAAAACTCTGCGGTATCGGACTTACTCGTATGTGCAGTTTAACCTAGTCGAAAAAATAACGAATGCTTTGAGCTGAATTACGTCGAAGCACATTGCAAGTTTTGCAACGACTGTGTTTTGTTTTACTGAAATTATTTCGTAGTGCTGCAGTATATTTTTACTTCTGTTTCTACGTCTAGAAACAGCGCTCTACAAGAGTTACAAGAGTTCAACGCTGCTGAACCAAATATTAAGCGAAAACATTAGCTGCGGGTGACCGAGCGTTCTTCCCTTTTTCTTCTTCCTCAGCCCACATATAAAGCCCCGCTTTAACTAACCGATATGAACGTGCCTTAGTGGCCTATAGGGGTAACTTGAATGCCAGGGTCCTAGCAGGCTGATTCTGACATAACCGTCCCATGTGAAACGAGAGACCCAAGTTGGCAGCTCCTGCCAACTGAGTCGCGGCTCCGACCGCGCCACGCAGACTACTTGAGTTGGGAGCCCATCTCGCTTTTGTGTCCCGTGGGGTGTGACGTCACAGCGTCATGTGGGTAAGACATGGCTACCGCCGCGCTACGCCTACCGCTTGAGTTGGTAGCCCAGCTCTCACCCTAGCGTCACTTGCGGTGGGACGTCACAGCATCACGTGGGTAAGACGTGGCTACCGCCACGCCACAATGAAGGCTCGAAACCTAGAGTAGTATTGCTTTTGCAATAAAATCTGCATTGCGAGAAAATGAGGTTGCGCAGTAGTCGAGACAGATGCTACAATAGAAGCAGGAAAATGAATTCTCTGACTACGCGGTCTCTGTCTTGCGGTGACCGCGAAAACTTCAAGGGCATTTTTCTGCTTCACTTTTATCGAATTGGGGTCGGTGTAGACACAGTCGATTCCGAGACCTTGAGCTCAGGAGTCAAACACCAAACGCTTTGAGCCACTGCGGCTGGTCTGAATAAATTATTTTTCACCAACGGCCTCGAAAGTAACGACGCCGCCCCGCTGGGGTGGCGCAGTAGTTACGGCGCTCGGCTACTGTGCCCAATGATGCAGGATTGAACCGCGGCCTCGGCGACCGCTTTTTGACGCAGGCGAAGCTAGGCGTGCCCCGCCGGGGTGGTGCAGTGGTAAGACGCCCGACTACTGTGCCGGAGTTCCCGGGATCGAATCCCGGCCTCGGCGGCTGCGTTTCGATGGAGGCGAAACGAAGTGGCGTCCGTGTGCTGTGCGATGTCAGCGCACGTTAAAGATCCCCAGGTGGTCGAAATTACTCCGTAGCCCTCCACTACGGCTCCTCTTTCTCTCTTTCCACTTTCATTCCCACCTCCCTCCATTCCCTTACGGCGCGGTTCGGGTGTCCACAGAGCAAGTGTGACAGTTACTGCGCCTTTCCTTCCTGTGAACCAATTAAAAAAAAAAAAAAAAAAGCTAGGCGTCCGTGTGCTATGCAATGTCCGAGTGCGTTAACAAACCCCAGGTGGTTGAAATTTCTGGAGCCCTCCACTACGGCGTCTCTCATAGTCTGAGTCGCTTTGGTACGTTTACCCCATAAACTAAACTAAGCAGTAACGACACCACTGTTCTTTCAAGTAGAAGGTGGTTTACCGAAATGGATTTATGAATAAAAGGAGCCATGTACACATGAATCTATAGGAACACACATTTAAAACAACCTCAATATTAGTCCAAGAGATCGGACAAGGTGAATAAACAGCGCTACGGACTAGGACAGAGGTCAAGAACAAACAGGACGGGCTGTTTTTTTTTGTTTTTTTTTTTAGGCAAGCGCAGCTTGGCTGGAAAGGTTAACACACGAAAAAGAGCATTGTGTACAAGAAATATACTGTAATAGAAGAGACTTCTGGGCGAGTTGGTACGGTGACATGATGAATAAACAGCGCCCATCCTGTTTGTTCTTGACCTCCGTCCTAGTCTGTAGAGCTGTTTATTCATCATGTCACCGTACCAACTCGCCCAGATGTCCCTTCTATTACGGTAGATCAGACAATTAGAAAAACAATCAGGCCACATCGAATTAGCATAAATGCCTCTAGGTTTTCATTCCTTCCGCGCTAAATTTCAGATTTGAATTTTCGCCCGGATGAGGACGTATCTGCGCCTAATTTTTCACCTGCTATCGAAAACATTATATGAATCTGTGTTACATTACAGGCAGTGTACTTTATTGTGAAACTGAGTAACATTTTTTGTTGCACATGTCTTTTACACTTGGCATTGAATGTACTTTCATTCTATTTGTTAAAACGCTATTTGAAGTGTTTTTGTTGTGTGCTTTAAGACTGAATGTATGCTTTCGCTTTCGGTTTCCTGTTTGTTTTTTATTTATGTTTGCAGTTAACCTGCTAGGATATTGCCCAACGGGCGCTGTAGGTAATTGTAATAAATAAATAAATCAATCAATAAGTAAATATTGTGTCTCGTAGAAATAGGCAAAAATGATGTTCAGCCTATATTCATAACAATAATGAGCCGCTCATAGGGGGTAATGTAAAACGTTATTGTTAAAGTTTGTTCCAAGGAGAAAACATTACAAGATAAAAACTAAAAATGACTAACCAGCCGAAAAGACGCACACAGGAAAAAACAGCGACGCAGAAAGAAAGAGCCTCTTTCTTTCTGCGTCCCTGGTTTTTCCTGTGTGCCTCTTCTTTGCTGGTTAGTCTTTCTTCATGCAATGCACCAACTATTGCAGATAGACTAGCTCGAGGTCACACAAACCCAGCGGCCATCATCCCCGATCTCACAACTAATTCTCTCTCTTCGCACCAACTAGCCCAACAACGTGGTTTACAATATAATAGTATGGAAGCAAAAATTTGAGTGGGGTTTATTTTGGGTTACATAGAGAAAACAAAACCTGTTATGTGCTTCTGAAATTCAATAATTTGAGGATTGCGCAGTCACCGCGGGCCAATAGCAGTTTATACTGTACTTCTTAGTGTAGCGACAACTGCAAAATTGATACCTTTTTCGTGAAATGCTCGCCCGCACTACTCCAGAGCACATCAGAATCCGAATCAGAATTTATTCAATGCAATGACGAATACAAAGATTTCGCCTTCATTTTGGCTCTGTCTGCGCAACCGGCCATATAGAGAGGTCGCAACTGCGCACAATAGTGGCTGGATCTCGGCCGTCTAATAATTCTCGCCATTTAGCGCTGCTTAACTGGAGCTTACTTTTTGTCTTCAAAACAGCCTCTTATGCGATCATCCACTAAGTACACAATATTCATGATTTACACTTGCGAACACGCTATAATTGGATTCGCAAAGTGCGCAAAGCTGGTAGTTTATTCAGCAGCCTGCTTTCAGGTTTTAGAAAAATATTACAATCGGTAAACTTGGTCTTTTCAGAAAAGATTTTACGAACCACAAAAAAAAAAAGTGTTTATTTATGAAATAGCAGCTCTGTGCTAGAACTGCATTTTGAATTATAGTTTTTAAACTATAGTAGCTTTACAGCGTTTAGCGTGCAAATTTCTTTTGGATGGTGCTAACTACGCAGATTTTCGTGGGAATATCTTTTTCTAGAACATTAGCCTCGAACAATGAATGTTTCAAAGGCTCTACAGGAAATATTTTACCTATGTCATGCATGGTACATAAACAAACTAGCATTTTCTGCAAAAGCTCTCCTGTGATCATTTCTACGGCTAGCGTTTCACTTTTCCCTACTTTTCACTGTGTGGAAGGTTTCTATTATGTGACACCTGTTAGGGCATGTAATGACATTGCAAACGTGTAAGATCAGGAGCATAATATGCTTTATTTTAATCCTTCAATATACTAACTATCTTACTAAAATATAATAATAATAATAATAATAATAATAATAATAATAATAATAATAATAATAATAATAATAATAATAATAATAATAATAATAATAATAATAATAATAATAATAATAAAAATTGGTTCACAGGGAAGGAAAGGCGCAGTATCTGTCACACTTGTTTCTGTGGACACCTGAACCGCGCCATAAGGGAAGGGAGGAAGGCGGGAGTGAAAGTGGAAAGAGAGAAAGAGGCGCCGTAGTGGAGGGCTTCGTAGTAATTTCGACCACCTGGGGATCTTTAACGTGCGCTGACATCGCACAGCACACGGACGCCTCTTCGTTTCGCCTCCATCGAAACGCAGCCGCCGAGGTCGGGTTCGAACCCGGGCACTAAGCCTTTCTAAAATAGCGTACAAATGTGGTGCATTTATTTGTCATTTTCTGGACACGACCCAACCTTCCACTTACAGACCATATAAGCTTCTACTTGCAACATCGCCTCCACTAGACTGACATTTCGGCCGAGTGCACTAGGCGTTTAATGTACAAGATCAGAAGGGAATCAAGCAGCGTTCTTAAATTTAAAAGGAGTATCCATACTCTTTCTTGGAAGCGGCGTGGACATTAAACTGACTTAGCGATGTCATCAGGTTATATAAAGAGGCTCATAAATCACGCCACGAGAATCGCACTGGCCTCTAGTCGGGTGCGCCAAGATCCAGTGCCGAAAGCCATGCTCCAGGTCTTGATTTATTTGACTGTTCTTTTTTTCCCTGAGCGACAAGAGCAGCGAGAAGAGGAAAATGCGGGTAGCGGCTTTGGTGCGGGACGGCTTCTTGCAGCAGCTCGGCTTCACTCAGCACTAGGCGGAAGGGGTTTGCTGAGTGCTTATCTTGCGTGCTGTCGGCGATGTACTCCCAAATGAGCTCTTTGAGCCGCTTGTTCGGAGAAAACGCTGACTTAAAGCCAGAGAAAACAGTTTCCTGAGGTCCAGAGCTCCTCACAAGATTGTAGCTTGTTATGCTTATAGGATGTTGTTTTTGCTGTTCTCAAAACAAAAACAAACAAACAAGAGTTCCAGGTTTCTCCATTTATGTTCGTACTGCTTCGAGTACTTCGCAGGTGAAAAAACAGAACTTTCAATTATAACCGACGTTTACCTCATCCACTACAATAAACAAGCTTTGAGTGATGGAAACATTTGCGCGTATGATTTTGAAGGCTTTGGCACTCATAAAACGATATCAATGCTGCAAACGTTAACGTTTATAAGCGCGTATACAGTGCGTCTATTCGTAGAATGAGTTGAAAAGGAAAGCCTTAGTAAAGAAAACGTTTTGCTACAGCTTACAGAATAAGAAACTGTAGTGGAAGCGTATCTGTGTCAGACTCGTCTTTCTAGCATGAAACATCATCAGGCAAAGAGAATAAAGAAACAAGAAGCCGTTTTAAACTGAAAAAGGGGAATTCATGGAGAGCTGAAAAACAGACAATGTACGAAACAAATCAGTCACTAGTGGGGCTACCAATTCTACAATGAAAAAAGGTGGGATGGGTGAGGGAAGAGCAGAGAGACTGCGTTTCAAAACAAACTGCTATTCATAGACATTGTTCTTTTCTGTTTTGACATCCTAAAACTATAATGCACTTCTTAACGGCAGTCTCCAAAGCGTGATATCACTTCAAGATGCAATTTCATAAAACGTCTCGCACTTCATGGGAAATCTCAGGTTTTCTGTAACTTTGTCTGAGCAATCTATACACTATAGAATGGAAGATACCCCATTGCTTAGCTCATGACACAGCCGTCACAACAGTGAAGTAATGGAAGTCGTCACCCCAATTGTCACCGGGCGTCCCTGAGTTATAAGTACGGATTATAAGAGCGTCGCCTTTAAAACGGGGTGCTGAAAATTATGCTGAACATTTTTTTTTCTTTTCTTCCTATCGTTGTTACATTTACTAATATTTTATGTCTATACTTATATCATAATTCTGAATTTCAAACACCTACCTTCTATTTGGTTTTTGCTAACTTGCACTGCAGACAATTTTCCCGACTACTGGTTCTTCTAAACCGTAAGGCCTCAGGGAGAGTGACTGCCCCTGCATCAAACTCTGGATGGATACCATCGCATTCGAGTGAGAGTTAAGTTTTTTGTACGGATTTACAACACACAGCACATGTGTCACCTTGGTTAATTTTTTCTAAGACGAAAGCTTTTCTAGGCTCATGGAACGAAATTTCGTCCGCGAGAGTCGTGCAAGAGATTTGTGCGCGGATCAGTTCCCGAGATGTGTGATATTCCACGAGATTATTTCTTGTCTAGCGTTCCTGCCATCTGCAATGCCACGTTTGAACGTGCGCCAAGGAACGCCACACGACAGGAGCGGTGGTGCACCACCCAAACTTACACTTGCCGGAGAAAGTGTGACAGATAGTGCACCTTTCCCTTCCCGTGAACCAATTATTACAGCTGCCCCCATCTGGCGATGTGCCGCTCACCGCCACGAGCGGAACGCTACTGTTTCTAGAGCCTCGCTCCTTTGCCGGTCAAACCGGGGAAAATTTCAAACCGAAAGCCTTTTATGGCTCATTACTCTACGCGGGCAGATTTCTGTGGTGCGAGGAAAAACCAACACTATATCACATCACATGGGCCTGTCAAAATATAGATGTGGTCCTCAAAATTGGAAACCCGAGTGCGGAGCAATGGGAGACTGCTGTCCAGTGACCGATACGAAGACCAGCAAGGTCTGGTACAGCGAGCCCAACGGGCGGCAGTAGCCAGCGGAGCCCTGGACTGAGAGCAACCGACCATTGTGCAGAAGTGGACGAGGTTGACGGAGAAGACTTGTGGATTCACAATCAGACATCTCTGAAGACGTCCCAAAAACCGCGAAGTAAGATAGGGCTAAATAAAGTTTTTCCTTCCTTCCTTCGCCAGCGTGCCCGTGCTTTCCCGAGAAGTGTCGGCGAGATTCGGCGGGATACCACAAGTCTGTGACGTCTTCAGCGGATGGCGTCATGACCTGATGTGACGTCATCATAATGCCAAATCCGGTCACGTCCAATAACCAGAGCTGACGTCCGGTTATGACATCACAAGGCGATTCACACATATTCACGCATTCCTCGAACATCGTTTTGTTTTCTTATTACCTGTCATATCAGTACAGGACTACTACTATTATTATTATTATTATTATTATTATTATTATTATTATTATTATTATTATTATTATTATTATTATTATTATTATTATTATTATTATTATTATTATTATTATTATTATTATTTCACAGGAAAGAAAAGCATATGTAACTTGTTGTGTGGACACCTGACCGCGCCGTAAGCGAAGGGAGGAAGGTGGGAGTGAAAGTAGATAGAGAAAGAGATGCTATAGTGGAGGGCCCCGGATGAATTTCGACCATATGGGCTATAGAAGAAAACAAGACACAATTCCGTCCTATGCCTTAACAGACACATTGGTAATTAAAGATAAACGCAATGTTGTACGAAAAGATATTGTAATATGATTAAAATTTGATGGAAGCCAGATGGTCAAACCAAGGTAACCGGTCTGGGGTTACTCTTAATGATTTCAACGCATGAGGAATGTATACAATATGCTCAATGAAATACTGCCTAGCAGGCTGACATTCACATCTTCATTACGAATTGCCATCCTCGTATTCCATACATTGTGCCTGCAGACCAGCATGATGAACTCATACGGGACAGCACCTGCTTAATGTACTAGCCAAAAAAAAAAAAAAAAACGGATATCGAAACACATTAAAGGGAGGTCTATTTTAGAGTTATCTTGAGGATCTCTCATAAAAGTACTTCATCCCAACATTCCGGATAGATGTACTATAGTGTTTCAAGCTGACGACAAATCAAGCAATTTACATTGCATGGTACAAAATCCCCCTTTCTTCCAGCCGAGGCTTAACCGATAACGTGTTGGGGTGAAGCTGGAAGACGAAATGGGAATTCGTGCTCTGAAGAACGAATTCGCATTTTCGTAACCTATTTAAGACGGTACCTGCTGGAACTGCACCATGTGTGGAACGATATATAGGTACCGGTAACATCACATCGCTTACATAGTTTAAACGTTTACTTTTGGAGCACAATATAGATATTTTATATAAAACCGAGCGTTCAAAACCTGGGAGCTACTACATCTTCGCGCAAGAATCCTCCAAGACTTCTAGCATTTTTTATACTTGGACGCAACAAAGTCAGGCAACGCTTCTAGTAGCCTGACTTGCACCACTGTTCGCAAAGCGGATCACTTTGATCACGCGCAAACAGAAGCCTAGACACCGCCTGCCTTAACAACAAAACGAATCAACCCAAGACCCTCTTCTCTCATAGAGCGAAACAAATTGATCCGACTAGTTCGCTCCCACGTAGGCTTCAATTTTACCATTTTATTTTTCCCTTCGAACGACTAAGAAAAAAAAAGAGGAAGCCCGGACCAGCAAAAGTATTGCCGGGCTTAAAGCCAATAAAAAATTATTAAAAGAGCGCAAATCTCAAAATTAAAAAAAAAAAAACCTTTTAAAACTGTCAAATAAAGTTATAATCAGAACGATAAAAAAGAGAGAGGAAAAGAAAAACATGATTGGAGTCGCAAGGTGAGTGGCCCACGCTAGTCAAAAAAAAGAACAAAAATAACAAAAACCTCCAGAAGGCGGCATCCAGGTCTGCAAATAAGGCAAGAAGAGGAAACAGACGCGGAGACCATATAAGAGCAGCAAAACAACGGATATACAAAAAATTACAAAATTACGAAAGCAAAATAAAGAAAAAGAAAAAAAAAAACTAGAAAACCTAGTCTGATGCAAAAGATGTCCAACACTAAACCAAGTTATAATAATCCGAAAAGGCTCGGTAGGAGAAGCGCTGGAAATATGTCAAACATAACTACCGCACAACTGTACCGGACTGCCCTGACAACAGCAGCAAAAAAGGCAAAATTATACAACAGAGGGGTAAAAAATAAACTCGACTCATTTCATAGAATGATGCATGCGGCCCTTGTGGACCCGGCTCTGTAGACAAGAGCGACTGCAGTCACAGGCACCTCCAAACAAGATGAAAGACAAGCCTAAAGCACTACTCATTACACAGGAGTTTAGAGCACTCCTATGTGCAGAGCGTGGTAGGGAGTCTGCAGGATTGATTGATTGATTGCAAACTTTATTGGGTGATGGGAATTCTCGGCGTTGAAAGTGGTAAGCCTATTCCGGCAGCCCAGTGGCCTGCGCCGCAGCGTGGGCCCTGCGAACCAGTCCTCGTTGTTGGTCGGGGTCCTCGCTGCGCAGAATGGCCTCCCACTGCTATTAGGAAGTTTATCGATAAAGGGATTTAATTGGCATGCCCACACCATGTGAAAACCGTAGCTATTTCTCCACAGTGTGGGCACTCTGGTGTGTAAAGTGAGGGTTACCATTCATCATCATCATCATCATCATCATCATCATCATCATCAGCCTGACTATACCCACTGCAGGGCGAAGGCCTCTCCCATATTTCTGCACTTAACCCGGTTCTGTGCTAGCTGCATCCACTTGACCCCTGCGAACTTCTTCCGCCCACCTAACTTTCTGCCGCCCCCTGCTACGCTTTCCTTCCCTTGGAATCCAGTTTGTTACCTTAAGCGACCATCGGTTATCCTCTATTCGCACTACATGTCCTGCCCATGTCCATTTCTTCTTCTTAATGTCCACTAGAATGTCGGTAACTTGAGTTATTTATCTGACCCACTCTGCACGCTTCCTATCTCTTAATGTTACCCCTACCATTTTTCGTTCCATAGCCCTCTGGGTTGTCCTCAACGTAAGTAGAACTCTCTTGGTTAGCCTCCACGTTTCAGCGCCATAGGTGAGTACAGGTAAGATGCAATTGTTATATACTTTCCTCTTTAGCGATACCGGTAAGCTGCTAGACATAATCTGTGAGTGCTTGCCAAATGCGCTCCATCCCAATCTTTTTCTTCTTTTTATTTCCTTTTCATGGTCCGGATCTGCGGTTACTACCTGTCCTAAGTAGACATATTCGCCTACTACTTCCAGTACTTCGCTACCTAATGTAAATTGCTGTTCCTTCCCGAGGCTGTTGAACATTACCTTAGTCTTCTGCATATTGATTTTCAAGCCTACCTTTCTACTTTTCCTGTCTAGGTCATCAATCATTATTTGTAGTTCATCTCCCGAGTTGCTTAGCAAGGCAATGTCATTGGTGGAGTTTAAATTGTTTAAAGAGAGTGTCTGTTTGTAGCCGGCAGAGGATGTGTTCTACCGCCTTATCTAGAGTTTTGTGAGGTGTGGGGTATGTCGGTCTGGCCTGTCTGTAGGCCTGCAGTTTTTCAGCAAAGGTGATTATGGGCTGCGTAATATACTCTTTTTCGTCGTGGGCAAAGGGGGAATCCCGGTGTAAGAGAGGGAAGCGTGGCGGTGGGCGGCGTCATTCCCTCCCATGTGTTCCGTGTATACCGGAAACCATATGATTGAGGCATGATTAGGAGGATGTTTTGCTAGTAGTGTCAGACGTAATTGATGAATTATTCCTCAGGTAATATTCCTGCACGAATTTTAGGAGTCTGTGATTACAATCGCGTTTTGGGTTAGTAGCCAGCGCTAGTACAATGGCTGCCTCATCTGCGCGGAATGAAGAAACGCGAGAGCCGAAAGCCTTCGCAAGACATGAGGGTCTGCAGGACTGTCCGTCGATACCCTCGCGCCCACCATAATCAGGCTCATGCACAGGATCAACAGGTCATCCGCTGGTGATTGTAAAAACAAAAATGGGGAGAAAACGGTAACGATGGGTACGCCACGATGAAGTACAAATGGAGACGTAGCAGCGTGATGAAGTAAGCATGGGTAACCTCCGCACTACGGTCAAGGGCGCCTCCATGCAAGGAGGTGAGCGTGCCCAAAGCAGACAAGCTCAACTAAGAAATATGATCCCTCCACTGTACCGAGCGTGGTAGGGGGTCTGCAGGAGGACACTCTGAGGAGGCCTCATCCCCACCACAGCCAGACTCAAGTACAGGATCGAAAGCGGATCCCCTGGGGATTGTAAGGCCAAGGATGGTGCGCTGGCAACAGCATCTGCACGCCAGAAAGGCGCACAGGTAATAAGGCAGCCAGAAAAGAAAGAGAAATAAAAGATACCTGGATTAATTGGAATCACAGGACAGCATTAGAGTGAAGAAAGAGATCAACTCTAATTTTTTATGAATTTAATTGGAGCAAAAAGTTAAGAAAATTATACAAGAATTAGGACAGAAATAGAGAGAGAGGAAAAAAGAAACACGCAGACCCCCAGACAAAGACCGCAAAGACTCGATGCATCTTCTGCCTGCTTACTCTCTCCATATACAGCATCTGAAGCACATGCCAAATGTTCGCGACAATGAACAAGTTGCACACCGTCACGCGGGAGAAATTGAAATTTCGCGTCCACCCCAGCTGGGAGTCTTCTGTCTTGCATTGACGGTTTCACTATTCTAGTTTTCTGTTACATCCTTATAGGGATCTAGTGGCACCCCCCTAGGTACTTTACTGGTGTCTCAGACCACTGGATTTTTTGGAAGACAGAAGGTTTGGTCTCCCAGTTGCCCTGCCAAAAGATAAAGCATTCTGTCCAATTCTCGACCTTTCCGAACATGCCACAAACATATTTGTAATTATTACTGCCTCTATGTACAAAAGTAGCAACATCATCGGCGTAAGCTCAGATTTTAACCTCACTTGCAATTAGTCTGGAACTCCTCACACGATCACTCTCCTTAATCTTTAACAAAACGGCTCCAAGTATAGAACGAACAACAAATGAGATAGCTGGCATCCTTGCCGAACTAATGTCACTAATTCAAAGGGTGCTGCACTCTTATTCGCAACAAGACTAGTCAATTATGCTAATGACGTCATCAGACAAATCGAAATCCTATCTCCCCCGGGAATCGTACTTCCAGCCATCGGATCCCCAGCCGAGCGCTTTAACCAACTGCGGCACACTCGGGATTTTTTTTTCTTTATTACCGACTTTGGCATGGGGCACGTACAAAACGTATTGCTAAGACACGTCATCAATACGTGAGAGGTTTAAAATGTTTTCAAGACCACCAGACCACCAGTTTATCAAGCACTCTAATCCACATGTGCGATTTCTGCCTCACGCCCGGGATCGTTTTTTCTTTTCAGACATGGCATTCATTACACGTTGCTATGTAGAGATAGGGTTATGTACACACACTATTTACAAAACACTCCGTGAAGATACGCACATCATAATTTTTATCTACAGTGAGGATGACAGTAGCGGTACTCCGAGAGTGACAGATACAGCGCCTTTCCTTTCCTGTAAACCAATTATAGAACGCTGCTATATTTGATGCTTTCAGCCGAATGGTGGTTGTGTTGTTCTTGTTGTTGTTGTGGCTGTAGGAAGAAGGAAAAGAAAATGCACGGGCCTGCTACTGGCTCTGCAGCTGAGCCACCTCCGCAGCCTCGTGCAGATAGAAGAGAAAATAGAGAAGAAAGGAAAGCAAGAGGGAAAGAAAGACACGCGCCGCAACAACAGCCGTCGTCCACCACCAGCGGTGGCGTGTGCAATGACGGCCTACAACAGACAAAAATTCGGTGCCAGGCCAGCCCCCGCCGCAAGCAGCGGTGACCCACCTGCACCAGCCCCATCAGGGCAGAGCGCTTAGTGGTTGTTGTGTCCGGCAAGGGGCGCGCCATGTAGCGTCACGACTGGCCATGACGTAATAAGGCGATTCACGCATATAAGAAGCTGACCTCACCGGGCGTGCGATCCAGGCGTCCGTGCGGCGTCTTTCATTGGCACTTTCGATCGCCACACGCACCACACAGCATACAGAAGCAGACTCAGTGCAGCAGGCATCAGCGGCGTCTCAAATCCGTTTACAGGAAGGAAAAGACGCAGTATTTGTCGCAATTCTCTGCTGACACCTGAACCGAGTCGTAAGTAAAAGTAGGAAGGTGGGAGTGAAAGAAGAAAGAGAGAAAGAGGTGCCGTAGTGAGGGCTGCAGATCGCCGCGCTAGAAGGCTTTCGCCTCATCGCACTTTAGTCCGAAGGGCCCCCTACAATTTTCGGTGAGAGGCTCACTCAGTATAAGCACGTGAGCCGCTATAACCGCTGGGATTAGGTGGCTAAGCTAGCGAAAGCCGTGTTCTGCTTGCAGCACACCACCTTGATGTGCTTGAAGTACACGAAAACTCACATAACACTTAGTAGAGTTTTGAAGAAGCCATCAAGAAATGTTTCGGTGATCTAACTTTGAAGAAACAACAGCCCTAGCAGACACCTGTCCAGAGGGTCTAGGCAGCCGGTAAAACTTGCACCACCTACAAAGAGGCAATACACAAGTTATGCCAGAGCGTAAACCATCGGATGACTAAGGACGATAAAGTAGGGCATCTGTTCAAGGGCAATGCGGAAGACGTCTACCACTTCCTCATTGCCAAGGGCAACTTGAATTCGGACTCCGAAGTTATTCGACACTACCGGACACTTTATGCACTTAAGACTCGCCGCATCACACCGAAGTTTGGACGGCTGGTAAACGCTACCATGGCCCGTGTCGAAGAATCTCCATCTCTGCCGTGTGCCATCCATGAAATTGTTCGGGATGAGATGGGATGAGGCGAGCAGTTTCTCCGGCCTTCCGGCATAGCAGATGACGCATATGCTCTTCGAGCACTTGAATGTGCGTCCCCCGCAAATTCCATTTATACCTTCAGTGCATGTCACAGATTTCGCCTGCCGCAACGACCTTGACAACCTGCGACTAATACTCGAGCAGATTTACTAACAGTTTTCTTACTATCAGAGCAGAGACCCTCGCTCTTTCTCTAACCGTACATTGGACCGACCGCCGGACAGCTACATTGTCCCGGAGCCACCATCTGGATATTCGTCGCGTCCTTCAATGTAGGAGCCGCTGACACGCCCCTCTTTGATGTACATATTCTTGTGTGCTACCGGTGGGGTGCCGCGTGTCGCATTTCCCGCTACTGGAATCGGCACACGCCATTCAGGTAAAATCCTACGACGGCATCGACCCGACCCATCGTCCAGTTTTACACCGACACGTATCGGCCAGCCTTACCGGAGAAACAGTTTGAAAATAAAAATCTGCAGCCAGTCTCGCTACTTCGGCCGTTGTGCCACATCATCTCCTTCGTTGCATGTGTGCCGTTCCTCGTCATCTCGGGGCCGATTCCCGCCACCATTGCTAGAGACCTAGCCAGCGCGGCCAATGGAGGTGTGGTCAGTGACAATGTACGCTGCTGCCTAGTATTCCTTCATCTGTTTACATGCTGAAGAACAAAGCTAATGTGCTTGTTGACGGTTTGCCTACAACGGCATTAGTTGACATTGGCACTACTATTTTGGTCATGAGTTTAGCTTTTATAAATCTCACAAAACGATTTTTTTTTTTTTGGGGGGGGGGGGGGGAGGGGGACTGCTGATTTGTGTGCAGTGAGAGGAATTATTGTATCCGGTTCGGGTGTACAGCTTTAAAGTTTCGTTGGGGGCACAGTATGTATGGTAGAATTGGTAGTATTGCCTCGATTTACACATTTCATGATCTAGGGAATTGACTTCCTGTGTATGCGCGGCACTACAGCTGACTTTTGGAGAGGAGGCTAAGTCTTCCTAGTGAACTTTTGGAAGAGTCGTCAAGTTGCAAATACGTTCTCTATGTGTGTGCTGAAGTCGTCGTAACGCCCAATTCTGCAGTGTATGTCCAGGTGTCCATGCTCTCGTGTAATTACATTCCATTGAGGCTACTGAGGCGCCTCTTCATTTGAAGTGCGTCAGAAAAAATAAACGAATTAATGCCGCATTTCCTGGCATTTGTAAAATAGAGCCATAACGGACAGTGGAATATGAATTGCTGACCGGAACCCATTGTTTTTCTAACCTCAGCCTCATGTAACGCAGCTATGCAGAACTATGTGGCTCTCCTTACTGTTTCTACCGACAGCCCGCCTACTGGCTTTTCTAGAAGCTTGTTCTGATGATCAGCGCATTGCTGAGCACATCAGAACTCCAGACCTTGAATAACCTCTTGTCCCAGCATCACGCCATCTTCGCTTTCACGCAATCACACGGCTCGCCATGTTTTCCGCGGTCTCGCGCATGTCACATGATTGACGCCATATCTGCCCATCCGATCCGCCAAAAGCAGTACCGCGCGTCGCCGTCAGAGCCAAAGTGATCACTGCGCAAGTCCAAGACATCTTGGCCCGCGGCGTAAATCAGGAGTCCTCCAGTCCTTGTACGGCGAAAAAAGACGCAGCATCGAGGTCTTGCATGGATTGCTGTCGCCTCAACTCCGTCACTAAAACGGATGTGCATCTTCACCAGCGCATCGGCTATGCCATAGATGGCCTTTCATCTGTGTCTGATTTATCTTATGTGGATTTGCGTTGGATGAATTGACAGATTCCGATGGACCCGGAGGACAAGGAAGAAAAATAGCATTTGTTAAGGCGTATGGCCTCTTTAAATTTAACCTGGTGCCATTTTGCCTCTCTAATGCGCCTGCCACATTTTAAAGAAATAGGGAAACGATACTTCGTGGTCTTAAGTGGGAGGTATGCACTTAAACGATGTTGTTATTTTTGGTATTATTAGACGGACCTCAACAAAACAAAACACGCAGCTTGCTAGTATTCTAGACTGCCTGCAGAAGTCTGGACGTGTCTTCAATTCTAAAAAGTGCGGTTTTGACAAACGTCAAGCACTATTATTGGGACATCTCGACGACTGTGGCGGCTTTCGGTCAAATCCACAGCAGAGTACTGCAGTGGCTGCATTCCCTCACCCCCAGATTCCAAATGAGCTCCACAGTTTTTTGGGTCTGTGTTCTTGCTTTCGACGGTTCATCCCACCACTTGCCGACATCGCCTATCCTCTGACACCCTTTCTCCAAAACGACGTTCCCTTCAACTGCAGATCGTAGTGACTCGTCTTTTTACCAGCTGAAGATTCTACTCACGTTACACCGATTCTCCGGCACTTCAATCTCTCCGCTAAGACGAAGGTTGACACTGATGCAGTAAGATTAATGCCGGTGCTGTGCTTGTACTACGTTCAGACACCGGCGAGCATGTAGTTGCGTATGATAGCCGTTCGCTCAGCAAACCTGTGCGTAACTGCACACTTATGAAGCATGAGTGTCTGGCTGCAGTTTTCGCTCTCCAGTGATTTCGGTGCTGCCTCTATGGAGGCTAGTTTACGTTTGTGACAAACCATTATTCCCTTTGATGACTCGCAAACTTTAGGGCCCATTTTGTGTTTGGCAAGCTGGGCTCTGCAGGAATACGACTTCGCGGTTTCGCACAAGCATGTCCGAAAACACACTAATGCAGACTGTCTTCAGAGCCTTTCCCTTCCTACGACCAATGTTACTCTAGCGACTGCGATCGTTACATCGCTTTCGCACTGCCTAAGTTTCCCGATGCCTTGGCTCTCTGGACTGCGCAAGCGACCGACATAAGCCTCGAGCCATTCCTTGCATCACTAGCTCGTTCTGTCTCGTGATGGCCTCCTTTACAACAAGGCATATTCTCGCACCGGCATGAATTTTCTGCTCGTGGTTCCTGAGAGCCACCGCTTGTGTGTCCTGCGTGCCATGCATGACGACACCACTTCCAGTCACATGTATTCTGCCCAAATGCTCCCTCGTGCTTGCGACCAGCACAGACGCCTTTCGTCCCCGTCACAGGGCCTGCTCCATCCTGTGACTCCACCACGTGGTGGATTCGAGAGCCAGTAACTTCTCGATACTGGTAACTGGTAACTTCTCGAAGTTTTCGGACGGAAATTGTTGGTTAATTGTTTTCGCACACTATCTCACCCACTACAATGAAACGGCCGCTTTTTCTTCGGCCACTCCTCCTCATGTGTCCCTGTTCTTGCTCAGCTCTGTCATCCTGCTCCATGGACCTCCACGACTGATCATCAGTGACTGTGGACGCCAGCTTACCGCAGATGGTGTGGAAGAGCTACTCCGTTTGTCTGCGTCGCATTTGTTACTCTCACACGATATGGCCTTCGAACCAACGGTCTGATGGAGCGCACAATCCCCAGTCTCGTCCCAAGCTATGTACTATATCGCGTCAGACCACAAGAACTGGGGTACAACGCTGCTGCCTATCACTGCAAGACATGATACTACCGGCTACAGCACTTTTTTCTATGCCCATGCTCTCGATATTTTCTAGACAACAATCTTTCCTATTCCGTCCACGACGAACCGTGCATCGCCGAAACTCATTGTCGGACCGAACAAGCTCAAAGCCGGAATCGCAGCAAGACTTATGACCCTGGAGATTCAGTGTCGCTTTTGTGGCCTCTACAAAAGAGTCGTTTTGCCCCGTAAATGTTGGAGCATTACGCTGGCCCTTACGTCGTCATCTGCACGTCAGCGGCCTGAACTGCATAATAGCGTGCATGACCGCAAGTGGTCGTCGGTCAGCCACAACCGAAATCGCCATGTAGTACAGGTGACCATGTCATTTGAATGGCAACGCCTTACTACCTCGCTCGGCGGGCTTTGGCTATCAAGGGTGAATGTAGCAGTACTGAAGAAGTTAAAAAGACGAGCACAAGAAAAGGATAAAAATGTTGGTCAAAACTCTTGCGCCGGATGAGTAGCTGCTGACGAGCTGATCTTGCTGCCTTCTCCATCTGTTCGGTGCTGCGAAATAAACCCCCGGCGAAAGCCTATATATAGGCTTTTCCCGAGACGTACGCGCGAAGTTTTGCGGGATTCAGCTAGATATCAGCGGAGCTCTGTTTAACCTTTATTAAAAAACCATCCTTCACCGGCAATCGAACTCCTACCGCTCCGATTACCAGAGGAGCTTCTTAACTACTTGTGGATCCAGCACCTGACTAGCTCCAGCCCATTGGTGCATTGAAGAATATGAAAGAATTTTAGTCATGTTACCTTACTCAAATACTCTTGAGATTTCTTGTGTTATATTGAATATTTGTGTGCAATAAAGAATACGCCAAGCGCGGCCCGTGTGGACCATATCTTAGTTCTCTTTGTCTAGCGTAGCTACCATCTCCATCGCAGCGTAGGGGCACAACGACGATGCTTTCAATCCGGTTTCCAGGAAGGCGTGTGGCGCACGGCATCTACCGCCAGCAATGAAGACCAAGCACCGCAACGAACGCTCGGCATCGCCGCCGAGTGGAGCGTTTCACCTCTAATTCGGAATAAACATTGTGTGATCGACAGGCTTCTGGTAAATATACACTACAGCTGAATAAACCCCAACGGCTTCCGCCTTAGCGCTCTTAGGGAGCTTTAGGGGCCAGAAGAATTTTTTTTTGCTTTGAGCTTCCCATTCTTGGAAAGATGCCAAGCCCATATCACCCTCTACTGGCTCGCTTGTCATTTCATTGGCATCTAGTGCTGATCGTCTAGGAGCCCTGGGATGTATTTCTAATGTCTACTATCTGTGCCTTTAGGCTCCAAAAATCATTCCCGAGATTCCTGGCCCCACAATTCCTTTCCAAATGGAAACAAATGAAAAGAATCCCCAGAATGGCATATACTGCATTATGCTGGCAACTCTTTGCACTTTTGTGATAACATTTTGTTCGTGCTTTTCAAGTTCCTTTTCTTCGTTTACCCATATCCCGAAATACTTATATTCTGCCACTTCGACAATTTCATGGCCGTTTTGAAGGTTGCAAGTTTATTTCATATTTCATATATGCAAAAAAAAAAAAAAGATGAATACAGTAAGAGTTGCACAGAAGGAGGTCCCGTAGTACAAGACTGTCGGGGGGACCTCCCAGAACAAAGCAAGTGAGGTAGAAATGTAAAATAAAAAATGAAAAGCAGTCTAACAAGTAATTAGTATAAAAGTACAACCTACAAAACAATGTTTAGAATTACACCAATGAAAATAAAGAAGATAAATATACTGATCAACAACTTCAGTGCTTAGGAGAAAATAACACATTCAAGAGTGAACTATAACGATTGAAGAAAATGAGCTATGTAACGTGTTTTTTAAATATTCATACATGCGGAAATGGAATGAGTGAACAGTATGCGATGCTTTAATTTCTAGAGGTAAAGAATTCCTGCACGATATTCCAGCAAACAAGGTAGTAAATTTTCCGCAATTAGTCCTGACTTTTGGCAAAAGATTATTGCGTTTTTTAAGCCTTGTAGGATTAGTATTTGCAAACTGGCTGGTAATCCCATCAATATGAGCATGATGATTTATTTGTTTATACAAAGTCGTGGACAATTGTAGGCTGAATAAATGTTTAAGTGGAAGTATGTTCACTTCCACTAAGTGTATTTTAAGCACTTCATCGATTGAGCCACTGATAATCATCGTTCTCAACTTAAGTGTGCTAAATCTGAAGCCTGGAGTGTCCTCTTCGTCTCCACAAGAATTAACTAGCATTTACGGGCCTTCCTGACTATCTGCTAGAAGTACAATATTGTTCGCATAGATTGAACACAGGAGGTGGCGCCCTACGTGTTTTTCGATTTTGATCGATAGCGATTAAAACCCGTATTGCTCGCTTGTAATCTTCTTCACACATTTACCTTATAAAGCATGGACAATATTTATTTATTTATTTATTTATTTATTTATTTATTTATTTATTTATTTATTTATTTATTTATTTATTTATTTATTTATTTATTTATTTATTTATTTATTCGATACTGTTAATCCCATCGGGGATCGTAACAGGAAGGGCATAAAAATACAGAGCTACAAAATATAGTAATGGCAATTAATCAAGTACATGAAAGAATATGATACCAAAATTATGCATAACAAATTATACTATAGCAATAAGACAGACTGAGAAGCGTATGACAAGATTTTCGCGGAGGGGTGTTAGTGGAAATCCTTGTCGCAATCTTTTGAATATCTCAAACAATTTCCGTGCTTCGTATCCCTTCCCATATAATTTCTACTTTATTATCCTTTTTTGTAGGTTTTGTCTGTAGCAAATATGTCCACGTACGACCTATACTTTCATCTCTCAGGAGGGCTTACACGACAAGATAGGTACCACATTATCAGTAACTAAAACCACCATGCCACTGCTTTGTTCGGGTATACCGAGACACATGTTCTCCTTGTAGCCCCTTTTTGTAGCCCCAACTCTCGTTTCGCATTGTGCTCACTGCAATACATTTCCAATGTGTTCGTTAAAAGCCTGTGAGTGTGTGATGCAATCGATGGTTGCCACTTTGTCGCTCCTGCCTCCTACCTCGAGTTCTGCTTCCTTAGGTCATCCGAATGACATTTTATTTTACGTTCGTTCCCTTTTTCGTTTGAAGTGCAGGACAGTCTGCTCGACATCCAAACGTGAAAAGATGCAAGGGATGCACTCTCATCAATCCTGCATTCATAGTTTTAGTTCTCTGTGAACTGACGCAGTAGTAACAAGCACGTTCGATGCCCTATCGAATCGTCCAATACGTTGTCTGAGGTTATTGCACGATGAATGACTATGGACCGAACTGCACCTTCTTTTTCAGCGGGAAGTTCCTTATGAACAAGAAACTTGCGCATATTGCAAAACGCGCTATAACAACCAGTAGAATGCCGGATCTTCGCTCGGGGCACTTGTTCTTTTTTGTTATAAATTGCAAAAATTCTTGTCCGCTACCTTTATTTTTTTATGACAGTCCTACATACCCTGTGCGAGCTCTAGGCAGCCCTTGAAAGGAAGGTTTTGCTGTGGATTGAAAAATTTAACCATTCCATCCACGTTATTATTAGTGCATCTTACAAAACTTGGTCACTTGCTTACAACAAGGTTTCCACGAAAGCTGGATATGACAGCAAAGTACTGTTGGTACCTGGTCCTCTTGTGCCGCCTGTTTTCCAGGATGCGATTATTCAGACAAACTTAAATACACGCCCAGGGAATCCCTGACCATAAAAGCTACCTGTGTGCATATCATCAGCGCGTTTCGCATTTTCTTTAGCCTCTATTATATTGATGTACGAGTGAGCTTTTGATAGAGGACCCAGCGTACAGAAGTGAGGTTCACGGCTATCGGCAAACAGGCAGTGAAAATAGCCCCGAAAAAGACGTTCCACTAGTATAGCCACTGAAATAACTGAAATTGTTGACACTGCCAAACCAGCAATCACACAAACAGTCAATCAGTAAATGAACATATCAATCAAAAAATGAAACAACGTATTTACTAAATCACTCGGTCATACAACGACAAAGTTAATAAATATTAAGACCGCTGCGACAAAACCAGTTTTGTCATATCAGTACAGATATACAACCCCAAACGTATGCAGTGCGAATAACTAAGATCCCAAGAATATCCTTACTGTCCTACTCGTACTGTAATCACTTTAGCAGCCCAATGTACTTACCAACAAAGACACACGCCTTAACACTCAATGGGCGGACGCAGAGGAGGAATCCTGTGATTTATCAGACAGCGGAAGTACTTTATCGAACATCGACTAACTTACTTGCGTCAGGGAACAATACAGCTCTCTGCGCAGCTTACGCCTTAAACACCAGTCCCTTCGCGAAAAAGAGTTGCTGCAGCAAAGAAGACGGGAATGCAGTGCCACTGTCAGCGTTTTATGTATTAACCATGTTTATACCCACCACTTCCAAATGGTCCTCCCTCGAAGACCACTAAGTGGCGCCGCTGGTAAATTGAAAATCAAACCACCGACGCCGAGCTGTGACGCTAGCAAGGTCTGGAGGCTCTGCTCTCTTCAAGGCAACCGTTCGTCAAACCGGCTCCAGACACCCCATTATCGAGGCGACCAGTAGGCAACGTTGAATATCGACAGCAAAGACCTTTATTTATTAATTTTGTTTTGTTTAGAGATGGCTTCAAGACTGAGTTTTGAGCGGTAGGCCCCATTTGTACCCTTGAAATCGTATGCTGTGGAAAACAAATCAAACAGCAAATGCGAAGTCGCCATGTAAGGTTATTCTCTTTGCATTATGTTAACCAGCAAAGAATAATGAATTATTCGTAAAAGCGGCACCGAACATTGCATGTGCTGTATTGTTCCAGCGTATATTTGGAAGTGTGCTTTTTGAAGCCAGAAATGTGGAATGGTAATTTGGGCAGTATGGCACAGTTTTGTCCTCAAGTCACAAACGAAGAACAACACAGATGAGAGCAACTACGATGTTCCTATATATTTTCACGCCGTATTAGAGTCATCTGCAATAAAATAATACCCGTAAAAACAGCCACGTAATAAAGTTGCCGTATTGTTTTACTTTTTTAAATATTGTCATTTTTAAATCAGAAACGTGGAATGGTAATCAATCCGTGGTAACGGCGAGAGAACATTTTTAAGTGACATAATATTACGTTATCGTTTTTCTAACACGGAGAGGCATCTGTCAAGTCTGGAGAACAGTCGGATGTTTTGCTAAAGAAAAATGATCATAAGTGATATATGTACTCTTATGTAAATTGAGCAGCATAATTAGGTAGACCACTATAGTTATTAAAGATAATTTTTATTTTCATTTTTTGACCGAGTGCGTCTCGTTTTCAAAGTATGTTAAAAAACAACCGATTCAAATTTTTTCTACTGAAATACTGCCTTTACGAAACGTATACCTAGACTCCATGGTTTGCTTCTTAGGCGTTCAGAGGAGACTCGATGGCAACGAGAAAGGCATAAGATGTCTATGAAAGTAATGAACAGGTGCCATACTTAAACAAGTGATTGGGCAGTCGGGTGAGGTGATAAGTGCTCTACTACACGGCTGAGTACAAAATGATACTACTCGTTTGCTTTTAGGAAAGGCCAGGATTCCAACATCATTCTTTCCTCTAAGATTTTACAAAAGGCTTGCGAAAATGACAAAAAAAAAAAAGACTGGTGTGACCACTTTCGTAATGAGCCATAAAGCAACCCTTCGAGCTGCAGTTTAGACGAAAGTAATGTAGGTGTTTACCGCACCAAACTACGTGGTCGCTGTTAGGTTCCATAGGCGGGAGCTTCCGAAGCGTCAAATAGATGAGTTCTTTGTTTTATTACCTTGTTTCTTTTTCAGCTAGTTAGGTTAGGTGCAGCCTAAAGAATAGATTTTAGCTCTTGGTCCTAGCGGCCTGGTTTTTCGTGCCGGCAGCTAGGTTTTCTTGGCGTTCATTGTTTAGCTATCTTGTTTAAATAGATATTTTTCTTTCTAGGCTATTGGAATTCGCAGATTTGGTTTTTAACGCGTGTTTGCTAGTCGTTTCTTGTGTCTACTTTTGGCAATTTGTATATTCTAAGAATTCGTAACAGTTATATATCAGTCGATGAGCGCTTAAGATGGTAAATCAAAAGAAGGTAAGGTGTACTCAGTGTGAGGCGCAGGTTAATCTCAAAGAAACGCGTTTTGATTCTGTAGGTGAAGCGGAAGGCAGCGACTTTTTGTGTCGATGTTGCGTACTGAATGCACGTCTAGATAGATTTGATCAAGAAAGGGGCAGTTTAGTGTCTCGTGTGGAGGATTTAGAACATGAAGTACGTTTGCTAAGGACGGAAAATCAGAAACTGCTTGGACAGCTTACTCAGATTGAAAAGAAAGGGGCCGACTTTGTCCTTGGAACCAACAAGGACGAACATTTTAATGCGGGCCACGTGGCTGGGGCCAGCACTGGCATGGAAGGCATAAGCAAAGTAGGTCAGGCGGATCCGAACCGTCAGAGTTATTTAGAAGCAGATAAGACGCCGGAAAAAAAGGAAGAAGTAAGGAAGAATGAAAATCCCAGAGATAAGGACACAGATAATCGAAAGCAGGAGCCAACAGTTGGGAGAGGGAGAGAGAAGGCCCAGGCGCTTATCGCCGGAGATTCTAACATGAACAGGTGCAAGCGAGATATCTTGGAACGTGTAAGGGGTGATAAGAGAGTGTTGGTTGGAGCCTTCCCAGGGAGAACAATGAGGGATGTACTAAAAGAGAGTAAAAATAGGCTGTTGAAGGATTCCGCAGAGCGCAGTATGGTAATAGTAGCCGCGGGTCTAAACGATGTCCTAAATGGTGACGCTGCAGGAGTGGTGGAAAGTTTAGCTAAGGGAGTTGACGAGATCAGGGAGATAGCACAGCAGACGCAGATAGTTGTATGCACAGTACCAGAGGTGCTAGGATTGAACGGAAAGATGGAAAAGGACGTGGTGACAGTTAATCAGGACATAAGAAAGTTAAGCCTGGAGAAGCGGTTCGAAGTGGTTGAGGTAAACAGGGAGGTACATAAAGCAGGTTTTGGTAGGGCTTTTCAGCGAGATGGCATTCATTTTAACAGAAGGGTCGGAGCAGAGATCGGCTGGCGCTTGGCAGGCAGGGCTGTAGCTTTTTTAGGGGGTCCGCGAGGACTCCGTGCACAGAGGTAGTTAGAAGTGAAGCAGAAGAAAGTGTAATAATGGAGGCTGAGCCCCCAAAAATGGCAAAGAGTAGGTCGAGAAAGAAAAGTACAAAAAAGAAATTTAACACAAGGATCAGCTACATAAACATGCAAGGAGGTAGAAAAAGAGCGAAATGGCTAGAGATAGAACAGCAGTTGAAGGATGACAAAAAAGGTGTGTACGCTCTTTGCGAGACTCATCTCAGGGATCTAGAAGATCCGCCGTTTATAGAAGGCTACGTCTGGGAAGGTACGTGCAACAGAACGAGAACGGAAAGAAAGGGTGGAGGCGTAGGTATGTTGATACACCAGGGAACAAATTGGCAAAGAATTAAATCATCTTGTAAAGAACATATCTGGGTTTCAGGAACCATTGCCGGCATAAGGACATGGCTAGGGGTAGTTTATTTAGGAACAGGACATCAATGCAGGCAAGAAAACAGGGATCTTGTTGAATGTCTCAGTGACGATATAAGCCAGTTTGGAAACGGGGTCAATATTATTCTGCTGGGGGACATGAACGGCCACATCGACGATCTGGATGGATACACGGATTGTAACGGGAAGCTAATGCTAGATTTCTGCGAGCGACACGATCTAGTTATAGTAAATAGAGAAACAAAATGTGAAGGCCAAATCACGTGGGAATTCCGCAACAGGCAGACGACCATTCACTATTATCTAATGTCGCAGGAAATTTATAGCAAGGTCACAAAAATGGAAATAGACGAAGAAGGGGAGTGTAGTCTGGGAAGTGATCATAAACGTATTAGTCTGCAGATGGGGCCCTTGATGAAAAGAGAAATGGAACTTAGACAAAACGTAAACGCAAAATTAAACGACGATCAAATAGCGCAGATAGCAGCAGACATAGAGGAAGCAATAGAGAAAAGCCCCATGGAAGACTGGGATTATGAACAGGTAGAACTACTCATAAGGAGTAAAATTAAGGCGGTTAAAGCAGCAAACCGCTGGAATGGAAAGAGGAAGCCACGGAGCTGGTGGAATAAGGAAATCAGGGAAGCTATTGAACAACGACGGGCTGCTTCAAGGGAACACCGAATGGCAAAGAAAGCACAGGCTTCTCAGGAGGAAATCGACCAAAAATGGGAATCATATCGAAAAAAGAAACTTCAAGTGCAGGCCCTCGTCCAAAGTAAAATAAGACAGTCCACCGATCGCTGGATGGCTGATATACACGATGCCTCTAGAGGCGGAGCAAGAAAATTCTGGAATCATATAGGCTGGCTAGGGAAGAAGAATCAAAGAAAGCAAGATCGGATTCAAGATAATGAGGGAAATTGTTTAAAGGGGGACAACGCAGTGAACTACATTACATCAGTTATAGCCGAGCCATTTAAGAACGACGATAGGGTAATCTCCGCAAATCAGGAAGCAACACAAGGTAGCAGAATACAAAGCACCTTAGAACTGACCAATCTAAACTGGGAAAAGGCAGAAAAAAGTATTCCTAAAAACACATCTACAAGAATAGATGGAATTCCGATCAAGCTGATTAATGAACTCGGTCCAAAAAGTAAGGAAACGTTGTTAAAAGCTTTGGAAACAGTCATAGCGAATAAGCAAATTCCGGACAGCTGGCGGCAGAGTAAAATGAATTTGATTTATAAAGGGAAAGGAGAAAGGATGCACATAAAATCCTACAGGCCGATTACCATAACATCTGTAATGTACAGGTTAGCCATGCAGGCGGTGAAATTAAAGGTGCAAGCATGGGTTGAAAGTAATAAGATACTCGGAGAACTTCAGAACGGCTTTAGAAATGGTAGGCGCTTAGGTGATTGCCTTTTCGTGCTTACCCAATGCATCGAAATATCTAGAGTGGAAAATAGACCTTTGTATTTGGCCTTCCTGGACATAAACGGGGCGTACGACAACGTAAGCAGGGAACTCCTGTGGAACATATTAAAAGAAGAAGGTAGCGGTTATGAGATTATTAATAGAGTTCCTACAGGAAATATACCGGGATAACAAAGTAGAAATTACGTGGGAAGGGATAAGAAGTACGGACGATGTCAAAGTATGCAAAGGATTAAGACAAGGCTGTCCTCTATTACCGGTGCTGTTCATGATTTATATGATAAACCTGTAACGGAGGATACAAGACAGTAACCTAGGTTTTAACCTGTCATACAGATTAGGTGGGAAGGCGGTAGAGCAGCGCCTCCCCGGTTTGATGTATGCAGACGATATTGTGCTGCTAGCTGAGAGTCTGGAAGAATTGCAAACTCTAGTTAAGTATTGCGGAGACGAAGGGGACGCTCTAGGCTTCAGTTTCAGCGCAGTTAAGTCGGGTCTGATGATTTTCAACGGCTCAACTGATCAGGGTCTTAAAATTCAAGGCCTTGAAATACCTAGAGTAGAAGAATATAAATATTTGGGGGTATGGATAAACGAAGGATTGGCATTTATTGGAAAACATAAGCAATCACTTAAGGCCAAAGGGCGAAGGAATGCCGGGATAATGAAGCATAAGGCATTGTGGGGATACAATAGGTATGAGGTATTGAGGGGTATTTGGAAAGGAATTATGGTGCCCGGACTTACTTTCGGAAATGCGGTTTTGTGCCTAAAATCAGAGGTACAGTCGACATTAGAAACAAATCAGAGATCCGTTGGACGATTAGCACTAGGTGCCCACGGCAAAACTACAAATGAGGCGGTACAGGGAGATATGGGCTGGGCATCTTTCGAAGTACGGGAAGCTCAGAGTAAAATATTATATGAGGAACGCCTGAGGAAATTGGACAGTAACAGATGGGCAGCTAAGGTATTTAAATACCTGTACCTAAAAAGCGTTGACTCACAATGGAGGAAAAGAACTAGGAAACTAACTAGTAAGTAAGTTAGTAACAAGGATGGAGAAATAAAGAGCATTAAGCAACAGGTGAAAAACACAGAAGGTAAAAATTGGATAAATTCGACGGAAAAAAAACAGAGTGTGGAATTATACCGAAAGTGGAAAATGCAGATCAGGAAGGAAGATTTCTTTGATAACTCAAGAGGCAGTGCCCTACTTTTTGAAGCTAGATCAGGGTGCCTTAGAACACGCAGCTACAAAAAGGAGTTTAACAATGGAGATGACGCATGTGCTGTATGTGGAAACTCCAGTGAAACAATTGACCATATTATACTCGAATGCAATGGTATCCATCCGGAAGTTGATGCAGGCGCAATCACTGTTCCTGAAGCTCTGGGGTTTAGAGATAACAGTGGCCGGGTGAATAAACCGGCTGTGGAAACTAGCAAAAAAACGGCTGGAAGATTGGTGGCTTAAAAGCAGAGAAGTGACATAATGTTAGTAATGTAGGAGCAAAATTTAATAAATAGAATGATGGTTTAGTTAACAATTCTAAATCAATAATTAAGATATATGGAGAAAAATGAGCATGATAGCTACTGCTACCACCCCGTTTCAAAGGGGACGCTCCTATATTCCATCCATCCATCCAGGCCGTCCTACCATTTAAGCGCAAGAATGATAGCCGAGGGGTAAACTCGGTCTTGACCAACATCGCCACCTCAGCGTGAAGTCTAGAGAGGATTATGAGCTCCCTGCATGCCATTACAGCGTAGTCGTAGGCTTGATAACATTTGACTGCCTTGCTGTTGCGGAGGGAAACAATTCATGATGAAAGAGCCGATATCATCCACGATAGCCGCGAAGAAACCGGGCACCAAATCCTTCCAGAGTTTCGACGAGGACAGACCAGCGCCGAGAATGGCGGCTTTAGAAATGCCACACTTTTTGCTCCGTTTTTTTTTTTTTTTTTGTGCTAAAAGGGGAGGAGGGGGCGCTACGGGGATTTTCTATGTGTTCCAAAGCTCCTCAACATGCGCTTTGAGCCTTCAAGCAAGCGTTTCCGACGGAACCATTTCCGCTGCAAACGTACCAATACCAATATATGCAAGAGGCCGTAAATCACGCATGTGCTTTGTAACAAGGGATGAGCTGATCTCAAGTTCTTACATCTGGCTCGCACACCTTTCAGTGCAAGCTCAAATACGCAAGGGATTGGTAGGTGGCCGTGAAAAAAATGGTTGAAGCTATGCGCTGCCAGCGGAAAGGCTTCAAAACTGCACAGGAGATGAGGAATATTTTTCGCTTGTCATGCCAGCCATAGAAAAAATAACTTTTATACAAAAAAGTGGCTGGGTTAGAAAATTAACCGTATGTGAATAAACAGGCTTTATTTAACCATCTACCCGCACATATTCCTTCACAAAGATCGAGACGGGAGTTTCAAAGTCGCTAAAATGAGCGAAAATCATTATACGCGCTTATTGTTGTTTCCCTCGTTCGGAATGGCACTTGCCCAGGGCCGGAGATTAGTCAGGTCGCTTTTTTGTTCCTTGCTGTCGTTTTCTTTTTCTCCGACATTGTGACGTACGTCAACCGTGCGCGCTAGCGGCCAGCGGTGTTCCTAGTGTTGTTGTCCATGCTCAAGCTGCTCAATCTTCTTCCCGCGTCAGAAGCTTCTCTGCTTACGATAGGCACCTTCTGTGTTGCTTTCTTCCCACCTTTGTTCAGCCCTTAACCCTCCTTTCATCCACAAGATCCGAGGAGAATTTTAGTGTGCTTGCACTTAGGGTTCCTACGTGAATAAAAATCCGTTTCCGTTTCGAGTCTGAATATCCTCGGTGCTCGAAATAAATTAAAAAAAAAAAAAAAAAAAACATTCCAGAGCCGCGACTGTGTTTCCGCCCCTTAGCAGCATCAACAGATTCATTTCGCTGGACAGTGTACGAGAGCACAATGCGATTGCCCCGTGCACTTGAGCACGTGCCTACTAAAGCACACAACTCGGCTAGCTTGGAATTTCTCAGCCATCAGTGAGTACACTTCGTCGTATCTAGCATCTAGCCGAAGGCACTCTTGTATGGTTTTGTTTGCGTGTTACCGCCAGCGACTGGGCTTATGAAGCCTCATAAGAGCCAATGGAGAAGAACCTTTAATCAACTACTCGACAGGCAGCCGTATTTGCCTCCCCCCCCCCCCCCCCCCCTCTAAAAAAAAAAGTCCCTATGCTACGAGAAACACTATTGAATAATTGCATTAGAAATGTTCGGGTATTTAAACACATATTTATGAGAAATAAACAAGCGTCTTTTGCCGTCTTCATAAAGATGCGGAGAGCGGCCATGAGTTATTCAATAGAATAGTGTTGCACAAGATCCTATAGATTTTGTTTTCTTGCCCTTGGTAACACAGGCTCCTGTGGCATAGTTGTCGGGGACAGTCTGTTTGTGTGTGATTAAGCAAATAACTTGCCTCAAGAGCTGATTGATAATACGGAGCCATATTTAAAATCCCTGTAGTCCATAGCTCTTGGGCGTGCGTGAGCACAATAGCTTTAACTAAGATGGCATGCGGTTGCATTCATCTAAGCGGCAAACAGACAAGGCCTTAACAGCAACTATAGATCTGCCTGAGGTAGAGTATTCTCTTTTAGATTGCTTGAAAGGAGTAGGAACAGAATTTGACATAATGTGCTGTCATATTATCACAAAAATAGCACTTCCCAACACATATTCACTTAGGATCGCTAGCAGTTAGATCTACTAAGCGGTTCAGCTGTTTTGATTTCATTTTTAGAACTTTTCTTGTCACAAAATTAAGGCAGGAGGAGGAGGAGGAAGATGAGAAGGAAAGGCAGGGAGGTTAACTGGTAAAGAAACTGGTTTGCTACCCTGCAATGGGGGAAAGGGGTAGGTGGGTATAAAAGTTGAGGGTGAGAGAGGGATGGGTGCTGACAGTACAGTTACATCACAGACATGTCACATCACATATCACGTAACATAAAAAATCATTGCCTTTCGATCAGTCCTGTGCTTTTCATAAAGCGGAGCAGTGCCTGGGAGGACTTCACCGCAGACGATCGCTGTGGCCAGGGACCTAGGATCTTGATTTCAGTTAGTGGGCGTCCATCTAGACGCTCCAGCGCACGGCATAGGCACTGTCTTTCCTCGCTGTATATGGGGCACTCGCAAACAATGGGGCCTATAGTCTCTTCGCACCCGCAGTTTGTGCATGCAGGGCTATTTGCCACATTTGCCATTTGCAGGATTGCCAAATTAAATAACCAATGTGACTTCAGCGTGTAAATGCGGTTCCCTAATTATCTCGGAAAGCATGAAATCAAATTAGACATTAAGCGCTAATTTTCCAGTACTTAGAATACTAAATGCAATTTCCAGCGTACTTACAGGCGTTTCCCCTTAGGGACACCGCTTTGTGATCGGGCAGTTTGTTACTTTCCTCAGATTTATAGCAAAAAAAAAACACAAATATTTGGTGAACTCATAGCAGAGCTGATGTATGCGGATCTAATATCTATTGGGTCAAATTAGGCAATTGATTATGACAGGACCTAAATGTGCTCTAGCAGTCTAGTATCAATTTAGTGCCCCCTTCAAAACGAGCCTATATACACATAAGAGACTAATGCGTCTGCGTGTGTTAACGAGAGAGTCGCTGGGGCAAATGTCGCCCATGGGGATCCCGACGCTAGCGACGCACTGCCTGCAACCGAAGTCGAGTGCACAGCACTGTAATACATACGGGGCTCGGAATTGGCATATTTCTCACCGGTCTGGGTTGATGCTGCCATCTACGTAAATAATGATCACTGTGTTCACAGCGCTCTGTTGTACCATGTCACCATTGGGGAGGGTTCTTATGCAAGATCGGGCCTGCTTATGCCTGTAAACAACGTTGCAGGTGTCACTAGTCTGTACAAATGCCTGAATCGGTTCGTGGAAAGATTGGGAACAATGGAATAAAAGTTGAAAAGCACGTCAAAATTACTCACCACATAACAGTTTGTAATAATAAAGTACGTAATTGCAGCAGGAACCCCGTAAGGCTGCTCGCAAAGGTGCCCAGTTTAACGGGAAATGTAGAAGATGAAAAACTGATATGAAGATTTTTGTACTCATTATCTTACGGCACACCTTTACACTGAAGTTCGACCAAATATTATAGGGCTTTTACATATACGAGGAGGTACCCAAAAGCAACCGAACTAATTTTTTGGTGGGCAGCGCTTTCTGAGTACCGTATTTTGCCATTAGGAGCGCATAGAGTGAACATTCCAGAGTTCCAGCTGAGAGTCTGGAAGAATTGCAAACTCTAGTTAAGTATTGCGGAGACGAAGGGAACGCTCTAGGCTTCAGTTTTAGCGCAGTTAAGTCGGGTCTGATGATTTTCAACGGCTCAACTGATCAGGGTCTTAAAATACAAGGCCTTGAAATACCTAGAGTAGCAGAATATCAATATCTGGGGGTATGGGTAAACGAAGGATTGGCATACACTGGAAAGCATGAGCAATCACTTAAGGCCAAAGGGCGAAGGAATGCCGGAATAATGAAGCATAAGGCATTGTGGGGATACAATAGGTATGAGGTTTTGAGGGGTATTTGGAAAGGAATTATGGTGCCCGGACTTACTTTCGGAAATGCGGTTTTGTGCCTAAAATCAGAGCTACAGTCGACATTAGAAACAAATCAGAGATCCGTTGGACGATTAGCACTAGGTGCCCACGGCAAAACTACAAATGAGGCGGTACAGGGAGATATGGGCTGGGCATCTTTAGAAATACGGGAAGCTCAGAGTAAAATATTATATGAGGAATGCCTGAGGAAATTGGACAGTAACAGATGGGCAGCTGAAGTATTTAAATAACCTAAAAAGCGTTGACTCACAATGGAGGAAAAGAACTAGGAAACTAACTAGTAAATATGCTAGTAACAAGGACAGAGAAATAAAGAGCATTAAGCAACAGGTGAAAGACACAGAAGGTAAAAATTGGATAAATTCGATGGAAAAGAAACAGAGTGTGGAATTATACCGAAAGTGGAAAATGCAGATCAGGAAGGAAGATTTCTTTGATAACTCAAGAGGCAGTGCCATACTTTTTGAAGCTAGATCAGGGTGCCTTAGAACACGCAGCTACAAAAAGAAATTTAACAATGGAGATGACGCATGTGCTGTATGTGGAAACTCCAGTGAAACAATTGACCATATTATACTCGAATGTAATAGTATCCATCCGGAAGTTGGTGCAGGCGCAATCACTGTTCCTGAAGCTCTGGGGTTTAGAGACAACAGTGGCTGGGTGAATAAACTGGCGGTGGAAACTAGCAAAAAACGACTGGAAGATTGGTGGCTTAAAAGCAAAGAAGTGACATAATGTTAGTAACGTAGGAACAAAATTTAATAAATAGAATGATGGTTTAGTTAACCATTCTAAATCAATAATTAAGATATAGGGATAAAAATGAGCATGGTAGCTACTGCTACCACCCCGTTTCAAAGGGGACGCTCCTATATTCCATCCATCCATCCAGATTCAGTCAGCCGAGTGGCGTCGCTGAAGGTCAAACGTACTAGCTTCGGCAGAGTTTATTGTGATAACTGTTTTCTGTGAGCGTCGTTTTTGCAATGGCTGCTTTTCGTGAAAAGCGTGCGGCGGTGAAATTGTGCTTTCTGCTCGGCAAAAATGCAACAGAAACTCTTGAACTGTTAAAAACGGCGTACAGGGATGACGCTAAGGGGAAAACGCAAGTGTTGTAGAAGTTCTCCCGTTTTAAAATTGGTAAAATGTCAATTGATGACCAACTTCATTTTGGTCGTCCTTCCACGACTCGAACACACGAAAATGTTGAAAAACTTCGTGCAATATTCAATATTTGACCATAAACTGTTTTGACGCCTGTCCCTAAACCCGCATACTCACCGGACCTTGCCCTGTGTGACTTTTTGTGTCTCCCAGAATAAAAAAAAAATGCAAGAAAGGAAGGCATTTTGTTGATGTTACGGAGGCGAAGAAAAAAATGACGCAGGCGCTGTCAAGAATCACAAAAGATGAATTTAAACAATTTTTTGAAATGTGGAATCGAATGTTAGACAAGTGTATTAGTTGAAGTGGAGAGTACGTTGAAGGAGATTGAAGGTTTCGGCTTAAAGTGTGAATAAATAAGTTCAAAAAAAAAAAAAAGTTCGGTTTCTTTTGGGTACCCCCTCGTACCAATATAATCGGCTAAATATAACGCCAACATCACTTTGCTAGTGACATTTATTCACCTTTATCTGATTTACTCTGATCATTCTGTCGCATGACAAGAGAAGGGCATTGGTTAGCAGGGCTTGCATCAATAGCTAGTAGTTACCTGTCTATTTCCCCAGACACCGCTCTCTGTGACCTACAGGCTCTCAAATGATTACATGCAGCTGCCTAAAGTAGGTAAGGGAAGATTCACAAAAAGACGTGAATGGCGGTAAGCTCACACATTTCTCGCTAAATGCCTTGGCACTCAAGAGTTTGCATTCATTAGCGCCTTGCGAGCAAGTCGTCCTGCGTGCAAACATTATTTCCTCCTATCATTATTTCTCATTACACTCGTAGCCAAACGTAGCGCGAACGCGCAGGAACGATAGGATTGCAAGCGAGAAACAGAGACTGCTCGGCGGAGGCAGTCCTCTCTATTTGTCCACGTTCGGATGAGTCCTGTTAAGCTGCAAATCAGGATCAACAGCTGAGCTTTCTTTGTCAGCATACTGCTTGTTGCAGCACTAACCAGAATTCACATATTCAGTGTGGTAAATAACTATTTTATTGGATTTCTGAGGTTGGATATGCTAATGCACAATGCGGTAGGAGGACTTTGCATTTTTGCAACAGTAAGTAGCGCCAAAAACGGGCGAACAGTTGATAAAGATAGGCAAGTGTTCAATGAACGCTTTCAAAACGTTTTTAAACACCCGCCATTTAAAAAGAGATGGAAAACATTGCAAAGAAAAACTCAGCGATGTGGATTTCAGGATTCATAAGGGTCATTTTTTTAATCTACACCAGCTACACCGTGCAGCAAAAATTCGTTGTAGGTATAGGAGATTTCTTACACTGGTGTACCTGGTGTAGGTTAAACAAATGGCCCTCTAATGAACCTGCCACTTTGCTGGCTAGGTATCCATTCTTACAAATTAGGTTCCTTACTATCCCGCACTTGCGAACACTCATGATAGAGAACTTGTAACAGCGGATAGGTGGGTATATATATATATATAAGCTCCATTAAAGAAAAGCAAGAAAAACTGGTTATCTATTAAGAGCACCACGACAAAGATTTTGTTTTATGCACGGAACCGAAACTAAGACCTTGAGGTCAGCAGAAAGTTTCCTGCTATAGTGCCAGCTCAACTGGTGTTCCTTTCCAATGTCTACGGCACCTAATATGAACCGATTTCACGCTATTGTACAACGCAAAGAAATTCATTTTTATTTTAATACCTGCACTCTGGAAAAAAGTAACGGTGATCGCCAGTTATATATGGGCTTCATTTTTAAGGCCCGAGTCGAGAAGAGAAAGATAGTGAAAACCACCATAAAGTAGCGCAACGTGATCAGAATCTGCTCTATTAGGCATTGCAACGCGGCCTTCCTTGCACTGACTTTAATGGTATTGCGAAATATTTTCCAATGTCATTTTTAAAAAGTTAGTCCTGGCAACAAATGCATTCAACATTTCCCTCAACTTCGAATGTGTGGTAATTTATTAGGATCGTTTTAAAATTTCCTATTTATCTGATCAATATGTACGTCAAACTTACGGACGTCCCCAGTGGTTTAAAGCTATCTGCTTGAAAGTGTTTTCCTTGTTCTAATTTTCATATATTTGGGAATTTTAAACTGTGTTTGAAAAAACGCCCAGTGCTCATGGTATAAAAGTAAGGGCTACTGGAGATATATGTCTGCAATGTGAATAAAGAATCTGTTTGTAAACCCCAAGTAGTATGAGCAATAGCTCAGCGGTCTTTCAAAACTTCGTAAGCAAAATGTGATAAGTTTCACTGACAGATTTGTGTTCCTCATTCGCAATATTTGTAATAAAAAATATTTCCTCCGTTTCGGTTTTTTTTTAAACTTCTGCCGTTTCTGATTTTACATTAACACCCAATAAAGCCAATACATGTATTGTAGCAGTTGTTACACTGAAGAACGATTACAGTGGATCAACGAGGGCACCGAGAGAGCTGAGCGAGGGAACGAGAGAACCAGGAACGGGCCTACACTTCAACGTCCTCTCCTTCTACCGACAGCCGTCTTTCTTCTTCTACCTCCAACACACGCGTCCATCGCCCCGATGCGATATTACCGTCAGATAGAAGAGCGGAGATAAAAAATTACGGCCGATTTGCATAGTTAATCAAATACGAAGTACGTGCGTAGCCCTGCTTAACCGGTGTACTTCAGCACGTCAAGCCCGGCGAGCTTGCGCCGCAGTGCCTGACGGCCCGGCTTCATTCATTGCAACGCGAAGCAAACGCGCGGCGTTATGGCACCGCTATGGCACTCTGTGTCGATAAGTGCCCTCTGTGACGGGCCTGAAATGCTGCTTGTGATTCTGAACGGCGGTTTTTGGCTGCCCTGAAAGGACGCTATAACCTAGCCAGGCCAGCCATGTTGGCGTGAGAATTAAGAATGGCCAGGTGCACAGTTGCTTTATTTTTTTTTTGTTGCCTAAGGAATACTACGCCAGGTTTCAGCCCGTCGCGTAAACCCGGCCGGTAGCCACGTTCGCCCTTTAGAGCGACTGCAGATGGGGCCCCTGTTCAAGCCGTCGGATAAAACCGGTCGGTAGCCACACCGCGTAGAAGAAGAAGAAGTGGAAGAAGAAGAAGAAGAAGCTACGTCGGCTTTGCTTACGCAACCTACCTGGTTCAACTAAAGCATAACTCAGCTAATTTTTTTCTGACTGTTTTTACCATCTTGTTTAGGTGCGTCCTACGACCATTAGCTATCAAAGTATTAAAAACCCCTTACGTCCATAATAGTGCCCCTTCAACCTATTGGCACTTCGTTTGAATCTTGGCGATGATTTACCTTTTCGCGTTTAGAAAACAACTGCTTTTGTCATTTTGCCGCAAACAAGGTATGTACACTAGAACGCGTCTATTAGGTAGAGTTATCCCAACCAAGTTTGAATATTTTCTCCATATTCAACATTGTGTTGCCAATTACTAAAATATTAAGGCTGCTTGTTTCGGGGAAATATCATGGACAATATTTTTCGCTCGTATTCCACGCGAGGAAAGTGATAATGTGGTATAGCGAATTAAAGCTCGCTTTATATTTCAAACTAGCTAAATTAGAAAGCGACTAACTTAGTTTTAAAAGAAATCTCAAAAGTTCTATGTTCTAGAAACCTGAAATTTCGATCCTTCTAGGTTCTTAAGGTTCTGAGTAGGATTTGTGGTGTGCGAGCTACACGTGGTTACCATGACTAGGGCACGCAAGGCAGATTGGTATGGCTTTGGGATTGAGTACCAGTTTATAATTATGTCGTTCGATATCTCATGTAAGCTGGTACCTTGAAACTCTATGTAAATAAGGATGGGTGTACTTAAGCAAGCTGAAAGACCGATACAGCCCTTCTGGCGGATCGTATGTGTCGCCATAATCACTGAAATGGCTGTATGTCACGTAATGTTCGTCTACAATACTTCCTGGCGCAACGACAGTGGCTACACCACTGGCTACACCACTCATTGTTATCGCGCAAGCTTCTATGCCACGTCAGCTTGCCTGAGACTGTTTGTCGTGCCACAAACCAGTGGCCCCGGAAATCTGAGTTCTGACCAGAGTTGTTCCTCTATGTCTGCGCATCAGTGTCTGATAAACGGCGCTTCTCATTGAACAGATGGAATGGAAAAAGGTTAGCACAAGGAATATATGACCGGAGCCGAAAAATTGCGATACGCGGCGCTATTATTACCTTACGTGCATTCAGCTTGAGTGCCAAGCACGTTCCGTTTCCTAAAGTAGGGTTGGCCAGCAGGAAGCAGCCTATGCTGGCCATGGCCCATCCGAAATACTGCATCTTAAACCAAAGTTCGTGCATTTATTATCGACAATATTATGTGCCGGCATGGCTAAGAACATAGCGGAGTATGGGTTTTCTTCTTTTAGAACCGAAAACTTCACTATCTAACCTCGGACAAAGGTCAGCGACTTCTCTCGTTTGACCTTCAATGAGCCAGAGTACGCAGTGTGGTTGTAAGAAAAAGCCAATGACCCAGAAATATTCTGTCACGTTACCTTTAACATTTTATTGGAACATTGGAGACCTTGAACATTTTATTGGACGGATATACCTCCTTCACTCTGGCTACGTCACGTAGATACGGTGGCACACTTATCGTGACTTCCGCGTGGTAGGCAAAACAACATTTCAGTCTCTTTTACCTACCGTGATTGCGGGGTGGTTTGTTTATTTGCTGCTGCCGAAAAAAAAAAAAACCAGTGCCGTGCCAACTAGTTGCGTCGCCGTGGCATGCGCTGGAAGGCACACAAAGGGAAAATTAGCAAGCTTGTACAAATTTCTTGCGGATGAACGTCGCCGTAAACAGTGGGCCGCCACGGTGAAGCGCGAATGCTGGATACCGACACCGGCTCATCGAATAGGCGGCAAACACTTTGCCATGGCTAAGCTACAGCTTATTCACCTTTACGCCAGTGCAGTCTATCTGCTAAAGGCCGCGAATAACTCGAATTTGGCCTTCTTACGGCACATAATGGGATCTTTGTTTTGGTATAGGTGCAACTGCGCACGTAACATATGTAGACAAGGCAAGTCATAAATTGCAATGCATAAGCTTGTTTCTTTTTTGGAGCATGCAGAGATATGTTTACCTATCTAAACAATTGGTCAAATACTTTTTTTTTTCACTTTGCTAATTGTAGGTATGCGTAGTGAGTGCGGAGCTAGCGATCTGTTTTGAACTCCTCAGTGCAAATGTTGCATGGCTAATCTTCGCCGTGTTTCCCTAAAACTTATTTAATCTATTTCATGATAACTATTGCCAGTGTACGTTGGCAGCTGCTGATGTTCTCGATTGGAGCTGCATTTTTGCACACCGACGAATTTAGTAGTATTCACAGCGGCTAATTGTGAATACCAGTTGTTTGGTTCAACATATCGGCGATCAGCAAATGGAGTCGTGATTCAGACTCTCTGCGAACCTTTACAGCGCCTACATACATACTGTATGGCACACTCGCAATATGAGTTTTCTTACATTGGAACGCGGGCACGTTTATCGGGGTTGAACTGGGTCGACCTAACTACTGAACCATCGCGCCAAATGCAGCTTGTAATTGTAATGCAAGCTAAAAGCGAGCATATTTGTGATGAAAAAGCGAACGTAAACGCTAACAGGCGCCCATCAATAGAGCAGATACAACAAACGCGCAGCGTGATGATTTCAATCAATAAAGGAAGGATGACCAAATCCGATCATCAGCTTCTTGTTGCCAAAATTAAGCTTCGATTGAGGAAAACGCAGAAAACTAGAAGGCCTTTCAGGTATGATCTGGATCAGATTCCATTAGAATATGCTGTGGAAGTGAGGAATCGATTTCAAGAATTAGATCTAGAAGGCAAAGAGCCCGAAGAGATGTGGACTGATGTTCGTGATATAATACAAGAAGTTGCTACTAAGGTAGTTCCAAAGCAAAAGAAATGCAAAAAAGCAAACTGGTTATCTGAAGAGGCTTTGCAAATAGCTGAGGAAAGAAGGATGGCAAAAGGTATGGGGGAAAGAGAAAGATACAAGGTTCTCAATGCGGATTTTCAGAAAATAGCAAGGAGAGATAAGAATGCCTTCCGGAACATACAGTGTCAAGCAGTTGAGGACAACAGCCAATTAAGGAACACAAGAGCTCTGTATAAGACAATCAAAGATATCAAAGGAAGCTTCTGTGCTAAGCTGGGCGTGATAAAGGACAAACGAGGCAAGGACCTCACTGAAGCCTCAGAGATAAAGAAGAGGTGGCAGGAATACACAGAAGAACTGTACAAGAAGGACCCGGATGTGCAAACCCAACATAGGACGGTTGTGATTACTGATCTCGAGCCGGGCATCCGGAAGAGTGAAGTTGAATGGGCCTTAGCCAGCCTTGCTAAGAACAAAGCTAGCGGAATTGATGGTATTCCAGCTGAGTTGCTTAAAAACCTCAACCACGACGCTGTTAACACACTGCATACATTATGTCAAAAGATTTGGACAACCCTGCAGTGGCCACAGGATTGGAGGAGGTCAGTTTACATCCCCATTCCAAAGAAAGGCAGTGCCAAAGATTCTTCCAACTACCGCACGATCGCGCTTATTTCGCATGCTAGCAAGGTGATGTTAAAAATCCTCCAAGGTAGGCTGCAGCAGTATGTGGATCGGGAGCTTCCGGACGTGCAAGCTGGGTTTCGCAAGGGCAGAGGAACTAGAGACCAAATTGCCAACCTTCGCTGGATCATGGAAAAAGCAAGAGAGTTCCAGAAACCCATTTACTTCTGCTTTATTGATTATGCGAAAGCGTTTGACTGCGTAGATCACAGCAGATTGTGGCAAGCTCTCCAAGAGATGGGAGTTCCAATTCACCTCATCTGTCTCCTCAGGAACCTTTATGAAGGGCAAGAGGCCACAGTCAGAACTGGGCATGGTCTTACTGATTGGTTTCCGATTGAGAAAGGGGTGAGGCAAGGCTGCATACTGTCGCCCTGCCTATTTAACCTATATGCAGAGTGCATCATGAGGAAGGCCGGTCTGGACGAGTCTTCAGCTGGAGTGAAGATTGCTGGAAAACATATCAACAACCTTAGATATGCGGATGATACCACTTTAATGGCAGAAAGTGAAGTGGAACTCAAGAGACTTCTGATGCGCGTACAAGAAGAGAGTGAGAAGTTTGGGCTTAAACTGAACATTAAAAAGACGAAGATCATGGCGTCTTGCCCTATCAAGTCCTGGAGCATCAATGGACAAGAAGTGGAAGCTGTGACAGATTTTCTGTTCTTGGGCGCCAAGATTACCTCGGAAGGAGACTGCAGCCATGAAATTAGGAGACGCCTGCTTCTGGGAAAGAGAGCAATGGTTAGCCTTGACCGCCTAGTAAAGAGCAGAGACATTAGTCTGCCAACCAAGATCCGTATAACCCGTGCTATGGTCTTTCCAGTTGTGATGTATGGATGCGAGACTTGGACTGTGAAAAAGGCTGACCGCCGAAGAATTGACGCGTTTGAATTGTGGTGCTGGCGAAGACTCTTAAGAGTTCCTTGGACTGCCAGAAGATCAAATCAGTCGATATTGTCGACCATAAACCCTGACTGCTCATTGGAGGGTCAAATTCTAAAGTTAAAGCTCAGCTACTTTGGTCATCTGATGAGAAGAGAGGAGTCGCTGGAGAAAGATTTGATGTTGGGAAAGGTTGAGGGTCGCCGGAGAAGGGGTAGGCAGCGAACGCGATGGTTAGATGGCATTCTCGAGGCATTGCAGATGAAGCTATGTGATGTTAAGAAGATAGTGAGAGACCGGAAAGCGTGGCGTGACATGGTCCATAGGGTCACGAAGAGTCGGACACGACTGAACGCCTGAACTGAACTGAACTGACCAAATCCGTGCGGTGCCAAGACGCAATGCCCTGGCTACTATTGCCATGCTTACCTGATAGCCGCTTGACGCTAGCGAGGGGCTTTGTGCTTAATAACAACGCTCATTTGCAGCTCGGTGGGAAGAATCATCCAAGAGTGCAATGGTTTCCAGCAGATTACTTCGCAGGTGGTTTGCGCGCGCTGTTTACGAGCGAGAACAACCTCGTTTACTTACTCAACTGAAAGTAGTTGTAAGCATCCGAAGCTTTCCAAGTCTCGACGCGTTCCGCGGTTCATTTGCTCAGCGAAAACAGCAAATAGATAACAAGCTTGCTTATTTCACCTGCCGGGAAGCAGCGCTTCGCTTGTGTGCCTTGGACCTACACTCTGCGTGGTACGGCGTGCGGAATCGGACGCTGACAGCCTTGTACGGGGTTTTTCCGTGTATCACTTTGTCCTCATCTCGCCTTGTGTACATGAACTCGACAGAATGCGGGTCGAGTCGATTATTCGAGAGAAGGAGCGAGCTTTTAATGGGAAACGCGTGTCTGTTTTGTTTTTTTTTTTTGCTTTCTTCCTCTGCGTTTTGCCCTTGCCGTCTAAAAGCGGACCCCACTCAACTTTTGTCGAGTTCATGTAAACCTATGACCGCATGGTTATTTCGTGTGCCAAAAAGACGCCTGCACAACACAATAGCACGCTCTAGAAAATCTTGGCCGCAGTGCCACTCCCGTGCTTTTTGCCTACCGTGGGATTGCAGACGACTGCAGCGCCACCTAGATCGCCTTGTTCGTTTGTAAACATGAAGGAGGTCTATAAGGAAAGACCATACCGACATTTACAAAAAGAACTCTTTTCCGCCACGAATTGAACCACTATACATCCGATCCCAGCCAAGCGTACAAACCACTACACCATGGCAGTGTCATGAGAAACAAATAAATTTTCCTTGTGTAGCCTGAGGTTGATGGTATCGATGAGAATGACGATGCAGTTAGTGTTAATGATGATGATGATAGCAGCGAAGATAATGACGCTGTGGTTTGCGGTAATAATATGGATGAGCTCCGCCGGAGTGGCTCAGTGGTTAGGGCGTTCGGCTACTGCGCCCAAAGATGCGCGATCGAATCCCGGCCTCAGCGGCCGCTTTTCGCTGGAGGTCAAACGCAAGGCGCCGGTGTGCTGTGCGACGTCAATGCACGATAAAGAACCCCAGGTGGTCAAAATTTCCGGAGTCCTTCACTACGGTGTGTCTCAAAGCCTGAGCTTCTTTGGGACGTTTATTAATTTATTGCAGTTTGTATATATATTTTTCCATGGGACCGAGACTAAAGTTGACGAACCAGTGACCTGACTGAGCCTTCGGCCCCACAATTGACACGTGCAACACAACGCAGCAGGCACAGAGCAGCAAAAATTAGGCATTCAGATGTCGGAATGTAATACTAACACAAACCAGGAGCGAAACTCATAAAATGCAATCTTTAACATACATGCATCAAGGTAAGTTTCAAGAACAGTAATGGCTATTACACAACGGAAATAGGTAGCAAATATTCACGTATGTTCCAAAAAGTACATCTTATATATATATATATATATATATATATATATATATATATATATATATATATATATATTTTTTTTTTTAATGTAACAATGTAGGATGATTGTGCAAGTAGATGAAAAATGTGAGGATAAGAGTCAGGATAATAAAGTAGATAACATGTCAGGTAACGTTAACCTCACAAACCAAACCAAACCAATAGTATTGATGATAGCAGCAATGGTAATGGCCGCGCATTGGATTGGATTGGATTGAATTGGTACTGAGGCTTCCCTTTTTTACCAGGTGGACCAGAAATGTCCTATCCAAGTCAATTCCCTACTGTGACGGAGTCTGTCCCGCTCTGGCGTAACGCCACCAACCCTATTTATATAGTATGCCTTATCCAGTTCTCAAGGCGTCGTTTGGTTGTCTCCACAGCGACAGCCCTCTCATCCCGCTGTGTCGCATCACTGTCTCATTTGGTTGATAATAATCACGGTAGCAATTGTGATGATGAAGAGAAACAAGAAAGATAACTATGTTTGTTCCCTTCTTGTGAAACAGTATATGTTGGCTCGTATGACAGTATATTTGTAACGCTCCGTTATTTTGATAGTGAGATTTTTTTTCCTTATTATTTTTCCTTTTTTTTGACACTGTATATATTGTCTCGTAATACAGCACATTTGTAACTCTCATTTTGTTATTTTGATAGTGGATTGTTCCATATTATGCCTCTGCTGCTGTCATGAGAGGGGGCAGTCGCCTCGTCAAGCTGCTGGTAGCAGTAGCTTTTTGCGGCTGCTCCATCCTTGTACTTTGTGCAAAGGAAAATAAAATTTGATTTGATTTGATTTGATTAATGAAGTTTTCGTAGCCTGCCGCGGTGATGCAGTTAGGGCGCTCGACTACTGTGCTCAAGGATGTGAGATCGCCTTGCTTTTCGATTGAGGTGAAAGGCAAGGCGGCGCCCGTGTGTCGTGCGATGTCAGTGCACGTTAAAGAGCCTCTGGCGGTCGAAATTTCCGAAGCCCTCCACTACTGCATCTCTCATAGCTTGGGTCGATTTGGGGCATTAAACCTCAGAAATGAATCGAAACCGAAGCTTTCGCTTCTTTGTTTAGCAGAGTTAAACCAGAGCATTTTTGTAGTTTGTCTTTAAAAGCAATTGCTGGACGATCCACTGTTAAAAACAATGTGTAGTGGTGCCTTTGACAAATATTGACAAAATTGTTGGTTTTGGGAGACCGCGAACAAGGAAATTCCGCTGCTCGCAAAGCAGCTCAATATCAAAACGAAACCAAACTCGACTCATGGCGCAGCAACGTTCTCGCATGATTCTGGCAATAAGCACCAAACAAGATATATTTTCAGATGCAAGCTTTCGGCCGTGCGGCTGTCTACCGACAACGCCAGCTTTGAAAAATTGAATGGAGAAATGGATAACGTCGCCTATCGAACTTTTTCAGCTCCGGTCGGCAGTCGCTTGGGCTAATATCTTTTCGCGACAGCTGTGCACTGGCGTAAAATGACTGCTCCCTTATGTGCCTACGTGGCCTACGAAATTGCGCAGCTCCAGTTTCAGACAGATTTCTCCCGCCTTGTGTTTGGAGTAATTCCCTTTGTACGGTCAAAGATCTTCTTGCTGGTGGACGACGCGCAGCTAAGCAGAGTTAAGGTGTTTCTGCCGCAGGGTGGCAATACTAAGCTTTATGGTTCGCATGATGGGCGTGCTCACCGCCAAGCTTTTAACGTTGTGCTTGTGTTTGCCTGTGCTGGTTTCTGTCATTCCGCATTTGTAAATACATCTTCTCGTCATATTATTTTCACTAAGCATGCTGACGTTATTGATAAAGTCTTTTGCTGAAATACTTCCTGTGCGGCACATAACAAACTCCCCATTGAACGCGGCGTCAGAATATGGCGCCGTGGAGAGAGGAGGGGTGTGACTCACCCCCAACAAATTTCTTCGTAGCATGAATTATGTTTACCTAAATTGGTTGCTCTTGTGAAGGATACAGATGAGCATTATTTCAACTCTTTTATCCTCAGTACAGCAGTGAAAAGCGTGAATTGAGGTACCCACAGACGTCCTTTCGAATTCGATGTTAAATGAGCCGTCTGCTGGAAACCCTCCAAGCAAAGGAAGACACTGAAAAAATAAACCGCATTGAAGCTTTGAACAGCGTAAATGTTTTTTTTTATTTGTTTTGCAAGCGTTTTCTTTTTTACAGTGACGTTTACGGCTTTTCAGCCAAACCATTTCGATTTTTGTTGAGCTTATGAGAAAAAATGATGACGCCGAAGCGTGTGCAGCCAGCGTACCCTTCCTGCAGGATTCGAATGGTCGCGTGGATTGTTACAGACAAGGAAATCAATACTCTTTTTTTTTAGTCCTGTTTCCTTCCCGCCTTTGCGTTTTCGATGATGTGAAAACTGCAATCGTTTGATAGCACTCTTTTGACGGCTTATCTTGGCATTAAAAATGTTTCAGGGGAAATTAGGCGCGAAACTTCTAAGAAGGCTTTGAGGTAAAAAATAAATATGCTTTAAACATTATTTCGAACTTTTTTTTTTACTTACTCACCCTGGCCAAAAATGAACAAAATTATGGCACGACTCTGACCTTGGACAGCGCAGCTTTGTAGCTTTTGTGAAGATAACAGCAGGCCGGGTGGCTTTTGGAAGCATGCTATAATTTCACAAAGTCACCATGATATCGATTTCAGGAGCCCATGGAGCTCACTGAGCACCTTTTGCCAGAACTAATGCGGTTTAAGGAGAACCCTTTGCAAGTTATTAGCATGTGCGTTATTTTTGAATCAGAAAAAAACACTAAGCAAGTACAAATGACTACCGGCCAAAAAAGGGGGTCAAACTAAACAAAAATTATGTCTCCAATAACTGCATGACAGAGAGGAGACCATCGTGTACCATCCTAAAAAGAAACAGCAGGGCACTACGTAATAAGCGTGAACCTTGTAGTTATAACTGCCCATGAGTACACCAAGAAGTCGCATTCGCAAAAGTATTCGATCTTGTCGATAAGCCACTCCGACGTCAGTTAATGGCAGCCAGATGTGCCATACACGAGCTGGAGTGGTGGCCATCACGCCTGAGAGAAACAATGTAAACGGCAGGGGAAAATGCGAATATTCATGTAGTACACAAACAAGTTTCGAGATGCACCACTCGCGTAGGCTATGTGCATCATTTACGGCAGCGCCTCGGAACGAGCCCTCTGGGAAGTGCTGTTAGGCAAAATGAGCCTCAAGAGATGCCATAGAAAACACCCGCCCAGCCTAAATCATTAAGCAGTCCATCTGCGAGGCTGGCCATCAAGGTTATTAAAACACGCGCCGGCGCTATGCTGTCTGAGCGTTTATGAATGGAGGTGCGTGCATGCGCGCGAGCTGCAAAAACCCGGTGCTGTGAGGCCCAGAAACTTGCGCTTTAGTGTTTGTTAAAGCACGTCAAAATTACCAGCAAGTCCATCCTGCCAAGTTGATAACGCTCTAACTTCCTGATAAGTAGAAAACACTTTCAACATAGTTTCTTCCGCATGCATATACGTCTCCGTCAAAAATCATTTAATTTTGGCACTAATTAAAGGCACGCGCAGCGCGTTGTAAATCAATCTTGCTACAAAAGTGTTTTTCGCAGCCCTCTGTGCTTAACATTTTTGTTCGAACCCCATTAGTCGTCATGCGTTATTGATTTGTTTTGTCCACCTTCGTATACAACACCCGGTATTCTAAAAACGCTTAACCTTTTCCTAATTAGAATCAAATAAAACTAACCCCGTGTCGCTATTAGGACACAACCCTATGCGTCAAAATACATTTCGTATTTACTTCTGCATAAAAATATAATGGAATGTTTTAACCCTATTTGAATGTACATGGTAAGGTGTCCCGCATTCGTTCAGCGGCCTTAGTGAGTAGTACGTCGTTACATAGCACGCTACACTAAAGATAACATCCACTTTAGATTTGGAGAAAGAAAAAAAAAAATGAACAAGATGTTTTTGTGCCAACCTTTGCTGTACGCGTGATACAATTAATCACAAATACAGCTAAGTTCGCTCATTGGGCGAATGTGGAATGCGCCTTCTAGATATGTCCTAATTCTGCGTTCTTAAATGAAGGTGCGCTTTCGGAAGGAAACCAGATTGCATACCGACAAGGAAAGCTTTTCAAACAATAATACGGAGATATGCTAACAAATCATGAGAGTTTCCAAACTTGAACGCAAAAACAAGTGTTACAATGGCTTATGTATAGTTCGATATCTGTCCCTAACACGCTGGCTAAATCCGAAGGACTGATACTATCCATACGTCTTCCGCTCTGTACTTGTTATTGAATCAAACTCGGAAACGCTTCTTTTTCTTTCATTACACAATGGTAGCCTACGCTAGTGCTGTTTACTTGCTCTGTGCAATATATGCCCTTTTAAAATGCACTGATTCCTGATTATCCAAGCTGCAATGTCTTTATAGCTGCTCGGATGAAAAAGGCATCAAATTAAAAGAAGCAACAGGATAATAATCAAAATTTGAAACTTACTCAAATAACAGTATCCTCATTATAAGTTTCACATGAAGGCATTAAAACGTAATGGCGTATAGCAACTTTAGCGCGAAGTAATTTATAGCCTTGAGTTCAATACTTCACAGAACAACGAGGAAGCTGTCAAAGTTTCACCTGCTTACAAGATTTAATATGACCATCTTCACGATATCACACCGGTCAATGATTATGGCGGCCCGTTCGAAAAGGAATATTGAAAACTGTTTAATTAAAATTGAGGCTTCGGAACAGCATAAAACACGTCCTTATATTGAGTTTGTTTGTCCACTACAATTTCTTTTTAGTTGATGTTGTCGTTCTAGTTTCCGGCAACATCAATATTATTTGCTGGAAAGGTGCGATGTTACCAAACATCAACAAACGTTGAAGGTATTATGTTTTCTTTTTAGCAGATAATGAAAAGGGCGTTTTAAACTTGGTAGCTATCGACTTTGCGGCTGCCCATATTGAAATCCTTTACTAGCTTAATACCTTTCAATTTCCGCCACTCCTATTGTATTAGCCGGGGCTGCCTTCGTGGATACGAGGCGGTACCTCCACACCAGCAACGGGTAGTGTAGCATGCCAGTTTCAAATTTGTTTTAAATTACAACCGTTCTTTTTGACGTGAATTATTATTATCTACTCAGCATTTAGCGCGTTGTAGGGGTTTAATCTTCAGCTCTCTTTCGATGTCCTGGTGTTCGGGGATGACAATTCTACAAGAAAGAGTAAGAAGATAGCACGGGTCTTCACATGGTGACAGATTACATGCTTTGCGGCTGCGAGTATGCATATTCTCTGAAGTAGACCCACATCTGACTTCGTTTGTTATATCGCTAATCATGCCGACAACAAAAACGGAATGCACGTATACACTTTCCGAAGGAAATGGTTGTCAGAATATAGCCCGTACCTGAACTGCGCCTTATTGTGCAACCATCGTTCGCAAGAAGAGGATTTGAGAATGTCGCGCGCAGATCAGAATAAAAGCTGAACTAGTTCCCGTCTCTGTGTAACGTGAGAAATGAATGGCGTTCAAAATATATGACCTCGAATTCACTGTCATTGTTCGAGTGCTACATGAATATATCCAAAATAACCTCATTCGAAAAGGATACCCACTAAAACGAGCTTTACTGACCCAATTGCAATAATTTCATTTATTTCGTTTATTAAAAAGCATATTTTGCCGTATGAAGCATAATACAATACCTCAATATGCCCTTATGTATATGAAAGCAAGGGCATCTCCCATGACACAGTGAAAACAGGGAAAATAAAAGGGCTTAATAGTGCGATATGCAATTATAAGTGGTGCGTTGGAATTGGTGGGCGGATATGTCTACTTAGGACAGGTAGCGACCGTAGATCCGGACCACGAAAGCGAAATAACCAGGAGAATAAGATTGAGATAGAGCGCATTTGGAAGGTAGTCAAACAATATGACAAGCAGCTTACCGGTATCACGCAAGACGACAGCGTATAACAGTTGTATCCTACCGGTACTCACCTATGGGGCTAAAACATTGAGGTTAACGAAACGTTTTCTGCATAAGTTGAGGACAACGCAGAGGGACATGGAACGAAAAATGGTAGGTGTAGCGTTAAGGGATAAGAAGCTGCATAGGTCAGAGAAATAACTCAAGTCACTGATATTCTAATCGAAACTAAGAAGAAGAAATGGGCATGGGCGAGACTTATAGTTCGAAGAAAGGATTACCGATGGTCTCTAAGAGTAACATACTGGATTCCAAGAGAAGGCAAGCGTAGCAGGCAGTGGCTGAAAATTAGGTAGGTGGATGAGATTAAGAAATTAGCAGGGGTCAAGTGGATGAGCTAGCATAAGACAGGATTATTTGGAAGAAAATGAAAGAGACCTTTGCCCTGCAGTGGATATAGTCCGGCTGATGATGATGACAATAATACGATGAACTAGAGCATTTTATCAGTATTAAAAATTATCAGAAAGAGGAAAAATAAAGCGCTATTATATGAGACAAGGAATAAATGGTGCTTTGTACCAATACCATCAATAATTAAGAACGTATAAGTACCAGAAAGTTTTAAAGCAGCAATAAAATTACAGCATATATAATACAAAATGTAGAAAAAGAGGGTATTCTCGATCCGAATGCTCATGGGTAATGAATGATAATTGCCACAGATACCCCCACACAAAGATATAGAAGCAAATGGCAAAAATGCTTAAGATTTGTAAAACTATGCTCGACTTTATCAAAACTTTATTAGTTCATCACAGAGCGACTACTATGAGTTTAGGCAGAACACAAGTTCCCAATATTGAATCCTCTTCTATCATTGCTTGGCACAGTTAAATTTTTACCCTAGACACTTGACCTCCTTGAGAGCTATTTGACAATAGTTGCTTGTTCAGACGATGAGCTATAGTGTCTCGAATGCCGGACAAAAAATGTGTGTTCGTGCTCTGTTCCTAGCCCGAAATGCTCTGGTTCATTTTATTGACTAATGCTTGTAGTGTATATTTATTTGCGTTGTATAGGCACTGGCTTAGCGTAGAAATCCTACCAGATTAGAGGCCTAATTAGTTTGGCTTGATAAACTTTTTGAAATATAATATTTACTTTTACAACTTTTACAGCGTCACATCTCTTAATTACATAATTGCTGCTAATATGGACAGCCAATAGCAATTTTTTCCAGTAGTTCCCAAGAACTTGGAACTGGCATTGTGTGTTTTCATAGGGAATCGTTTTAGATGCTGTTAGAGTAATTAGCACTGGAAATGATGTATAGTCTAGGCTGACGTTTGGCTCCACCATAATTTGGGATATGTGGAGGCTTCTACACAAATTGCAAATGAAATATTTGGTTACCAGCGCTTAGTAATTTTCTTCAAAAACCTTGAGTGTTTCCCCTTTAATTATCTGGACACCCGGTTTCAGGTCACTGAAAACAAGTAAACGGCGCACAAAAATTCCTGCTTAGGATTGTGAATGCAAAAACGATTCTCATGATTTCAGCAGTTATCATGAATGCTGTTTCCCTGGCTGTGCCGGTACGTAAAAACAAAATATTCATGCTATCAGAATGCAGGCTGCATCCTCGTATATTTGGGGATTGCTTGGTGCACTGGCTACCAATTCTTTCTTCGAGGTCCCAGCAGTATCAAGAAACGCGCTTTGCGATTTCTTTTTGCGTGGATGCATGCATATGTCGGAGCGTGCGCTTCACGTGACTGAATGATGATGATAATAAAATTACACAGGGAACAAATCCAAATGAAAATGTTTCGTAACGAGGTGAACACGCGATGGTGAGCCCATCTAGGACACAGGGTTTGCGAGTGCTTGAAAAACCATGTGTGGCACCCATATCTGCTAGTAAAAAAAACAGGCACTCGAATTGGCTGCACTGTCGCTATGCGGTACACTGCCTACACCACCAACGGAACTAGATCTGATCGAGCAGCTATCGATTGGAGGTGAAACAGCACGAGAACGCACTGGTAATGTTTTAGGGCCGAAGGGAGCCTCGGGCCTTGAAGCAGCATTCTTCAGGGCATCGCAGCACTGACACGCATACGGATGCCACATCACGGCTCCCATCGCGGCCGTAAATTGCACCATCATTCCGCCCGGGTTTCGAGCATGCAATACTTTTTTTTTTTCATTTACTAGCGCCTGGTATCAACACGGCACAAAACTTTGGCTAGTATCATACAAACCACCGCACGTGCACGGATATGGTGAGATGCTTTTTTGGCTTCAAGGGATGCCAATACGCGCCTTTGCTTTTCTGAGGCTGCTGCGTGCTATAAGTTCTATTTGTTTTTGCTGTTACAGCCGGCGTTCAGCGGCACAAATCTCGGTGGCTATGTCCACGATGGATGCGTAATCGAAAACTAAACAAATGACCTCGTTCACTTCTTAGTGAATAAGAACGCATTCAAGGCTATTCAACGACTGGCAGAGTGTTGGGAGTGGCACACTTTAGCTGCGGTAGATTTCAACTATCTGAACGGCACAAGGCTTATCAGTAAATTTTGTTTCCCAGTATTTGGTAAATCGAGCAAGATCACTTCTTTCCGCTTCCTTTCTCAAAAGTTTCGGCTACCTTACAGAAAGACAAGCCGGAAGACATAAAGCCATGCGTGCTTGGCTTTGAGAAATGCCGGGTAATATATATGGGTTAAAATATCACACATGCGGCAATATTTTGCTACTTGGCCGCCAAGCCTTCTCCGTGTCTTTCTGTCAGTTTACACAGAAGTTATTGCTTTGACTGTTCACATGCCTCTTTGAGTTTCCGTTGTTTGACACACAGTAAAAGAGCCAGCAAATATCAAATAAATATAATGCACATTAAAATTGGACTTTTGGTAGAAGCGCACAAGTGCAGGCAAATAGACACAGCCAACAAATACAGACGGGCTATGAGGCAAATTGCAGGATTATAATTTGGATCGTAGAAGACGTTGCGGAAGTATACAGGCGTAAATGCATCTTTTTTTTTTTTTTTTTGAAAGACGATTTGAGGGCGAAGGGGTGAAAGGTTGGTAAGGATTAGCGAAGTACTCGCATTGCAAAAGAAATTGAATAGATCTTGTTGCTTGTCGTGCTTGTAAAAAAAGACTTTTGTGGAATGATACCCAACGAATACCCTTTTTTGTTTATCTGAATGAAAAATAATGAAGCTGCTGACATTTTAGATATAACAGTGTCTAGATACGACATATCTTTGTTTACCTTATCTACGTCATTGCTCTGAAAATTTGTGTGACTTTTGCGAGGAATTTAGCAATTTTTTCTTTTTTGGAAGAGGAGAGGGATGTCTTTTTATATCTCTTCCTTTTTTAACCAACAACAAATAACGAAATTCTGAAAATAAGACGCACCATCAAATGCATGCAACCGAAAGAATACCTTTATCAAATGATTATAAATGGTTTATTTTTACAGCAGTTGTATAAAGTGAGCACAAGCAGCTCAAAGTATACGACGAACTGTTTCTATTTGACGAGATGTATTGGTTCAGTGCATTTTACAACCCGAATGTACGGGATGTATTGACTGCAAAGTCCAGCAAAGTTTCGAAATGTAACTTTTCTTTTTAGAGACCAGGCACGTAGAATTGCAGAAAATAAAGAATTGAACGGAAATATTCTGCAGTTGGTTAAGACGTGGAGAAATTTACGGAAACAGTGGCAAGTTTTCCAAAATCATTTGAGGAAGCTAAGGAAAGAATAACATCTAAATTTACATGAGGCTTGGTACTGGGACATGCATATTTACTTATCTTGATCACTTAATTTTCGCCTTTAATTTTTGTTGGTCAAACCCCCCCAAAAAAGAAGTTTTTCGAAAAACATTTTTGTCAGGCTTACAAATTATGATTATGAATGTCTTCTTGCTGCGATACTACCGTCACTACATACTATAAAAATGAACGGCTCAAGTTAAAATTCATGCTCTTCAAGTGCATATGTATTCTACCCACTATTATAAGGGCATACATTCTTTTTACTGTTTACATATTTTTACCTAAATTACGTTGAGACATATCTCACTTCAATCTGTGAATTTTGGTTCTACAAAAGGCGAGGATTATGTATGAATAAGGGGTTATTCATAAACCAAATATTTAACTGGAACTGTTGACGTTATGTTCTATATTTATTTGCCAATAATATATCGCGAAACGAAAAGCTGCCAACGTAAAGGTCAGTTCTTTTTTTTTATTTTTTCCTCATCTGCAGTTCGGCTCGCGCTTTCGAACTGTCAAAAATTATCATTAAGAAGCTCATCGAGGATTCTTTCACGCATTGTAATTTATATAACAACATTTCTGCGTATCTTGTGGTCGCCTAAATCATGTCCTTTCGGATGAGCAACGGTGTCGGTATTGTATACGTAAAAAATCTAAGCAGCGCCACTTTATTATCGTGAAAAGCGTAGTAAACAACTCAATGAGCTTTCAAAAGGTATTTTTGACTTTCAATATTTTAGTCGTTTTGGCAGGCTCATATCTCATGTTCACAGTCTTTGTTTTTGCAGTACAGCACAGCTCATCAAACTAGAAAGCATTAATTAGTAAATTTGACTTTATAATTTGCGTAGTTATTAATCTCCATGACGCATTATGTTCTTTTTCCGTACAACGTCGGTGCATAAAATTCGCAGTTCTATTTCTCATTAATTTAAAGCGGAGCCTCTAGGCGTAAAAACATTTCATGCCATATATTTCCTTCCATGGCATGAGTTTTTTGCAGGGTGTTCTTGAGGACTCCCGAGGTAACGTTTCAACCTAGTCGGGGAGATGTGGCTTCCATCGTGCTCTATCTCTAAAACCCAAAAGGACACATCTCATGTGGTCCTTTTCAATCAAAGCCTATTTTACGCGCTTAGAAAAATTGGCATGAGACCATGCTATATACCAGTTTTCAAAATATCGGCGTATATCAATTTTAGTTCGCTTGTAGCGGTCCCGTGCATGTTGGTAATACGAAGACGATGTTGTTGTATTGCCGATTTGTTCGTCATGCCTGGTGCAGAAAGTTAGGAGCCTGCTAATGTTCTCACTGCGACTTCAGATATATTTTATTTGCTTAATATTCTAGTCGCGTATAAAACCCGAGCGGCTTATATTCATGTGCAGCCAGAATAAAGTGAGTAACACAGCGTTGTGAGCCCAAGACGGGACCAGCTCTGCCAACCAAACATCAACTATTGCAGTGCACGCTTTAACATTTACATGCTTACTCCACCTAATGGTGCACTTGAAATTTACAAGGCACGAAGCCTTGTTTTTGAGGCTTCACTATCCTATAAATAAGCCTGAACCGATGCTGATTGCGCATGAATTCTAAACTAAAAACGTTGTATGAGAAATGAGGCCTTGGAAGACAATTTCTGCGAAAGTTGTGAGCTCTAGCCAACGCGGGAAAGCCCTACGCCATGGTTATTCGCGTCTCCTGCGGAGCGAACATGGCTTGCAAACAGGCTATTTGCTGTCCAATATTCACTCGGTCTTAGGATTTACTTCGCCGAAGCTTTCCCAGCTCACAAAATAGAAGCTTTGAGTTGCTGGCTAGTTGGTTGCGCATGCTGGATGAAACGGCGCGAAAGGCGAGGGCGAACATAGAAGAAAGACGAACAGAGTGCTGTGTGTGTCCTCTTCTATGTTCGTTTGCGTCCTTCGAGGTGTTTCAGAATCGCGAAATGCGTCTATAAGGCTTAGCCATCGCTTTGAAAATGTTTAGCAAGTATACCTCTCTCTCCCCTCTCTTTCTCCAAGTGCAGTACAGGAGTTGGTTAAAACCAGAAATGAAAACTTGAAGTTTAGCTGTAATATTTATTTACACATCTAACTTTAAAAGGTGCATAGAGTATTGAATTCCACGGCCCTCTGAGAATCAGTACCACTTAACGCGTTAACTGCAGAACATGTAGATTTGCAGCTGTGAGAAGTCCTAGAATTGTTGTGTACTTAAAGACAAAAACGTACAGACTCGTAGTCGTCAAATTTGAGCAATACAAAGACTAAGCTGAGGCCCTTCCTTTGTGCACAAATTTTAAGGAAATGGAGTAGACTACAGGAAAGATTTACTACCATTTGGTTGGGCTTAAACGAATACAAAGACGACGACAAAGACCATTTGTCGCCTCCGTATTTGTTTAAGCTCACCGAAGTGCCAGAGTGAACCACCAACTATCCTCATTCAAAGCTTTGCTAACAGTAAATACTTCTCGCCTGAAACACGTTTTGCATGAAAAAAAAAAAACTGCATTAGTTTGCACAGGAACATGGATTTAAAGTTACAAACGACATGACAAACCGGCCGTGAAGTACACGACTTATGACCATGTCGCACAAAAGTAGTCGGAAAGTCCTAGCGCGAAGTGCAACTACAACGCGAATTCGCTAACGTTAGTCGTTGCCCGGTGAGGTGTTTTCACTAATATCCGTAACAATATACGGAAATGTGATAACATTTGCAGCGTCACCCTTTCTTATTTTAGTGATCTGGTACATGTTGTATGGACATGGCTTAATTCGTCAATAACCGACCAAGAGATTTTGCTTTCACTATCTCACTTCGATAATTCTCTCAAATATAGACCTTGAAATGCACCTGGGGGCGGTGTTCTTAACGCAGCTAACCGAGCACTGTGCTGCACACTTAATACTATTTCTAGCCAGGTAGATAAGGTATGAATTTTTTCTAAGGCTGCCTTTCTGCTTGCTAACTGTTGCTTGTTATCGACCTCAAGCTAATTACAACACTCCCATATCTTTATTTAAGGATTCATTGCAAATTCTACCCAATTTTGCACCATATACATCCCGCCTTTCGTTTTGGCTATTTAGTTATCCTCCGATAAATTGTACCAATTCGGATTCTTCCTTGTCAAAGAACTGCACACAACATGAACTCTTGAACATGTGCTTGAGCGTTGGTCACTGAATACACTGATATTAGCCACCACTCATATAATATTTTTTATCTCATTTCAACAATCCACGTTACCTTTTCCTTTTTTACCTTTCTTCCTTGCCTTAGCGATTCGCCTGTAATCTGCAACTCTCTTCATTGCAATTTGCTCAGAAACAACAAAACAAACTCAAATAGCATTAACTCTTTATGACAAAGGCGCCTATACCAATGTGAATGCTGAGTCAAAATCTTTTTTGTCACACTTGCGCAGCCAATTACGAAGAGCGCTCCGTTGCAGCAAACAGAAAACATTCTAAAGCTGAAATTCGACGTCTAATTACAGCGTACATACCTCACCATCCCAATAATAGAACTTGCATGGTCATAGTGCTTCGACCCAGTATTAAAACGTTTCAACGTTACAAAAAAAAAGGCATTTTCGATCAGATAAGCACTCAGGCAATGACTCTGCATGGGATAAGTATTTTTGCGCCGCTTGCAAGTATAAAATATTATTACATACCTCCAAACACAAGTATTTTAATACCATTATGCTTCGCATGCTGCGTAACAACTGCACAAAATTCTGAACAACAATCAATCCTTCCGTCTCGTTAAATATTTCCTCGCTTCCTAAGGAATGCCGCAATGTTCACGATCATGAAGGTTCTGATGTGTTAAATGATACCGTTTCGTGTTCACAAATGAGACTTGATAACTTCTCATCCCCACCGGAATATGGTTATTCTCAAATGCATCCTATACTTCTACCCGGACGGTATATCAATGTCATTGTTGAACTAAGGGATTCATCCTACGCCAGAACATACGGCATTAATGCTAAGATACTTAAAATACTAAACAGGTCAGTAGAATTGTTTTGTCGCTCTTGATTCGGCAGTCGCTACATTTCCGTGGACTGGAGGATCAGGAAGTTCATTTTATTCTTCCAAAAAGATAACACTCTTGACTCAACCACTAGCAACCGATATCTATCACACGTGATTGGTCAAAACGAATGGAACCTATTATTTATTCTCCAGTTGCAACTCTCCTGTCATTTATTGGTATTCTTTTTGTTCACCAACCTTAACCTTGATGCAATTACAGACACACCTTCTTTTTCATTTCTAGAAGTCCCGCATCCCCACCTGCTACTCAAACCATCAAACCTTACTTTAGGCCCTTGGTTGGTAACTTGGATTAGCATTTTGTTTAACAAATCATCTCCTATTTGCTGTTGCCAGCTCTCATTCATCCGCCCCTTCCCATTAGCGACTAGGTGTTCCCCAAGGTGATGTAATAGGTCTTTATTATTCCTGATTTATCTTAACAACCTACCAAATAACATAACGTCTAACATACAGCTGTTTGCCGACGATTCTGTAATACCACTCCAAAAACATCCAATCTCGTCTTACTGTCCTACAGAATGATCTCCCTACAAAAATGCGACAGTGGTGTGACATCTGGTTCATAAAATGAGATCTCAATAAAACCTTTCTTGTCTCTTTCCAGGGCCGACGTAACTTCTCATCTCCCGCTTATCACCTTTACTGTTCACCGATAACTCAAACTGACTCTATCAAATACTTAGGTATTCATATCTCAGTGACTTATCTTGGTTCAGCCATATTACTCATAAAACGAACTCTGCCAAGCACGCTTTTGGCTACTTACGGCTTAGCATTGCATTATCATCCCTTCATTTCAAACAATCGCGCAAACATCACTTGTCATAGCTAAACTAGAGTACGCTCAATATAAATTCGATTCTAATCAAACTAATATGACCAATTTGCTGGAATGTATTCAAAATCGTGCTTCGCCAATGATTCTTTTCAATTACTCCTATTGCACCTGTGCAATATTAGTAAAATCCGAACTTGAACGTTATCCTCTAGCCTTCCGCCGCAAACTAGCCCGCCTTTCTTTTTATCAGAAGCTATATCACAGCTTGCCGACGGACAATATATTCATCTGGCTATATATCGGTCATCTCGCTACACCCAACACACCCACACTAATTTTTTATCTGCACTGCCATTCATTGAAACGACCATCCCGGCAACATCGCCTCATTAACACACATTCAAAATTTTAGGACGGTTACTGCCGTACGTGTAATACCTCTTGAATGGGGCCTTTGAGCATTCGATTAATCAAGACGAAATTTTTATAGAGTCATTTAGTGAGAAAGGAACCGAGCCAGAAGAAGAACTTTGTTTAAGCTAAGCTTAATATTGTTACTTCGATTTCTCTCTGTGCTGTTGCATTTGGTAGAAAATATAAACTTCCATTTTTTCTAGAAGCGACACCAGTAGCCTTTGGTAATGTCGACGCTACAAAAATGTTTCCATCTTCCCTCTTCGGACTACATAAACAACAATTCGAGGGGAGTAAGTAAGCGACAATTTTAACATCAGCAGGCGAACGCCTATAGTTTTTAATGATCTGCACGAACGGAAGCACGCATCTATTATGGCGATACATTATTTCAGCGCACGAAAAAAACTAGCCCAGCTTTCTATGTTTAGTATTATGGTGAGCCGTAAGCATCTACATTCTTTAGCAAGAAAGAAAGCCCAACATACCAACACTGAAAGAGTGTCACTAAGGGCCCAAGAAGCAGCAAGCCAACACATTTTGTACTTTGATGGTAAAAGAAAGCAGATGAATAATCTTTTCAGCGCTCTCTTGAAGAGATGTCTGAAATTTTATCCTCAATAGTCCTGCAGGGAATGTCTGACTCAAGATTGTATGATTTAAGACGATGCAGGAGTTTTGGCCAAAAGCGGCGCACTCTCAAGTTAAGCTTAAGTTCTGTATGTGCCGCACTGAAAATGTACCGCGTTACTGCAAAATATAAAAAACCTTCGGGAACGCAGAACAACAATCATAAATGCACTTTGAGCACACGCTATTTCATCAAGTTTTCTTTTGTCTCCGTCGTGTTCATAAAAATTTGCAGGACGCTCTCTGTACCCAAGTTACAGCCTCCCGCATGCTCTTCCAAGCCGAAACAATGATGAGTCCGTTGAAACGCGATCGGCATTCTGGCGCTGCCTCTGTAAGCCACAGATGGCGAAAGACAGCGACGGAAACTAAAGGGAAAAGACAACAGCCACGAAGGATGCACTACAACAGTGGGAGCCCAGCGGTGGTGATAAAGTTAAGAGGAGGGCGACGACCAGACAATCGCTGGCTAAAGGAAGTAGGTCAGAATGGTTTCAAGACTTCGTCAAGCTAGGTGGATACAGTGCACAAAGAGACAGAAAGGAAATGAGCGCACAGTCGAAAGAGCAAACACAAAGAAAGCATTGGCCCATGGCTTATACGCAGCTTTGAAAGCAGCATAGTCCTAATCCTGAAAAGGAGTGCGTCCAGGCGTATATTGTATGTTTGATAGAATGACTTTCGGAAGCCGTACGCAGAGCACGCAAGTAGTGCTCGGTCAAACTTAAGCATTTCTTTTCACCGCTGAACCCGAACTTCTTGTTTTCCAGAGCTTTATTCAATGCTTCACTTCAACATCGTTCTCGTAAATAAGAAAAGAGAAGGACCATTCGAGCACGTAGCACTATTTTCTAGAAAGTGGTGTATAACGAGTGTTTACCAGTTACATGGCGCCACAGAATGCTTCTCCCAGCTGAGCGGCTGAATCTTTTAAGCTCACATTTCCACAAAAATGGCATTTCGTCGTCAGTAGTTGTTTCACACCAAATGTGTCTGGGGCGCTAATAAGAGGCTCCACAGCGCTAATACATCACAAGTCACAGCAATGTACAAGAGGCACACCTCTGCCCTCATAATGCCTATAGTTGTTCCTTTTGATATTGAAACACAGTACATTTGATTTCTGCCCACCGATAAGTATTGAGAAGGAGTCTCTATCTGTACACTACGCAGTCCCGATGCACGGCCCTTGACAGAAAACTCGATCGTCACAACCGTAATCAGGCATTAGGTTCTGAATGTAGGCGTTGTTATTCCCGAAGACGTTTAATTATGACCTTTTTCATTATATACAATTATTTCAATTTATATCCTTCTTTACTCTCTCGCGCTTTCAGTTGTCGATAGTTTAGCATGTGCAGTGTATACGAATGGAAAATCTTTCTTGGTCGGACTTTACCCGTTTGCTTCTTTTCTATCGTTCTACTGGGTCTCATATGAAATTTGAGAACTTTATAGAAAACATTACGACAAGCAAAAGTAAAGCGCTGAACGCCTTCTATCCCCCACAGTTAGAACTGTAGTGAAAGCTAAACATTTAGACAGATTTGCCTGTCTGGTTGGGCTCATAAATATGTGAAACTTTAAAATTATCCAAACATCACTTGGAGAATTTTCAAGTTTTACTTTGACCTGTATTACGCGTTCAGTACGCGCAGTCGTTCTTGTATTCGACTAAAAGAGAACAAGAGCGATTCATATCAAATATTGGCAATGTAAGAATTTTGATCAAAATTTTGGAATTCATTGAAGCGCTCACGTGATTTGATTGCAACACCCAGGCGAAGATAAAAGTTTCTGGCAAGTAGCAAGGAATTGCGTACCGTCACCACTCCTTTTCAGGCACCAACTCGATGAAACAAAATTTGACGCTCCAAATTTATCGTGCGAGTAAACTCTATAGCGCATTTAATGCTCTATTGTCACTCTGCAAATTGCTTCGCATTTTTGAATAACTTAGTTTTAGGAAAGGAAGGTACAGTATCTGTATAAGCTTTTAGTGGCTACCTACACTTGTCTGAGTGCAAATTTGTCTATATGGGAAACGGAATGGTATGACACCACCCTGAACGATGCAGAAAAATGGTATTATCATAAGTTTGATACGGAATCATCTGGATGTCTTTTTTTTTTTCAGTTCTGGATTACATAGATGACAAGGCCTTTCACACGAATGAAATGCGTGCTCTTCGAGTAATATTGTGCCATGGGAACATTGGCACTCGTCCACTTTCCACATGGCCAAGCTATGAAGCTGGATTCGACATTTATTGTTGAACTAATGTGCGACTAAAATTCGAAAGCCTTTCCTTTGTCAGGTGCAATGTTGTCTCATAATCGATTCTTCGAATCCAGAAAGAGGCAACCATTCCGGCTACAGCGACGTCCCAGCTACTGACGAACAACCGCTCTGCGCCGTTCTCCCACAGCGAGCGGGAGCTGCCTCAGCACGAGCTTCATTATTCTCGGCGGATGCCTCCTGAGAAGCCGAGATATGCGATGCGCGCACGTGTGGTGCTCCGATGTCTCCGCGAATGCGAGGTTGTTGGCACGACAGACAATAGCGGCGTACAAAAGAACGTGAGCGCGTCCTCTCCCTTGAGCACCGCCATTTATTCGGGCAGCTTTTCGCCACAAGCCTCCCCCCTTTGGTTGGTTACCGATCGATCGAAGACGCTGCTTGTTACAGCTGACACAGGGCTTCGCCGGGAGCCGAGAGAAATTTTCAATCTCAAATAAAATACTCCCTTCTTACAAACTTGAAATTCCGGTTTCTCACAAAATTTCATCGCCCCTATGAGCCTATTTTCAGGCTATTTTAGCCAGGTACTTGCAAAAAGCGATGAACACTTCGACGTCTGTCGCACGCAAAGTTTGGTTAGCGCAGAAATGGTTTTGGATCTGAACTCGCTTTGCTTTTGCAACGCGCATGTTTGAGTCTAGTCTCGCTCTGCAGTCGATTGCAGTTGGCCGAAGTAGCACAAGTCCCATTTCATCATAGCTGAACTTTGTTGGGCGTGCAAAATTGATGATCTCTAATGCGATCTCGCACCGTAGTTCCAAATGACGTCTTAGACAAGGACAAATTGCAATTTCTGAACAATGTAAAATGCAGGAAAACAGGATACATTTTAATTAAACGTGAATTATGCTTTTTTTTGTAAATATCAATTAGTAAAGCCAATTTGAATATTATTCCGCGACACATAGGACTTTTTGCTCTATGATAAAGCTAGAAACGGCTTTGCAGACCAACGAGGCGAATGAATGGGTCTAGTTTCCTTTAGCCAACCATGCTGATCCCTGTAGTTAAATACCTCCAAGAAATATAAATTTTCCCAAACTACGATGAATATTTTACGAACGTAAGGTAAAGCAGTGCAATGCATGCAAGGGTTTAGCTAATGCTTGCTGGTGTTACTCTGTAGCCTTCGTTCTTAATGTATATCTGTGCTGCGCTTTTGAAACATGTATGTACATTATGTTCGATAGGCCACACCACTTGGTGTGTGTGCAACAGCGTGATCATGACTACCGTGAGTATAGACAGTTACTTGGCAGTTACTTGACAGACTTTCTTAAAAAGAGCGTCTGCTTGAGATCAATTCCTTAATTACTTGAAACTTGTTTAATACAAGTTGTTTAGGCACTTCATTCGTGCAAAAGCTTCTGAAGAATTGCCTGCACGCGGGTGAGCAGGATATTCAATAAAGTCGTTCAGTCGCATAGGTATGCTAAATTTATTGTTTTGTTACAGTACTTAGCTGTGAATGTGGTGTTTTACGTGTCACTCATATCTGAAGGCAGCGTGGTTCAAATAAACATCATGTAGTACATTCGGCGACATAAGGGGTCTCAGGTATAACTGTGCCAGTACATAGGGACACCCTCAGGCGAGGTAGCATTCTGCTCAAAATATCTTACTGTTAAGGATGCAAAAGCGGTTATAAAGGAGGCCGTACGAGCAAATATAAAAGCGAAAAGCCTAGCATTTACAGTGATGCGGATGACATTATGAATGTCACAATATGCGGACGTATTGTTTCCCATTGCAAATAAGGGTAATAACTGTCTTGGTTTCGACATTAGATATTTCACGTCAGCTGTTGTAGAACTTTATCTATCACTATAGGGACACTAATGCGGAAAGTACAATTTTATACGCCCACCAGGGAAGTACATATTGACGAATTAATCTTTTTTTTCAGAAACATGAGCAAAAGACTAAGGTTTCAAACACATCACAAAATGAGAATATTCGCCAGATAACTAGAATTCTAATCAATTTAACATATGCTGTTAGATAAATAAAACCAACCCTAATTTTATTATATGGAGTAATTGTTGAGAAAACGCGTTTAAACATGCCCGAAAATATAAGGGAGATTTGTGCATTTTTCCATCAGGCTTTGAACTTGTAATGTTTAATTTCGTCGTGCAAGAATAGAATCTTCAGTAGCAAGGGGGCAGTGATACTACGCTTGCTATCCTTTTGATGTTTGCTAGTTGCACCAATCGCCGCGGCTCGACCTTTGTCTTTTCTTACTTGTACAAAAAAAATAATTGTCTTTGCCTCACTTCAGGCCACCTTGCTGCCCCTATCTGCCTTCTTGAATGATATACTGAGCGAGCTGCGATTGACTTCTAGATGATATCCGGCTATCTTGAAATAATCACGGTGCCATGGAATCCCTCAGAGCTTCCGCTCCATCAGTGGACCCTGAAGTGGTCTGAAGGCAATCGTTGTATGTTTACCCTCTCAGGGTGATAATCGTCATCGGCATTACTTTTTACAAGAATAGAGAACGAAGGCATAAATCTGTGGCGCTAACTGAACATGAAGACGCTCTTCCACCTTGAATGGCCATATACATCGCGTACAGGTGGATTAAGAGCGCTTTCTCTCTCCTCGTCCTGCTGTCCATATCTCAGCAACGCTATGTCAAACTCTTTTGTACTTTTGTTCTTCATGACCTTCGTATAATATGTGTGTAAAAGAGATGAAATATGAGACTTTTTATATTTATACTTTAGTAGGGATATATGTTTCTACGGAGCTTTTTCCACGAGATGCAAGAGGTATTTGCAGCTCCAGAAACCAGATTCAAACTTCTTTTGGTAGCCGACATTTTGGGCATCATAGATATCATTTAACTGCAAACACATAAAATAGACATGCGTGTCAAGTTGCTGTAGCCTGCGCCGATAGCGTCTCGAAACATGCGAGCGAAGATCATAACGGCTTAACTAAATCCTGTGCGTTTCTTGCAGATAAACAGCTCATTATTATCGACTTTACATAATGCGTGTGAGCGTTTGTTACTTTCGCTTTTATTTTGTATCACCATTTTCCATGTCTTGCCTTTACTATATTTTCTTTCTTTGTATTGAGACTAATACTGCCCTTGTGACCGCAGTCCATGCTCTTGTGACGTTTCGTCTAGCGTTTCTGAAACTTCACTGTTTGCCACCTTTGCCCAGTTTCCTTCCAGATCATAACCGACATTGGCTATTTAAGGATTAAACTTACTGTTGTTTTCGCTTTACAATATGCCATTTCTAGTCAAACATATCCTGTGCGTGACGCCGAAAGCGTATTACTTTTAAATGTGTAAACAATATAGCGCATTGGCCTACTTTGTTTCAAGACTTAAAATAATGTTCTGCCATTGACTGAATACGCAACTTTTTGATAGCGGAGCGGATCGGGAGCTGCTCATTGTGAAAAATTATACCAGCACAAAAAAAAAAAAAAGCGCATGCAGCACCAAAGTGTGGAGAAAGGGACATAAATACATGTATTTTGGCAATAATTTCTTGTTGGAAAGTGGAAGGTTTGAAGAGGATTCATTCCTACCCCTCAAATATGGGGGTTAACCTTTGCTTGATGCGTGAACTTCCTATTTGTTTTAGTTTCACTTGGCCTTCAAGATGCCTGAGCAGCAGTTCATCACCCCGTGACAGGCGCGGGCGAGGGGGAGGGGATGTACAGCAGCTACTGCACAGGCCGCAAACCTCTTCGAACGACGATCCATCGGCTCGGTGTGGCTGGCAAGTTGTTCTGCCTTTTCTTTTTGCTATGTTTTTGGAACAGCTTCATTAGCGAGGTTTATAGTGCGCGAAGCGATCACGACAATGCCTTGATTTGATTCCTACCGGAAGGATGGAGAAATTTTTGGAGCGCATGGTTCAGCCTGCGAGGTAACATCATTGAGTTGGGGGAACAAAGCAGGAGAACGGAGGAGCCAGACGAAAATATGCGCATCATTGACAAGGCTCCGTTACATTCGCTGAGTGCGGTAGCTGTGAGCGGCAGAACAAAAGATGGAGTTCTAGCCTTTGGTTTCGTGGAGTTTATTTCTCTTCGTCTCATTTGTTCTGCATTTCCTTTCTGCCGATCCTGCCAGACAAGGAAAGGCAGATACATATGGTCCCATCATGAAGGGTTGAAATCGTTAAAGAAATTAATGACGCTGTTCCAACTCAGATAATTGCTTAAAATATAGTAAGCATGTCTGCATTTATGTATGTATGTTTATGGATGTATGTTCGCATCCACTCAGTCACTCAATTCAATCGCAGCTAGTTTGACTGCAAACGCCTCCTCTTCATCAGTTTAACGCTGGTCATGTGCCAGAGAGACGTAGGTGCAAGGGCGCGTCTGAAACCCTGCTTAGATCTGCCCGGTTTAAAACAGGTGACAGCGGCGCAGACGTGACGTCCTCGTAGACGCTGCGCTGCACTGGACGCTTGCTTTCTCCAAGAACGAAAAGAGCAGGAAATCTACGCGCATCACGAATTTTAGTTTAGTTTTATAAAATGATGCAATCTGCTGAAATACGAAAGGAGGTATTTCTTCAGGCACTGCGGAAAAGGTATGTCCCTCGGTGAAAAATGAAAAAATTAAATGATCTTGGTAATTGAGACTTGTAGCCATACCAGGATCCACTAATCTGCCTATTTGGTCTCCCTGTTCTATTTCAAGAACGGGGGGGGGGGGGGGGGGGGGGGGGGGGTTGCTTAAACATAGACGACGTATCTGCTTGTAATAAAGCACGGTTAACAGTTAGACTGGCATACAGTTAAGCGATTAGTCTTACCTATACTATTCATGTCGTAACGAACTTATAGCCCGTGAGCTGATGTGAAGGAAGCCTGTACAACGCAGAGAAGATAAGTGCGAGCTATTTGTCAGCATGTTAATAACATGGAGCAAGAAGCCATTTTCGTCTCAGGAAGGGGACTCTGCATTCATTGCTTCTACGGAGCAACCAAAGTTACTTTGAATGGTGAGACCTACACACCAGAGGCAGTTGGTTGACATCCACATTTCTTCCGATATCCAAATGTTGTAAAACGCAGGCTCAGCGCCATCTTTGTTTGGGAGCTGCATTGCCCGTAGGCTTCCTCATCACTATTTTGCTTTGCAATAATGACAAATATTTCGAACCAATCTTGGGTGTGTCAGTTCAGGGTGTGTAAGTGGTAATACATAACGAAAGATTTTAGCCAACTAATGATTGTTCTTAGAAAGCACGGTATTATAGTTTTGTTATCCACCTTTCTCGAAGGCGCGTTGTCGTTGTGATCACAAAATAATATTATCACTAGGAATCGACTCGTCAACTTACACATATCCTAGTATACGTAGTGTTGAGGGACAGTGCAGCCTCAGCCACCAGAGCCTCGTCCCTCGCTTTCAGATAAAAAGTAAATTCATTTTACAGTAGTCGATAGCCCTTGATATTCCTAAGCACTCTTTAAAATTTCGATGTCATGCTGGTGCGAAGGGTTCACATCTCGCAGCATGCCACTCATTATATAATGTCTTCTAGCCTTAACTGATCTTTCCTTTTTTGTTTACATTTCACAGACATACAGTCTTCTGTTTCCTCCACTCGAGAGCAGCCAACCGGCGATCTCTATGGTTAACCTGTTTTCCTCTATCGCTTGTCTGCCAACACATTTTTACGCCAGACTGTCTTCCTTTCTCGTTCCCTTATTACATATCACTGACGCATATAGCTGCGTAGCATTTCGCGAACGTCCGTGCACCTCTTTTACTCCGCCGTCTCTCACAACCCTCATAAAAGGGAATTGTTTTCAAAGCCGGACCACAGTCGAATCAGAGAAAGGTGTTCACTGACGCTACGTGTGCCTGGAGGACACGCCAATGATCCTCATAAATCACGCGCTTTTATATTCCGCGTCCTATCGGAAGCAATCCCACCACAAACAAGGTTACGAAAAAGTGGCTCAACACGATGGCCGGTCAACAAGAGCCAGCGCATTCTGCCCAGCATCTGATATCGACAACATTCGTCAAACGGCCACTATCCGCGAAAGCGACCATTCGTTCGGGGGATCGGTTAATGCTCGACCCCCTGTGCGCTAGACTGATTAATGGCTTGATCTCCAATCTCGTCTATATTTGAGGGGAGGGCAAAACGTTTAGAGCTGCGTGCTTTAGCGTCTTTTGTAAGGGTGAGAAAAAAGCATTCTTCAGGATCCTATCCATGCTACGCGAACAGATAAAGATGGACACATGAAAAGTTGCCTTATCTAATTATATTCGAACTCTTCAACATGCACTACACAATTTTGTGCACTAGACGCAGAAATGCGTCAAGCAGAGGCTGCGAATTGAAGTGTTGAGTTAACGGCACACATATTGAAGCAATGACGCCTTCGTTAGTCTATACTGAGCGCATTTGTTTTAGCTAAGAATATTAGACCTAACTAATCCTACAGGTATGTAAGGTCACATTACGTACGTTTTGCATGCATGATCGTCGGATATAATTACATCTTATTAAGCCCAATTGAGCTTTATTAGCCCTCGAAGCGCCAAAAGGCTTGTGAGGACCCATTATAGTAGCATAGTGTATACGTAGTGGGTAGGCACATTGACCGTAACAGGATATTCTTATGGTTAATTTAGATTTATTAGGCCTGCATAATAAGCTTAAACCCTTGTAAGCTCAGATTACACTGTATGCTCCTATTTGCACACACACATTTTTCGTAATAACACGTCCTAAGTGTAATTATGCTTGAGTGTTCTTAGCTGAACCTAATCGTTCCACCTAAGCATATACTGCACAATCTATCTTTAGCAGGTAAAATTTGCACTTAGGCATGGCTTAGATGCTGCAATTATTTTCCATTTTGTAGTTTTGAAAAGCATCGAAGAATTGGCAGAGCAGTCGCATCAAGGAACTGGCTGAAGCACGGGCTCGTTTCGGGGCAGAATTTCATTGCCTGGTTCCTTCTACTTGAAGGATCCTCTCCAGAATACAACCCATACCGCTCAGTCAAAAGGGTGACTAATGGCTATGGCAACAAAATTATTTTGTCTTAACTGTTCTAGACTAGCATGGAAAAATCTTCAATGTTGAAAATGTTGCATGGAAGCTACAAGTGGCATTATCAACAGGCGGTCCTCAGTAAGAGATACGGTGCAGAAGAACAAAAAATTGAACACGAAATTTGCTTCTTAGGGAACAAAGCAGAATAAAGGTATGTGTAATTGGCATGCTATTCGCATAAAGAAAAAAACTCCAATGGGCTACAGTCTGCAGCGAAGTAACTAACAGTGACAGATGTAGTTGACAGTCTGATGTTGTAGTGACAAACTGAGAGATTGTGGCGGAAAAGCTTGGAAGTCTCGGCCAATAACGATATTCTGAGAGGAGCGTACCAAAGCGCTGTCGAAAAATAAAAAAAAAGAATTCTGAGTAAACCTTCAGAGGCCGATTATGCTGAGCAGGTATCGCAAAACACTGTAGATAACAAATTATTCTTACAGCGGGAATTATTTATATTAAGAGTGGCTGACGATTTGAACAGTTTATAGTAGTACAATTTGAAAAAGTGAGCGGGATTATACAGTGATTGTTTGCCGCAATACACCGACTTTACATCAACATAGAGAGCTTCCACATGTGTGTATGTGATCATTAGGGAATGGTAAAACGTAGAACATCAGTTCTAACTGTTAATAATTAAAAATTGTGGAAACGACCGCAGTGAGAGGGCAAAGTCTTATTTTGCTCACCATCACTGTGGCTGTCTTGTGTAGACAAAAAAGAAGTCTAAAAGTTGCAATTTTATTTACTGCCTCTTCATACCACTTCAACTAGAAAAAAATGAGAAAATTGCTGTTCTTTCGCTCACCTTGTATGCCTTTAGACTTTATGCCACGCAACGTATCTAGTAAGCGCGGCTGAGTATACAGGTGCACAGAATGTTTCGTAAACCATAGATTCGGGTTTAATGCGCACTCGATAAAAGGTCTCTTGAGTTATCAAACGTGCAGGCACTGCCGAACAAAATAGCTGGTAGTACTCCATAAAATGACCTAATCTAAGAAAGACCAGCAAATTAACGTGACGGAATATGAAAGCATTCCTATATGACTTTCTTCCTTAAATCGACACTTACAAATAAAAACCCTTCTCACTCAATATGTTAGTAAGCGTCGAATAAAAAAAAAGAAGCAAAACAAGTAAGGCCTGTTCCCTTTGTTCAGCGTTCAGACCACAAAACGGCGCTTTCAGGCCTGTCGTGAGTCTTCAGTATCGACCAAAGCAAAGGGCGGTTCTCTGTAGCCCTACAGACAGGGCAGCTCAATTCAGGGAATACTTAATGGAACTGACAAACTTCTATCCTGACATGCTCAAACTTCACTCAGAAGAAATAAGCGAAAGGCGCACAAAAGTTTCTTGAACTGAAACCTCTGCAGCGTCCAACCAATTTGGCCCACAAGCCTTACTGGTGACACGCGCAAATGATCATTAAGGACTGAAAGTGGTACAAACAGAGGCACTCGGAGCAAAGTTAAGACAACTAAGTTTCAATCTGTTGACACTCCCCTGCGTACTTCAGAATAGCTCCCTTTTCGAATAGGGGAGGGGTTGCTACAAGCCAATTAAACTCGCTGTAACAGAAGTAAACGACATTCTAATGACGGGTCTCCAGAGCAGGCAAGTTTGAGGAGTTTCTCAAACTCAGGTCTATTGATTTTAATCATTTAGCTCCTGTAAAACTTCCTGACGAACCAGGCATGACATTTGTGGCATTTGGTTGGTAAGACAAATAAAATATTTCCTCAATAAAGTTGCAGAAAACTATTGAAGTAGTTTGTTTCGAGCGCGTCTGGTAGTTCTACATTTTTTTCTTCGAATACCGTTCTCTGTAATCTCTTTTGAAGACATGAAATAGCACGCAATTGTAGTATATGTCCCCATAACTGTCGCATGTGAAGTATTTGCATTTCAATAAAGCTTTGCAGTTGTTTCTGCCCAAAAACTAAATGTAGCTCAGCAAAAATAAGGTGATCACATTTCTTTTTTGCATATACTGTCAGTGAAAGCGCCCTGCATGTTTCGCTAAAAATGGCATCAAATCCATGCGGTTTTCATAATAACAAAACATTAGTGCTCCCGGGCAGAACATTTTTGAAAATAAAAATAAACCATAAGTGTTCGTTAAATGGCACATCATTCTTCTCTAAAAGAACACAACACTGACATAGTTTTGGTTATCAGCAAGCTTCTGGATGAGTGAAGTCCAGGAATATAAATAATTGTTAAAAATATGAATGCTTACGCAAACGTATTGGCTGAAAAATACATTATTTATTTGCATGGTATTGTGTCATCATTACTTAGTAACGTCTTGAAATTTTAATCACTCTAACAACTGCCTCATGCAAGCCAAGCCTACAACTCAAGCTAAGCGTAGAAGATTGGACGAGTTAGGGCTGAATTATATTTGAAGGAACCTAATTATGAGATGAGCGGTGGATCAGACGTACACATGGGGCGCTGCAAGGAACAAATAGCCATGGTCATATGTTCGTTTTGATTCCCCGAAGTAATTATTTTCCCATGCCTCATTCTCTTACTTTTAGCTGTTAATTGGTCTGCTGCCTTATATAAGCGCTCCATCTCTGCAATATAACTTTTGTTGTAACTCAGCCAGCCGCCGTGTATAGGTTCGTTCCTCCCACAAACATTTAAGTCGCATTTTTATTCAGGTGTAATTACAATAGTGGTTACCATGTACCAACTGCTCTTGCTAACGTATTACCGGGCGCTAAAAAAGAAAGGATATTTAAGGCAGGCGGCGGTAACCGGTATCAAAGAGCTGCAGGTCGTCTTACGCGCAAAAAGCAACTTTTGTTCTGCAATAAATTATATATTTCATTCGATTAATGCACTAACGTCACTATGTATTGACTTGGTACTTGAACTATGATGTGCAAAGTTTGAGAGTGCCTAATAAACCCTCCTTTCATTAATTCGCACAAAGAAAACATCAACTGTATTTTTTTTCCGGAATCGAGAGAAAGCCCGCATGATACAAAAATACTACTTGTCTAGCATTCGCGCGCCATGTTTGTGCTGCTCTCACTCGAAGTTTGAGTGAACCATATTACCTGTGGGCATAGCGCCACAGCCCCATTGCAGCGGCAGGGCATATGTCTGCAGTGGCAGCTTTGCCCGCATCAGCCAGCCAGAGCACGCAAGTGTGCGACGTGCAATGAGAGAGGCTAGCTCGCTGCAATCATTGCCAACATATCAGCCTACAGTGGCCACGGGGTCCTCAAAGTCCCGGCCGTATTTCATTTCTTTCACTGAAGGCACGACTGAGAGCAGGATAATATTCCCACGCGAATGCGCTGGTTCCGGGATTTTTATTTTTTTTTTCTGTTTTTCGGGCTTTCTATGGAGCGGCCAAAAATATACACTGAAACATTATCGCCAATAATGGAATCAGGGTATCTGAAAATGCTCTCTAACTCTCCGAATCACACATATTGGCTATCGTTAATATCGCGTAATTAGTAATCATTCGGCTAATTACTAATTAATCACAAAAGCCGGCTGACAGCTGTATAATAATATATTTAAGGGCTTACGTAAACATTTTTAATCTATTCGACAAAATTTAGCTGGGGCACTCGGTATATACGCAGGGCACATACTAAGCTTAGTCCCCCAATATAAAAAGCTAGGTTGATGGAACATCTCAGGCTCCTTCAAGTTGTCTCAGCGTAACAAAATGGCGCACAGAAATTTATTCTTGTAAGCGAGCGCAATGACTGCATTCAATGCTGCGGCCGGTAGCGTTTTCCCAGTGCTCTTTGCGTTTGTCGAATATGTAGAGGTCATAAAATATATTTATTTGGCGGCGCCCCTGAAGACGGTTCATATAGGCATACATCAGAGCTTCACCAGTTAACGAAACAGAGCCAGTGATAAGAAAATGAATTACATATATAAAGAACAACTTGACACCCAAGCAGCGCTAAGTACGCCAACCATGTGGTGACAAGTGTGGGCGACGACCACGGTTGACTGCCTCAAGTTGGACAGCCAACATGCGAATGCTTCTTTTTCTTCCACCGCCTTACTTTATTTTCCTAAGACCCCTCCTAGGGAAGTGCCTCTGCGTCTCCACAAACGGCCTCAGTCTGTGCATGTGTGTGTGTGTGTTTGGGCGCGTGTGCATTTGTTTGTGCTTGTGTGTGTGTACATGTGTGTTTATGCCTGTGCCTGTGTCAACGCGCAAGAGTGTGTACGGATACGGTAAATGCTCTGATGGAAGGCTGAAGCCGTCGAATGCGGGCTGCGCAAGGCAAGACCAGCTACGGCTGACCGGTGAGCCAGAAGATTCCGCTCGAACACTTCAGAGTGGCAGGAGCAGTGAACGAGGGGAGGAGGAGTCGCTGCTTCACTCAGAGCCTCAGCGAATCGCGGCGCTGCCTCAGGGCACAGAAGTCGTCGCGCGTTTCGGGGTGCTGGATTAACCCGGAAAAGAAAGGAAAAATTCTGACCCTACGGCCAGTGTGATTTTTGACGCATCACCAGAAAAGAAAAGGCCGAAGGACCAAGAAGTAAGTTGGGATATGAATTGCGGCGGTTAAGATAGCGTACCGAGAAAAATACAAAAACACATAACGCGATTCCATAGTCTGGTCCGACCAACGTGACGTCCCGTAGAGGGCATACCTCCATTGCGAGTAGCGGTTACGAAGACCTCACATGATTGTGTCAAACACTTCGCCTGCTGGGAAGGCGTATATGCTAGGTGATGCTGATGCTAATATAAGAAATGAAGAGCAATGAGACCGCTTAAAACATTGCATAAGCTACGATAATGTTATTTTTTTTTTACATATTCAAGGTAGCATTGAGTTTTTCTTTATATGTATGGTTTCCAGAGAGAGAGCGAGAGAGAGAGAGAAATTTTTATTTTTCCAACAGAAGGACTATCCCGCTCTTCGGGGGTTAGACCCGGAAGGTGGGACAGTCGCCTTAGTTGCAGGCCGGTAGTTATTAGACTGCGGTGGCATCTTCGGCCAGTCGAACCATTTCTCTTTGGGCGCTTGAGTCTGAGCTTCGCAGAAGGGTCTCCCAGGTGTCTTTAGATATATTTGTAGCCCTGCCTGGTGGCTTCGAGCATTCCCATATCATGTGTTCTAGTGATCCCCTTTCCTTACATAATTACAGAGGTCTGATCGTATTTTCGCCATATATGGTTGACTAGAACTGGGTTCGGGTATGTGTTTTGATGTAGCTTTCTCCATGCTATTGCTTCCTCTTTGCTTAACGTGGGGTCTGGTCGTGGTAGGACCCTCCTGCTCAGTCTGTAGTGCGTTGTTATTTCGCTATAGTTAATCAGGTCCTCTTGTTTGCATTGCTCCGGTAGCAGTCCTCCAGCCTGGTGTATGAGATCTTGGGCTAGTTCGTGTGCCGCCTCGTTTCCGGGCGCGCCTGCTTCTGAGGATCATTTTATGGTTCACGGAATTTTTTTTTTGTTCGCCGTGTTTCTCGGAAGACGTTTCTCGGAACTGTGCCGCGCCAATAGCAAGTTTGCAACAAAGCCTTCGGGGCCGGTAAACACAAGCTTCTTAGGGTTCAACTGTAATAATACTCATTATAAAAGAATAGAATTTTACCTGCATCACTGTATTGTTGTTGAGAACGAAGAAGGTATATATATATATTTTTTTTCTTCTTTTTCTTTGTCCTTGCATAGAGCCTCGTTTATACTACCCCGCAGCTTTCTTCAGAGAAACGGGAGATCAATGCCTTAGTTTTCGCGGAACCGGCATCTACACTGCAAGTATTACCATGCAAAACATTCATGAAAGCGCACACACGTACGTGGGTACAAGATGAATCGCACGGTATGTTAGCGCGATAAAGTTTTCTTAATACAAGGCTCAAGACAAAGTGCAGTCAGTACGCCCTTCATAATCTGCGGATGAGGTTAAACAGGATAATGCTTGTTGCTCTGATATTTTACATTACTATTCTATTCTATACTCTTACTATTCGGGTGAGAATTCATTCACTCAAGTGCGGTGATCGAGAGTCATCTTTCTGAATGATTCAGCTCCTCTATATTCATTTGGTTTATTTGGTGTTTTTCTCCATACATTTATGTTCCATTAGCCGTAGGCTGCAAAAAAAGAGCTCGCACTGGTTACGAAAAAACATACCCGTTAAGCCATTCGTATGAAAAAATGTCCGCCTAGCTTATTTTTCCCTAGTCAACTGGACCCCGAGACCTACAGAATAAATGCTTCACGATGACATATTTCACCGCGATGACGGGCTTCATCGCCTCTAATAAATGCTCGCAAAAAGGAACATTACCGTATTTCTCAAAATGACTTGCAAATGTGGTTCGTGCGACTCGAGGGACTGGATCCGCCAAAAGAACGATTACTATCGCTAGCGCCGTGATTATAACCACCGTATCTCCAATTGGTGGTTTTCTCGTGCGCCTACGGTTCTTATCATCCCATTTCACTACCCGTCTAATATATAGTCGGACAGACAGATTACTTCATTGCACAAATCACAGCCCAGAGTCCATAAAGGTACGCGAAGTAAATGCTATAAATTCATTGGCACTAAATCATGTGTCAAATAGCCCTTAAGGATAAGCTTCCAAAACACAATAAATAGCCACAGTTGATTAGTATACTTGATCATGCGGTAGCTCCTGACAGGAGGGATATGACTAAAACGGTGAACTGTCGGCCTGTTGGTACATTATCTCATGTTGAAAATAACTTTAACACGAGACCGCTATTCCTTCTTTTGTCTGTCTATGCTAGCGCTTTTTTTTTTTGAAAGCAAGGGCATGTTACTACATGCCGTAAATAAATAGGAAGCAAACACAACTTAGCAGCTATCGGAAATCAATTATATCCGGAAATATTGAATACGGTGCGGAAAATAATGTTACGCACGAGATCACGGTAAACCATTTTATAAGGTTATTAAACGGCGAGTAGGACATAAAGTAGGCCTAGGGAAAAAATTAGGTAAGCCAGAGCATGTAATATTAGTAGTTGAAATTGGCAATAAAATGTCATTCCAAAGTTGCCGGTTACAAAATTCTACAATTTCTACAAAATTCACTGTGTTAAAATCGGTCTTATTATTTTTGGGGGGGTTTATAAACAAAATTGAAACTCCTTGGAGATCTGAGAAAACTTATTACTGCAAACTTGAAAATATACGTTATAACTGAAGCTAGCGAACAATTTCGTGTATATTGAATAGAAATTTCCCTATACGGGCGGCCGATAAATGAAATTCACTTTACTCTACCGCTAAAATCATAAAATAATTTTGAAATTTTGCACGTAGCGTAAAATAATAGGACTTCGTTTCAATGGCAAAAGTTTTTATTAAAAAATTTTCCTTACCCGAATGCTGGGCAAAAGAAAGAACGGACGCAGCTCTAGCATTGTGGTGGCGAGAAGGAAGGAAACTGATATCAAATGCATGCAATGGTGAGGCCATGCTCAGCATTTAACGACATTTTTCTGCTCTCGCAGTGCTTGTGGTTATTGTTCTTGTAGATTTCATTCTTAAGGCTATGCGTCTCAACACAAGAATTCTTTGTTGTTATTTCTAATTATATGGTTTGCTTCAGGAGGTCTTAGCTTTTAGTTAAAACAGAACTACGTAATACAAACATAATTGTAAGTAAGATCCGTTGTTCCAAATTATCTCGAGAAAATAACTTATCACTTGAGAGGCAGCATTATGAGATGAAGTTATGGTATTCCTTTGATTCGAAATTGATTTTTAACTTCACTTATCTGGTCTTCAAATATTATTTTTGGTACCTGACCAGTGTTTACTAACCGATAATTTGTCTAGTGTTGTGTCACGGTAGATTCAATTTACCTGTGCGGTGACCGCAGCGCTCATAATGGCACCTCGCTGTTATAAACGAGACAATTTAAACGAGATAAAGATTTACAAATATCGTAATATATGTGATTCGTTTCACAATTCTTGCACGTAATGTCCGCGATGTTAATCTCACTGAAGTTTCGCAATAATTTTGCGTAGCCATACTACACCCGCAATCGAAATTTTACGATGTGTGATTACAACAGTACGCGCCAGAGTGCGAGAGCAATCAGGGAGTATAATTTAGCAGCGAACGTTTTGGAATGTCTACGCGGGTAATATTCATTTCCTCAGTGTCCGGACAGCATCTTCTAAGGCACTTCTCTGTCTCTCTCAGGTTGACCCGAACAATCTGCCTAAGGAGCTGTAGTGTGCAAAGTTTACTGCAAGAAAGGTGAAGCCTCACATACATATGCACTAAACGAGCGCTTTACTTAGTTTAGTTTGAGCCAGGTTTTTTAACATTCGAATATTCAGTCAAAGTTTACTGTAGGTTCTCCTCTCCGTCCGGACGCATTCTACAAAATTTGGGCGCCGTACGATAATCTGTTCACGCGCAACACGACTTTAAAATATGCCGTTTTCATGGCTTAAGTTGAGTCTATTTCTGCGAGCAACATTGAGTTTCTGACGTCACAAACAGTATACCAGCATTATTGTCCCCTTCTCGCGTAATTATGAAATTGTGAGGCTTATATTGAACTATTTCAGACATTTTATGCAGTGCGTCATGATTTCCATACTTTATTTTCACCATCCAACGCACGTACGAGTGTTTTTCTAATACTGAGCCTGACGTCATAAATTCGTCAACTGGGACGTCATTTATAGCTGTGAAAACAGTTTCGGTTTCGATTTGCTGTTTTTCCTTTTTAAAAATACTTCTAATTGGAATTTCGAAAAGCGGTTTTTTGTGCTGTAGTCAGGACGTGCCGAGGAATGTGATTCAACCAAAAACGCAAAATAATGAAAAAACCACCGGAGTTGCCCTTTAGTTTAGTTTGAGCCAGACGCGCGTGTGGAGGAACGATTCAATCGGGTAGTTAACTGTGAAGTAGATTAACGCTCTAAGAAGGGGTGAAATCATTCTGGAGGGATAAAGCCTTCAGTTAACCAGGTCACAGCGGAAGTCGCTGCAAACAGCCGATGGCTAGTGATTGCGACATGCAGAGCAGTGCTAGAATAGATCAGAATCGCTTATAATGCATTTTTTTAAATGTCCTTTTGTAATATTTCAGGAGAGTCCCCCAATCGCAGGTCCTAGGTATAAATTGACGCAAATGCGCAAAAAAAAAATGTTTTCTTGCACTCAACTTGTAATTATTATTCATTTGTGGAATATTCCAGTATACTCTTACAAACCAATAGATGAAAAGTGCTGTCATTTTTTTTGTGGCAAAATTCTGACTTTAATGTTTGAACTGTGCTCGCATCTAGTAGTATAGGCAACGAGCGGCATTATAGGCAATAAATAACTGAAAATGCAAGCGTCCCGAGGGGCGATCCGCAGGTGTTTTAGTTCTTGTGGAGCAGCCTTAATAATAACACGCATGTTATGTGAAGAAAAGGAAGACACCACAGGCAGTAGAGGCAGAGGACGTAGAAATTTAGACCCCTTTTTGGTGCCCTTGTTGCTCTTCAACCAAGCCCTAGCGAGGTCTTCGAGCGCAAAGTAGACCTTAAGGAGCTTATTGTCTTCGCTGCAGCCGTTGTAGCGGGCGACCCGCTCGAAGGTGTCCAGCCAGTCTTCCGCATCTTTGCACAAGTCACCGTGGAAAGATGACGGGGTTTGAGGCATGTGATAGAGAATGGAGGCCTGGGACTTGCCATCTGTATCCAATTCTAGTGGGACCATCGGTCGAGGCTGTGTCGTCCTGGAGAGGTGGTAAGAGGGCCGAAATCAAGACACTAAGCGCAGAGGCGGCGATTTGGCCCTTGATGAATCGGTACTATATCCCGCCTTTATTTCGTGGGCTTACGCAGATCGAGACGCGTACCCATCACGGCTCCATCAGATGTGTTAATGCTGTTACATGGTAGTACTGCTCAGAATAACTATTGCAGTACGGCCATGCACTTCTATGTCCTCTACCTCAACTGCCTTTGATGTCTTTCTTCTTCTACACATAAAATACGTGCCAATATATTATGAAAACTGATTTTTTAAAATTCTCCGCTTTCTTAAAAATCCTTCTTTACTTCTTTACAGTTTCCTAATAAGCTGCTTCATGAGGTTTGAACTAGTAGAGATTATTACTTGAGCTGAATTATTTTTTCTGCAGCTGTGCCCTTCAATACAAATTAAGCCCATATTATTATCTAATGCGCATATTGCCTCCGCATAACGTTTGCAGAGACGAAGAAAGTAACATTGTGCTCGCGAGATTTCAGTTCAGTTCAGTTCAGGCGTTCAGTCGTGTCCGACTCTTCGTGACCCTATGGACCATGTCACGCCACGCTTTCCGGTCTCTCACTATCTTCTTAACATCACATAACTTCATCTGCAGTGCCTCGAGGATGCCATCTAACCATCGCGTTCGCTGCCTACCCGTTCTCCGGCGACCCTCAACCTTTCCCAACATCAAATCTTTCTCCAGCGACTCCTCTCTTCTCATCAGATGACCAAAGTAGCTGAGCTTTAACTTTAGAATTTGACCCTCCAATGAGCAGTCAGGGTTTATGGTCGACAATATCGACTGATTTGATCTTCTGGCAGTCCAAGGAACTCTCAAGAGTCTTCGCCAGCACCACAATTCAAACGCGTCAATTCTTCGGCGGTCAGCCTTTTTCACAGTCCAACTCTCGCATCCATACATCACAACTGGAAAGACCATAGCACGGGTTATACGGATCTTGGTTGGCAGACTAATGTCTCTGCTCTTTACTAGGCGGTCAAGGCTAACCATTGCTCTCTTTCCCAGAAGCAGGCGTCTCCTAATTTCATGGCTGCAGTCTCCTTCCGAGGTAATCTTGGAGCCCAAGAACAGAAAATCTGTCACAGCTTCCACTTCTTGTCCATTGATGCTCCAGGACTTGATAGGGCAAGACGCCATGATATTTGTCTTTTTAATGTTCAGTTTAAGCCCAAACTTCTCACTCTCTTCTTGTACGCGCATCAGAAGTCTCTTGCTTTCCACTTCACTTTCTGCCATTAAAGTGGTATCATCCGCATATCTAAGGTTGTTGATACGTTTTCCAGCAATCTTCACTCCAGCTGAAGACTCGTCCAGACCGGCCTTCCTCATGATGCACTCTGCATATAGGTTAAATAGACAGGGCGACAGTATGCAGCCTTGCCTCACCCCTTTCTCAATCGGAAACCAATCAGTAAGACCGTGCCCAGTTCTGACTGTGGCCTCTTGCCCTTCATACAGGTTCCTGAGTAGACAGATGAGGTGAATTGGAACTCCCATCTCTTGGAGAGCTTGCCACAATCTGCTGTGATCTACGCAGTCAAACGCTTTCGCATAATCAATAAAGCAGAAGTAAATGGGTTTCTGGAACTCTCTTGCTTTTTCCATGATCCAGCGAAGGTTGGCAATTTGGTCTCTAGTTCCTCTGCCCTTGCGAAACCCAGCTTGGACGTCCGGAAGCTCCCGATCCACATACTGCTGCAGCCTACCTTGGAGAATTTTCAACATCACCTTGCTAGCGTGCGAAATAAGCGCGATCGTGCGGTAGTTGGAACAATCTTTGGCACTGCCTTTCTTTGGAATGGGGATGTAAACTGACCTCCTCCAATCCTGTGGCCACTGCAGGGTTGTCCAAATCTTCTGACATAATGTATGCAGAGTGTTAACAGCGTCGTGGTTGAGGTTTTGAAGCAACTCAGCTGAAATACCATCAATTCCGCTAGCTTTGTTCTTAGCAAGGCTGGCTAAGGCCCATTCAACTTCACTCTTCAGGATGCCCGGCTCGAGATCAGTAATCACAACCGTCTTATGTTGGGTTTGCACATCCGGGTCCTTCTTGTACAGTTCTTCTGTGTATTCCTGCCACCTCTTCTTTATCTCTGAGGCTTCAGTGAGGTCCTTGCCTCGTTTGTCCTTTATCACGCCCAGCTTGGCACAGAAGCTTCCTTTGATATCTTTAATTGTCTTATACAGAGCTCTTGTGTTCCTTAATTGGCTGTTGTCCTCAACTGCTTGGCACTGTATGTTCAGGAAGGCATTCTTATCTCTCCTTGCTATTTTCTGAAAATCCGCATTGAGAACCTTGTATCTTTCTCTTTCCCCCATAACTTTTGCCATCCTCCTTTCTAATACCCTCAACAAAATTTCCTCAAGCTGTTCTGGGTTTGGGTATTCTGAATGCTACACTGTTGTAGGAAGGTGGCATAAAGATTCCCCTTGGAACGTCTTGCGCTCTATTTGAGTATGTCTATTTTGATTTTTATGAGCATTCCGCTTACTTTATGTTGCATGATCTTACCAGCGACGCCTGCTCATTCAATGCTTATGATATTTTACTCAGTCAGAAGGTGTACTAGTTTTATTCTCGTACTAATAACAACATAGATATGTGCAATTGGCCATGCGGTGATACAGTCGCACAAGATCCTGAAAAAAATTATCTGTAAATATTTACTTTCCAAGGAAGTTTATTATACGGGCCCTGAATTTTAGAAGTACACCTGACGCGCAATGAAATGCCATTTTCTTTATAAAAAATACATGAAACTTTGAGAACTATATATCTTTGTATTTTTCATTTGTCTTAAACTGAGGCATAACACATTATGAAAGTGTCAGCTGTCTTAGCCGGACGAATGGTACGAACCTTTAAGCCAGTATCTATTCCTGGTACAAACAAGAGGAGCTGGAAGGAGGTAGAGTTCATGAGGTGAAAAATAGAATTCATCAGTCAGTGATTTACAACTACATCTGTATTCCATCGCTCTTGTTCCTAAAAAAGGTGGCGCCCCTGATAGAGTGTACCGTTAAAAACTGCGCACAAGAAAACACTTTTCACACGCTTGTTGCAATCCAGAGTTCATTACACGCGCTAGAAAGCTGCAGGCGGAACGGAGAGCGGTGAAGATTTTTGTTTGCTTAAGCTGCTCGAAGGGGTAAAAAACCTGATGCCATTCAATATACCCTTGCCGGCACAAGGCGTCCAAGAAAGCAAGGCGAAAAGCGTGAGGGAGGAGGGAAAGGGCGAAGCCCGACATCCGCGCCCTCGGCGGCCGCGGCGAGCCCGCGTCACAACGCCTGCCCGCCTCTCTGCAGGGCAGGGCTCAGACTCCGAGCGGCGCCCGAAAGGAGCGCCTGCGCCTGGGACAGCCTCTCTCTGTTTAGCGCTGGTGTCCTGTTGACCACGGCATGTAGGTGGCTGGCGGTAGTACTACTAAGCGAACGGCGGCTCCGCTGCCCACGACGTCACGATACGACGACGAGCTTTGACGACTCGGGACAACTAAGTTTTCTGAAGTGGTGCGCTGCACTTCATTCTAATCCGCTTCGATCCTATGCACTCGAAAGTGCATACCACTTGGTGAAGAGCTCAACCGTTTGAACTTGCGCCTTCTTCAAGTGCCCTTTCGTGTGCATCTGCGCAGTATGTTGCAATAGAAGTAAAAATAACTCAAGGGTAAAGAAAATTTCTGAATGAAGACTTCAAGAAACTAAACAACTCACTGACCTAAATTGCCAGCTTTTCAGGACGTGCAGGTCTACAATGAACCAAGCTTTGTCGCTGACGACAGAACCTACAAGCCTCGTGCTGAAGGTGCACTTTTCTTTTCATCTAGGAAGACAGTACTGACTGCGACGATTATCTCAAGATTATTCTCAGCTGGAATTGACGACCACTCAAAACTGAGACTGAAATATTTGTTGGCTTTGATAGGAAACGCATAACTATATTGAGAAGAGTGTATAACAAACTAGAAACGTTTGGTGCTTTCGGAATACTCTTTACGTGGAAATCAAGAAGCGACTACTGTGGAATTTCTGACGCCTAGAGCGAAACAGGATTGCTCTCTTGACCCCTGAAAACGGCACAAGAACACCATGGTAAGAATTCTAATTTCATCCCCCCCTCCTTTCTATACTGTCAAACACCTGAAAACATTTCTTTATATTTCATCCTATGCTGGCCTGGTAAACTTCCCTTTCGCATTTTCATGGTCAATGAAACTTATTCCTGTTTACAGAAACAATACAAGTGTAAAATTGTGCTCAAGCAATTCGGGCTTTTCTAAAGCGCGGATTCAAAGCTCTCTCAAACTGTCATTGGTTTGACCAGGCGTAGCACAGGGGCGTGAGGATGCCCCCGGGAACTTCTTGTGCCATGTACATTTTTTATCATTGTTTGCACGTGAGTGCCTTTTGTTTTTTCATCACTTTACCAACGACGCCTGGTCAGTCAGTTTTTCCGATATCGTTCTCAGTGCTAAGAATAATTTAGTTTCCTTCTTGTATTAGCAATATTAATAAATGCAGTTCACTATGACATAATACATTCGCTCAATATCTAACAAAAGAAATGAACGCAAACTTCAGAAGACACTGTATTATTTGATTTGAAGACTTGAGGGCATGCTTCAAGCAGACAACTCAGCGAGACTCCGTAATTGAGAATGGCATAAAGAATCGCTTTTGGAGAACCCTTCAAACTTATGGTCCATATAATGTATTTATAATCAACAAACTCGAGAGCTCAATAGTACTTTAGAAAAATGGGCGACAAAAATTTTGAGAGGTTCCTTGCGAGTCTGCGTACTTTCAGTATTATCATATTCAGGTTATTCTACTTTGCGGTTTTAGACTCATTTTTCACTTAAATGCGCCCAAGTATCAAGGAGAGAAAGTGCAGAACATCTCCAGTTATTAGTGAATTTATTTATTGTTCAGTTACTGATCAAATCAAGTTGATGAAGTAGTTTCGGCTCGCTTCCGTTGGCCATGATACATTGGGGGAGACATGTTTTGAATGATACTAAGCGCCAAAAACCACTTGTTTCTGGCCAGACTTTAAACAAAACAGCTTCTGTATGGGCGATTCTAAATCAAGGTGCAACCAGCAAGCTATGAATAAATAAAGCTGTCTGAAGAAAACGTTTCTAATTCTGCAAAATGTGTACAAGACTCCTTTTTATGTGTAAACCGGCAAAATGTAGTTAACTTTATTCACAGTCTTAATATTTACTGCAAACAATATAAGAAATCAATTACGATTGAGTTTCGATATTTTAGTAAACGGGCTATCTCGTTTATTGCCTCACAACTGCAAATTGTGAACCTGGAACCGCTTCCAGTGCGCAGCGTAATGCTATACGCAATTACAAGACTGTCACGTTTCTATGATTGAAGATTCTTCTACATCGCGCGAGTGAAGAAAAAATGCGTTCAGCGTAACGTGCGAAAAATTCCATTACTCTGAGCACAGTGACTGACAGCTTTGCTTGGTGGATGATAGATTACCTAGTAAAACGTTCCGTGTTTCGCTGTTAAAAAAAAGCGCTAGTGGAAAAAATGTTCACGAGCTCAGGCACCTTGCCTCTGCGCATTGCAGCACTGTAACCACTGAAGCAAGCGACGTCGGCGCATTGTTATAGTGGTGTATGTTGTATTGCTTGCATCTCAAATAAAGAGCACATTGTATATAGTGCAAACAAAATTAGGGAAAAAATCCAGGGAATGACAAGATTTTATGTGGAGAATGCGCTTTTACATAATTGCGAAATGGGTATATGAAAAAAGAACACAAGGAAACGGACAGAGATTCTCTTTGCGGACAACTGACAAATAGAACCCTATCTGTAAATCGTTCTTTCTCATCTCAAAGATAAATATGACCATATTTCTGTGGCGTGACCTCTCTGCTTTCAGTAAATAAAAGTGGACGTGGTGAACCGAAACTTGTCCTCGTCGTTCCTGTCCATCTTCATGTTTTCTTTGCGCTATTTTTTCACTATGTGCAAAAGCTACAATGGGCGCATAAATTATTGGTGATTCATGACGGGAAACGGACAGTCAGGGTCAGTAAATGCTCCGTGCCCATAAACTGTGGGATGCTTTCTTAATTCTCAAAGAAATCGGAATATTGGACGAACTCAATTTTTCCTTTAATTAATACTAGGTGATGCTATTTCTTGAGATGGTGTCGTAAGGACCATGTTCCAACCATTTCTTCCGGATTTCTTTTCTTGGGCGAGTTACGTATGCACACAAAGTTGCACTACATGCATTGTAAACCGCACAAAAAATAAAAATGGCTTAACTATGCTGGTCAGAACTCACAAAATACAGTAGCAATGGTTCTCAATGAAGCCTGTTCATACAATAATATCGATTGGTGTTTGTAACGCTATGGCTTTTCCCCGAGCGAGAAATTTCAGTTAATGATCTAATGCGTGCTTGATCTGGAATTTACCGATATGTCGTGGCCATCAGACGGCGCCATTTGCTCTAGCGCTTTCTGTAAAGAAAATCCTTACCGCATTTTTGCGTTGTAGCCTACTATAGAAATTTTAATAGTAAATTATAGTGTAGTAAATCAGTATTCTAAAAAAAGACAGGCGAGCATGTCAAACATGTTATGTCTGAACAGAAAACTCACATGATCCCTCCCTCCCCCGTCCCTAGCTTTTCTTCTACGGAAGCAAAAGTGTAGAAACCCCCGCCAGTGATGATAGCGCTGCCCAGACGAAGACAAGTCCACTTGACTAAACATTGGCTCGCCTTGCGGAATAAGGCCCCCCCCCCCCCCCCTATACCCTTGTTCAATGGTATTTCATAATACATAAAAATAGTGTCATACGTTCGAATAATTTAATAAACAAAAAGGACCAATAAGTACACTGAACAATGCACATTTCAAGAATGGTTTTAAATTATTTTGTTTTTCTTTACTTGCCCATAACATTAATGCTTAACAACATTCTGCAAAATTCTTAAATTTGTAGTTTTCTTAAATTTGTCCTAATGAAAAACGAAAGGGAAAGAATTCTCGCTAACCCCTACGAAAAGCAGCGCGAAAGAAATGTACAAGAAGTAGATACTGCGCAAGCCTTTCAATTTCTTCTCGTACATCTGCATTTGAGCAGCTTTTACCAAGTTACACGAGGCCACTTTGGCTAGCCACGACTCGCACAAAAATTTATGTTAATAGTATTAAGGATGGAGCCAGATATGATACCTGGATGATACGAGAAACGTTCGAAGCTTATTTAACATAAATATCTAGGTACTAGCCTTAAGCTAATCTTAGATATCGGCGCATAAATGGTACGAGAGTGCCTTCTTGAGACCATGGGTAAAAGTTTAATCTTGATAATGCGATAAGCGAAATAGGGAACACACATAAGGGAGGCTGTGTGTGACCGAACCGTGTATTGCCCTCAGCACCACCAGCTTGACGCCAGCTTAACAATAGAAAAGGCGCTTTCATATCTCTTCTATTAGGCGGCCTTGTGCCAGCCGTGGCATCCTTTCTCAGCAAACATTCTCATCGCATTTTCACACCTAAGTTTCGGGACCCGCTGCTGCGCCTGACTTTTCTTAGAATACATTCCACTGACCTCGATGATCTTAGGTCATCGTGCCAACCCATTACATTCGTTACCCGTGATCAATTCTTCTTTTTTTATTGCGAATTGGACATCAGTAACGCATTCGTTCCCTGACACATCGCAACACCTCTTTAAACATTTATTTTTACTACAGTGGCAGGGCCCCGCCGCAGTGACACATGGGTTCCGCTGTTCCACCTCAGCCCAGAGGTGTTCACTCCGAAAAATTATGTAGCCCGTCACAACGGTGTCCCTTATTCTTTGGGTCGTTTGGGGACGTTAAACTCAACAAACCAATGAATCATCCAGTGGCTGTATTTACATTGTGCAATTGCCTCAAGAAAAAGACAACTGAGATGCTGTTGTCAATACTGAAATTTTTAGGTAACCTGCTAGAGTGTTCTCATTTAGCAATATATTGAGGTTAGAAACCTCATAGAGATGTGTACCTGTAAATGAAGACCTTCAGAGTAATAATTTTATTGCCACCATATACTTGTTTTTTGATCAGGGATCCTCTCCAATCCGCTGCTCCAAACTCGCACTCCCGTCATCGTTTAAAGCATAGGGTGGCCGGGAACGGGCCATGCTGCTTACCTTCGGTATGACCATACCCTCCGTTTTGCTATAAAACTTTCATATTTCGTGGAAAGGCCATTTGCTACGTTACCATTAAGTCACCCTCCGGAAAGTAGTCACCTGCCTTCGCTGTTGCTATTCCACCGAGCACTATAGCACAACGACACGGCCGTTTAGTCCGAGAAACGGACGCTTAACATGTGACCTGGGAAAACTAATCAGAGCCGGAATAATTTTTGGATTGTTGATAAACAACGCCTCAGGTTCACATGTGCTATGCTCAAAGAGCACTTCACCGAGCCGACAATTTTCTTAATAATGTGCAGTAGGGAGTGCAGACTTGTAACGGGAATGTTTTTTGAATATCTCAGCATTAAACATACAAAACATGTTATAGAAGGATATACGTAAGTTAAACTAGAAAAACGAGGAAGCTGTAACTTCCAAGGATGGTCAAAGTATTTTACAAGAAAGACGGAAATATTGTCTATTAGCTGTTCACGTTGTGCACAAAATGCGAATCAAACAAACGTTTCCATAAACTACACCAGTGGGTGCCCCGTTATTGCTCAAAACTTTGTTCAGGCCCACGGTTATTTTGTTATATGCAATTTTATATAAAATAGCAACATATCATCGCAAGTTGCTTTTAAGCCAAGCTACGTAGCAAGGATATATTTACGCCGAGCGTGATTCAAGGTTATTTTCGTTTCTCTCAGAACATCCTCTTTAGCATGTTCCTCAGTACATCGCCAGGGCTGCCTATACAGCACTAGGTTGATTCGCAACTTTCGACAGGGAGCATCTGCAACATAGTTCGGTTTAGCTCATGTCTTGTTTGTACAGAGTGGAACGCTGTACAAACACCTACCGCGAAGAGGCAACAACCCTTCGGAGGCCGAAATATTTACACTCGCAAGTGCCTGCCGAGAGCGGCACTTACGGGAACGCAACAGGGCAAAACGGCGCTCGAAAAGACATGAGCGCCTGCAGACAGTTGCTACCGCTTTGAGCTATCGACACTAAATTGACGGCAGAGTCAACAGCAGCGATACTCAATGGCGTGAGCTGACAAAGTTTACTTAAGCGGCGAGCTGAGCACACGTCGAGTTACTGGTGCACAAAAGCTGTTTACTTTTTTATTCGAAGGAAAGAAACGGCAAAATAGTGAAGCACTGGATTTCTTTTCCCGCATTCCACGAGTCACTGCCGAACGAGAAAGGAGTGTGTATCTGGAAGCAGAAAAAAATGTAGGACGAAGAGACATCACTCTACAATGGAGCAAGCAAATACTTGTGGTAGAAGCTCCCCATGGGTTGCATAGACATGCGGGAGAGAAAAAAAAGGTTGTATCCCTGGATGCAGGCAGCGAAATATATAGAGCAACTTCATGAGTAACTCATTTTGCTTTTTAGTTGCATGTGTATTTTTATCTTTTTCGTACACATCTTCGTGATCTCAAGCGGAGCACATCGGAGTTTGCGAGAGAAGAAACGAAGTGCGACGTCTGGAGACATTCTCACGAGTTGAATTCCTTGGGTGACGTCGTCGCGCAGGACTGAAACGGGAGCGATGCGTGCGCCTTTTTCTACCCCTTTGATTTTAGTGCACTATGAGGCGAATCCCTTGGCCCCGAGACAGCTTTCCCGGAAGAGCTACCGCTGGCAGCGGATGTGACAAGGACTTTGGCGCGTGTCTGTGGAAAAGTCTTTTGCGAGGCAAGAAGATCCAAGATCCTGAAGAGTGTCGGTCGTGGGATTTGCCTTTCAATCTTCATATTTCACAATCACTAGGAAAAATAGTTTTTCTAAAAAAATTCATAATATTGATCTGCATATAAAATTTCAATGCGTTTTCAGATCAGGCAAATTCTTTTTTTCTTTTACCTGGGTGTTTTCACCCTCCGTTTGCAGGTAGTTTCCGCCATAATTTGAATAACTAGAGAAGAGGTCTTTAGGGTGCAGTCATGATGACAATGTTGACTTTCCTACAGATATTATTGGCTCTAAAATGGTATACCACTGCGCTAGTGAAAAAGAAGTTCCATGCGAACTTTTGATGCCGCGAAATAGAGGAAAAGAAAATATATTTAGGTGAATCGAAGCCAGAAATCGCATTATACGAAATAGAATGAAATACAAATTTTCAACAGCAGATTTTTGGGCGTCATAAAGATCAATTTTTATGCATGTAATGCAGAGAGGCTCATCCAGTGAGGTCAAAAATGTGGAAGGAAGGTTAAGCTCCCTCTTTATAAGTGGTATGCGATAGTGTGACCGGACCCCGCTCACGTTGCTATATCTCACCCGTTTTTCCTGCTGGTCTTAAGCATCACAACTGCATATTACTCATGACATAGACTTTTATTTTCTCATAGTACGAATTTGTTGTGACCGGTAACTTACTTGGCGAACTCCGCCGCCAAAGACCAATGCACACAAGCACCGTCCGCACTCGTAGAAGGCTCCCGAGCAGATACAGCATCCGAACTTGTAGAACGCGAATACTACTCATTCGAGCGTCCTGCACTGTTAGTCCGCAGCATAGCCATCACACATCTAGTTACAGAAATGCGTCCGCTCCGTGTCCATTAAAATTCACATAGCCAGCATACAGTGCGGGCGCTTGGCTGGACGGCTGGTGATGGATGGGTGAATGGAATGGACGGATGGATGGAATTAGAAGCGTCCCCTCTGAAACGGGGTGGTAGCCGTTGCTATCATGCTCGTTTTTTTTTTTTTTCAATATTTTGAATATTGGTTTAGATCGGTTAAAGATATTGTCACTTCATTTATTAAATTTTTATTTCTACATTAGTAACAATTTCACTTTCCTGCTTTTAAGCCATCAGTCTTCCAATCGTTTTTTTGCTAGCTTCCACCCCACATTCATTCACGCGGCCACTGGTATCACTAAACCACAGCTCCCCAGGAATAGTGACTGCACCTGCATCGGCATCCGGATGGATACCATCACATGCGAGTATAAGATGGTGAATTGTTTTTATGTATTTACTATATACAGCACATGTGTCATCGTCTTAGCTAAATTTCTTCTTGTAGATGCGTGTTCTAAGGCACCCTGCTGTAGATTCAAAAAGTAGGGCACTGACTCTTTTGTTATCACGGAAAGCTTCCCTCCTGATATGCCTTTTCTACTTTGCCTTGTAGTTTTATACTCTGATCAGTTGAGCCGTTGAATATCATCATACCCGACATAAATGCGCTAAAACTGAGGCCTAGAGCATCCCCTTCGTCTCTTCAATACTTAACTAGAGTTCCCAAGTCTTCCAAGCTGTCTTTTAACAGTGCAGTACCATGTGCATGCATTCAACAGGAGAGGCGCTGCTCTACGACCTTTCCGCCTAATCTATATGACAGGTTAAAGCCTAGGTTACTTTCTTTGTAGCTTCCATTTCATATTTGTCGTATAAAGCATGAAGAGCAGCGGTGATAGAGGACAACCTTGTCTTCAACCTTTGCATACCCTGACAGCTTCCATAGTTTTAATCTCTTCCTATGTAATTTCTACTTTGTTATCCCGGTATAATTTCTTGGAGGAAATTTGTTATCTTATGCCCGATAACTTCATTGTTTAATATGTTCCACATAAGTTCCCTCTTTACGTTGTCGTACGCCCTGTTTATGTCCAGGAAGGCCAAACACAAAGGTCTATTTTTCATGCTAGATATATTGAAGCACTGGGTAAGCAGAAACAGGCTATCATCTAAGCGCCTACTATTTCTAAACCCGTTTTGAAGTTCTGCGAGTATCTTCTTACTTTTTTCCCATGATTGCATTTAATTTCACCACCTGCATGACCAATTTGTATAACAGATGTTATCGTAATCGCCCTGCAGGATTTTATGTGATCCTATCTCCTTTCCTTTTATAAATCAAATTAATTTTACTCTGCAGCCAGCTGTCGGAAATTATTCGTTATGATTGTTTCCAGACCTTTTAAAAGCGTTATCTAATTCTTGGACCAAGTTCATTACTAAGCTTGACCGGAATTTCATCTATTCCTTTAGATGTGCTTTTAGGAATATTTTTTCCGCTTTTTTCAGTTTACATTGCTCACTTCTAAGCTGCTTTGTATCCTGCTATCTCGTGTTGCTCCCTGATTTGCGAAGATTACCCTATCGTAGCTCGTTAGTGAGTCGGCTATAACTGATATAATGTAGTTCGCAGCGTTGTCTCTCTTTCAACAATTTTCCTCGTCATCTTGAATCCGTTCCTGCTTTCTTTGAATCTTTTTACCAGCCAGATTATATGATTGCAAAATTTTCTTGGTCGCCTTAAGTGGAATCGTCGATTTCAAGGACAGTGTGGGCTGGTGGCACCAGGGTGCGAGAACAGTGCGAAGCGCGGTCGGCGAGCAACATGGTGGGGCCATATCTGCCCTAAAGAAGTCGTACTAGGTTGAATTATAGTTGCCGCCGGCGTGATATTGCCGCCAAATTGCATGTTAGCAAAGCGAAAATCTATGAAAATCTACTGTGTTTAACCTGTTGAACCAGTGTAAGACAATAAAAACACAAGAAAAGAAATACACTTACACTAATTATTGGGATTTCGGTCTCTTGCTTAACAATTAGTACTTTCTTCTGGGTGAGTTGGATCATATTAGCAAAAGGAAGTAAACTTGCGCAATAAGAAGAAAAAGAAAAAGGCGTGAGGACAGGACAGAGCCTGTCCTCATGCCTTTTTCTTCTTCTAACCTGTCCTCACGACTTCTTCTTCTTCTTCTCATTCTTATTGCGCGTTTATTTTCTTTTTCTTAGCAATGTAACATCTTTATTGCATTCTAAAGTGATAGGCTTCCACAAGCTCTTTTTCCTGCCTGCTCAATCCTTTTCTGATAACTGAAATACTTTCAAAGTCAGGAACACATTTTTCACATTTTCTGCAGTGACGAGGAAGGTTATTTTGGTCTGACACATTTTTCAGCGAGTTGACGTGCTCTCGAGACGCCACCAGTCTTTTTCTTCGTTCTTCTCCTCAAGCCTCAGAGTGGAGATATAGATATCTCTTCATGAGGTTCCGCCTCACGTTTCTCGTTTAGCCTCTGAGTAGGGATGAGGACATTTCAGAGCGGAAGATTCTTGTTCGCCGGGTGGCGATGAATGACCTTAAAGGCCTCTCAGGGTCAAAATAAGACAGCCGTTTTCATGGTGGTATACGTAGTCCGCTTGTACAGGCTTGGTTCGAAACCGGTGGTTCGGGTTTAGAGCCGAGTGCCTTATCAACCGAGTGGGGTAAAAATGTTACTCTATTGTAAAGCAGGCGCTTTTTTGTGATTTTATTTTTTGTTTAGTTCAGATTGGAGGGTCGTTCGACCATGTGAGCCGAACAAATAGCAGGAAAGCGAAGTCTTTCCTGAATGGATTGCTGGCCACGTGAGGTGTGGGCGGTATGGGATTTTTCTTTGAGGTTTCTGTCACAGAATTAAATGAAGCCGGTGCGCGACCGCAGTACTTTTTTTTAATGAGGTAATCCGAGAGTGTCACTTGAAGACGTTGCGACTTTGTTCTCGAATTCTGATGTGCCCCATTTCGCGGACTACCAGAAAGATAGCCATGCAAGGATAGATACCGCATTTGTCCTCTCAGATTGCGCCTCTCTGAAACAGCTATATGGTAAAGTCAGTATGATTCTGTGATCATAATCAGGACGTGTATAATATTGGATATAAGGAGGCGAAGACGCGGTTTAAGTGGTATCTGTAAAAGCTTAACGGCAGTCTTCTTAACGTTGAAAGTTTTGTAGATACTGTGCATTAATGCATAAACAGCTTGTTTGAGGCGTAGCTCGAAACAGTACTTGAGACACGGGAGCTTTTTAAACAAAAGGTTAAGTATATGCGATTGAGAAATCTGGCTCGTTTTACAGGGATGAACAGAAAAAGAGAAAGAACAGCAAGGCGAGCTTGACGAGCTGAGAAAGTGTATTTCTAGGGAAGTATACAAAGGAAATCAGCAACTGTCAAGTACAAAGTGGTTGTGGTCCGAGCACGCGCTGGCTTATCCATCGCGGACATTAAGGTCCGCTAGATATTACCATAATTCGGTAGGCTGAAATGTATGCCATTTTAGGGTAAAAGCCTTTTCTAGGCTCATGGAACGAAATCACGTGCGCGAGAGTTGCGCGTGAGATCTGTGCGCGAGATCTGTCATAGTCCACGAGATTCCGCGAGATGTGAATTCTTGTCTAGCGTTCCTGCCATCTGCAATACCACACTCGAACGCGCGCCAAAGAACGCCACGCGACAGAAGCAAAGGTGTACTGTCCAAGCACATTTGCCGGAGAAAGTCTGACAGATACTGTGCCTTTCCTTTCGTGCAAACCAATTACAATTATATCTAGCACTGCAATGAACGCCGATAAGAGTCAAAGATTGAGAGACAAAAGATAGCAGTGGAAAGGTAGGCTTTCACTATTCTATTGAAAAACATCTTGAGACACTATAATTTTATATATATTTTTTTTTAATTTCACGCTGTTTCTTATCACGAGGTTGATATTTGGTAACCTTTGGAATTGGCAGGAAGAGTGTGATGTCTAGCAGTCTAATTAAAAAAAAATTATATATAGAGCACTGCAGAAGATCTGACTGTTTTCGCTTTTACTGCAGCTGCTCCGAAAAAACCACGATAACTTTGTCATTTGTATAAGCTAAATCTTGGCCGGCTGCTTTAACAGAGCATTTTTTATGAAATTGCGTGGGGAGCCGATCTCTTACGCAAACTCCAGATGCACACAGTTTAGTTTAAATTTACAGTAAACGAGATAAAGCTCCAGGGAGAAACCTTTTGATATCCTAATTCAAGCGACTCTATTAACACCGCTGTTTTTATTTGAATTTTCCTTCGAATATTAACGACAACAAAATGGGCCTTGGGACAAACATAGCGCCCGCGCAATCTTCACGCATGTAGAGGCAGTGCAGTACCTTTCAAAAAAAGGTTTCAAGCATGAACTATAGTCAGGGGTTAGGATCCTGCATTATTTGCATTCTACGTGGCACGGCATCCGCTTACATGTAGAACCTATGCTGCGGTTTACGCTTGGCGAGTCCAGTAACTTATAGATAGTGCATTTTCATAGTGAATGCTGCAATTCAGGCGGCGAATGGAACAGGGTACCTTTCGGGCCTGACTCTTGAGGTTTAAACTGAGCTCAAACAGAGCCTAGCTCAAAGCTTTCAGAACTTGCTGTGACTTGGCGTGCTTAAGGAAGCTTTGGAAGGCTATAACGCATGAGACACGGCCCGCGCAACCGTTCACGTCTTCCTATAGATACCTGATATATTTCCGTGCGCAATGTCGAGGTAGGCGGCTGATATATTTCTCGGGGCCCGAACAGTCCGATACGGTCGCTGTCTTGGAAGTTGTCAGAGAAAAAACAAGCCACTATTCTCAATTACGCGGCACCGAAAGAACACGATCGCTGATTTTTATCGTGCTGAATGCCATTTGTTGGTCGCGTTTGCTTTGGTCAGTAAAAAGGTAAGTTCAATTGATGATTCTGCGCTTCACTAACGTCTCGCGTGTGGTGGTAACTAAAGAGGAACACTAACAGCAGTACTCATAAGCAACTCGGTTGCATTAGAAGCAACTGATGTACTGACACCACGTGTGGCCTGAATGTATCTTTTTTCGGACTCTTACTCTCTCCCTTCACGCAAGAAAACATCTGCCCGTGTCATGAAATGTTAGTCGTTTCCCTGAATGTACACACACTGCCCCACCGAACAATGAAGGTGTGCTGAAGTCATTACTGCCTTTCTCTGCATTTGAAACTTCTCGTTTTGGGCTATAGCAACAATGGTAGAAGTGCAAGAAATGCGATCGAAGTATTTACGTTCAGTACGATAGGCGCCGGTCGACCCCTTGAACTGTAAACGGCTTAACATTAGAGTTTTTTGCAATGTGGTGTCTAATACAGGCACGGTTAAATTTGAGCAATGAATTTCAGTCCACACTCCCTCTGATTTACACAGTAACTGCGGTCAATACGCTCTAAAGATAGGCTTATAGTTTACGAGAATTAACGTTCAAAAATGACATGAACTTTTTGTAGCGCCGTAGTGGAAGGTTACAGAGTATTTGACTAACTCGACTCCTTTAAAGTGCATTGACATCAAACCGTATCGGATCCTGTTGTGTTCAGGTTATGACAGTTCAAGTAGTCATATTTTTTGTACTTCAACATTTCGTATTTGCCCAAAGGTCGGCGAAAAGCTGAGAATGAGGAAAAGAACCACAAAAGAAAAACTGGTAAATGCTTACACGAGGTAGCGCTTGCGTATAACAGCTTATACACAAGCGCTATGTATGCCATTGAGCGTCAACACAACTCTCAGCGTCATCCCTTAAATGGAAGGCGTGAACAAATTTTTTTGGTGCGTATACCGCCCACAGTCAGCGTTACAGATATAACTGAGAAGCGACACCACATGCACCAATGTAAAACGTGGTGGCGGCCACCGTAAACAACAAGGAGCGCGGCACAGTCACGTTTTGTGAACCAAGAGTACGCTGATTTTTAATAAATTCATGGCTATTGTGCTGATAGCGCCTGTGCCGCGTCTGAAACATTGTCTGTCCGTGACGTCACTGGTCACATGTGTGCTTGCTATATAAGATGCTGTTCGCGTGAAATAAAGGGTTGTTGTTATCGTGCCGGGATCGGGGCAAGTCTCAGTTCCTTCTTGCCCGCTGCCCGGCCGCGCTCGGCGTCCGGCCAGGGACCGAACGCGACATGGTGTCAGAAGTGGGGTCCTCTGGCGTTTGAGAGGCGTTGCATTAACTTCGTCAACGGGCGCCATGTCAGAGGACAACGCAGCCAAGCTCTCCCACGGAATGTTCGCGGTTCCAGCTCCGCCAAGGTTTGACTTCGACCGGACGTCCGAATGGCCTTCTTGGATCCAACTCTTTGATGACTACCGCTTCGCCTCGGGCCTAAATGAGCGGAATGAAGAAGCGCAGGTCCGGACGCTACTTTATACGATGGGCAGGCAAGCAAGAGAAATCTGCTCTACTTTTTCATTACCTGAAGAAGAACAGAAGCAATACGAAGTCGTCAAAAAGAAGTTCGACGAGCACTTCGTCGCCGCACGGAACCTTGTTTATGAGAGCGCGTGCTTTCACCGTCGCACTCAAGAACCTGGAGAGTCCGTCGACCAATTCGTTACCGCGTTGCACACGATGGCGGACCGGTGCGACTACAAGGAAAAGGAACGCATGATTCGCGACAGGTTCGTGGTCGGCCTCAGGGACGCTAAGCTCTCTGAGTCGCTTCAAATGGATGCGAATTTGACTCTCACCAGCGCTTTGGCAAAAGCGCTTTTAAAGGAGACCGTCCAACGACAGCAGCTGCAACTGCGAGAAACCGGCGACGAACCCTTGGTAACGGCGACCGGCAATCTTGACGCGGTCAGCAACCAAGGGCAGCCCAGAAAGTATTCTTCAGGACAGCACTCGGACAGCTCGTCAAAGAACTATTCATCCTGGAATACAAGGTCCGCGTCCCAGAGTCAAGTCCTACCGACCGGGCACCCCCGGGTCATTCCCCAACTGCGGTCAAGGAACGCACCCCAGAGCCTCGTGCCCGGCAAAAGCAGCCAAATGCAACTACTGCGGTTGTTCCGGACACTTCGCAGTGGTATGTCGAAAAAAGGCTGCACGTGATGGAAAGAAGGTACAGCTTTCTTCTCTCCATATGGACAAGGCGGCGTTCTTCGTTGGCGTAGTGAACGGGGAGTACTCTAATTCTCGGTATGTACAGGTCGTCATTAACGGCACTCCGGCGTTCGCTAAAGTTGATTCCGGTGCCGAAGTTTCTGTTGTGCCCTCGACGTTTCCCGGTTTACCTACCAGGCTAGAAAAGTGCGACCTAATCCTAACAGGCCCGTCGAATGAGCCACTGAATGTTTTGGGAAAGTTTCATGCCACTATCCAGTGGAAACAAAACACTGTACAGCAAATTGTGTACGTGGTCTCACTATTACGCTCCGTACTTTTGGGTCTCCCAGCGCTTGAGGCTCTGGAAGTTATTAAATTTGCGGACTCGGTCAGTAGCGCAACAGCTGTCGAAGCTTCCTACCCGCAGCTTTTCAGTGGTCTAGGAGCGATAAAAGGAGAATACAAAATTAGACTAAAGCCGAACTCGACACCTTTTGCGACATGTTGCGACTCGACATGTTGCGCGTCGCATAGCCTTACCCTTGCGGGACCGAGTTAAGCAAGAGCTCGAGCGTATGGAGCGAGATGGTGTGATCCGCAAAGTAGAAGAACCAACAGAATGGTGTGCAGGAATTGTGCCAGTACTCAAACCATCTGGAGCGGTTCGTATTTGCGTTGACTTGACTCAATTAAACAAAAGTGTACTTCGCGAACGCTATGTCATGCCGACTGTGGATGATAGCTTCGGTCTTTTAGGTGGTGCGTCTGTGTTTTCGAAGTTGGACGCCAACTCTGGCTTCTTTCAGATTAAGTTGTCGCCCGAATGCCAGTTGTTAACTACGTTCATAACGCCAGTTGGGCGATACTGTTTTCAAAGACTGCCGTTTGGAATAACGTCGGCACCCGAGATCTTTCAGAGGAAAATGTCGCAGATGCTTGAAGGAATCCCAGGCGTGATAAACCTAATGGATGATGTGCTCATTTTTGGTAAAGACAAGGCTCAACACGACGAACGCCTGCGTCTAACTTTAGATCGTCTCGCCAGTGCCGGTGTTACGCTAAACAAAGAAAAGTGTGCCTTTGGGGTAACTGAGATAAAATTTCTTGGCTGTGTGCTTAGTAAAGATGGCATCAAGCCGGATCCTGAAAAAGTTCGTGCTATCAAAGAACTGGCGACGCCAGCTAACGTGTCTGACGTTCGACGGCTGCTCGGTATGGCTAATCATCTGGCAAGATTCATACCAGATTTGGCTTCGAAAACGGCGCCTTTACGTCACTTGCTTTTGAAGGGTTCCGAATGGACGTGGGGACCAGCCCAAGAGCAAGCGCTGTCGTACGTCAAAGACGTTATCTCTTCGAAGCGCGTCATGGCTAACTATGATGTAAAGTACCCTACGATTCTTTCCGCTGACGCGTCATCATTCGGTTTGGGGGCCGTATTGATACAAGTTCAACCAAACAATGAAAAAAGACCTGTTGCATTTGCGTCACGCTCGTTGACGCCTGCCGAAACCAGATACTCTCAGATTGAGAAGGAAGCGTTGGCAATGACTTGGGCGGCAGAACGATTCGAAGGGTACATCAAAGGTCTTGAAATTGTGTTTGAAACCGACCACAAACCACTTGTAACGTTGTTGGGAAAATCACCTTTAGATGTTTTGCCTCCTCGTATTCAGCGCTTTCGCATGAGACTTATGCGGTTCAGCTTTACGGTTGTGCATGTCCCGGGTAAGAGCCTCGTTACTGCAGATGTATTGTCTAGAGCCCCGATTCAGGGAAACCAAATTGATGCTCATGCGCTGAGTGTTGGCGAAGTCGCGAAATTCGTTTCGGGCTGTTTGACAAATGCCGTCCAGGCTAGCCTTTTTGAACGAGTCAAAGCTGAACAAGCAGCCGATGAAGTTTGTCAAGCTCTCACAAAATTCAGCCTGGAAGGCTGGCCCAAGTTCTCATCGCTGTCGATGGTGTTGCGTCCATACTGGCAGGAAAGAGCAACGCTGACAGTCGCTGAAGGCGTGCTACTCAAAGGTGTGCGGCTAGTGATTCCACAAAAATTACGCGCAGAGGTCTTGAGGCGCTTGCACGAGAGTCACCAAGGAATCGAGAAATGCAGAGCTCGAGCCAAAGAGTCCGTATGGTGGCCTGGATTGAGTTGCCAGCTGAGAGCGTTGGTAACTGATTGCCCAGTGTGCGCGGAACACAGGCAACAAAAGTCGGAACCAATGATTCCGACAACCACTCCACAGCGTCCTTGGCAAAAGCTAGGTGTTGATCTCTGCCATATTGAGGGAAAATGGTATTTGGTGGTAGTAGATTATTTTTCTAGATACCCAGAGGTAGCCTTGCTATCTTCGACAAAAAGTGTCACTGTCATTATGCACCTCAAAAGTTTCTTTGCAAGACATGGCATACCAGAGGTTGTCATCTCGGATAATGGAACACAATTTGTATCTCAGGAATTCCAGTCTTTTGATCGCGACTATGGCTTCCGCACTGTGACGACGAGCCCCAGATACCCTCAGGCAAATGGGGAAGTAGAAAGGATGGTCCAAACAATTAAACGGCTGATTATAAAAGCTAAGGACCCCTATCTTTCGCTGCTAGCGTACAGGGACACCCCAGGGCCACTGGGAAAAAGCCCTGCAGAGCTTCTGATGGGCAGGCGGCTACGCACAACAGTCCCTGTCCCTCCCAAGAGCCTTCTGCCCCAGAAGGTGAGCCTGAAAATGTTCAGAGATCGCGATGTAACCATCCGACAGCGGCAGCGTAGGTACTTCAATAGTCGTCATAGGGCTCTTCCGCTGCCAGCCCTCAAACCAGGAGCGGAAGTATGGGTGACAGACTGCAAAGTGAAAGCGCGAGTCCTACGTCCTGCACAACGTCCGAGGTCGTATGTAGTTAGAACTTCTACGGGTGTAGTTCTAGAAAGAAACAGGAAATTCCTGGTGCGCTTTGTTTCCCAGCAGAATGACTGCGAGGAAGGAGGAGGTAGCTATGAGTTTCCGCAGGCATATGATAGTCGGGTAGAAATGGAACAGGAAACTAATCCATCTAAACCGAAGGCACCTGCCGATCCATCCGATACCCCCTTGCCACAAACTAGCCCTCCTGGATATAGAACACGATTTGGCCGTCATGTCCGACCGCCAGACCGATATGGGTTCGATGACTGACTGTTATTTTGTTTTGAGCATTGGTTGCATCCATTAAAAAGTGTTCATCCTTTGTTGGTGGCAGTGCTAAGTTTGTTGCAAATGCCAATGTATCTTTTCAGAGAAAAGGGGAGATGTGCTGATAGCGCCTGTGCCGCGTCTGAAACATTGTCTGTCCGTGACGTCACTGGTCACATGTGTGCTTGCTATATAAGATGCTGTTCGCGTGAAATAAAGGGTTGTTGTTATCGTGCCGGGATCGGGGCAAGTCTCAGTTCCTTCTTGCCCGCTGCCCGGCCGCGCTCGGCGTCCGGCCAGGGACCGAACGCGACAGCTATAAAGCAAAACATATTTTATTTTTTTACAGCATTAAACTCAGTGGTGTAGCAATAAGTCCTAACACAAATTTCAGGGCATGGTTAAGCGGCTGGTGTATCAATATTCTTACCGAATGAGGCTATCTAATGATGCACCTAGGAAGCAGGGTGGGGGCAAATGTGTGATCAGGAGACTAAAAGCGACAACAGAGGAAGCTTTTATAGTTTATGCTACACGAAGCTTTCTGAAGCACCCCCTGCATTATGAGATACGCCGTGGAAGAGAAGGTTTAATTATTGTTGACCTCATCTTGGCTTAAAGATGGCCTCAGCGCCCGGTATAATGGCATTACACATAACTAGAACCATCACTTTTGGATTAGTGACTTAGTGTCACGACTTCGTTCTTTGTAATCAAAGACTATAATCACAAGGCTGCTGACACAAGAGGGTAGAAAACTGTAAGTGTTGAAAGGATACCACGCACGACCAATGGGGCGCATGGGTAGCCCGCAAGCGTGTGAGCTGAGATTTGTATTGCTTGAGTGCAATATGCTCCAGCGCTCGAATAGCCTTCAGGTAGCACGCTTAAAGCTTTTAGTCTGCTTGATGTAAAAGCGTTCGTTTCGCGAGAACCGAATGATCGCAGTAGGCACAAAACAAAAGGCAATAGGGTAATATTGCGTCATAACTAATGTATGTGAACGCGTGGTCACAAATGTATAAACATTCGGGTGCTACATACAGGGAACGCAAAACAATTAAGTACAATTTATCTTCATATGACGAATATGACGTCCATGATTTACATTAGTTCAAATATTTCAAGACGGGCCGAGAACAAATAAAAATTTGGCCGCTGTAAAGAAAGATTTCTGTCTCTATATTTTAAAGTTTACCGTGTGGCACTGGGCTTTACGACGAGTGCAGTGATTTACGTGAAGGTCAGCTCTCTAATCGTGAAATTCTGGACAGGCGCATTTCATGTGAAGGTGTTTCTGAACGCTTTTTTTTTTTAAATATCGGTATCTTTCTATATAATTATCACTATATCTTCAAATCACTCTTCGTCAAGCTTGTAGTTCGCGCCTCTGAGGGCATTTGCTGTTGTAACAAATTTTTTTAATGGGAATAATAAGGCAGCCTTCACGAATGAAGGAAAACACCAAATTAAACTTTTGATGTGCTGCATATCAAAGTATGAGACCATGTCCGTTCGATATTTCAATACGAATGCCTTACGGTATTATATAATTGCCTCAAGAATAACACTACTGTCTTAGAAAGGTTATACTTCACCATTGAACATAGTCGGTTCAGCTGCCTTAGTTATACGCTTGACATCAAGAGCAAATTTGATGACTAGAATTTCGATCATGGAAACCGCTTAAGAGTGCGTTAGGTTTTATTTAGAATGAAAGTCCTAGCGGAAGACATATTTCAGCATAAAACATGGATTTCAACATGGAACACTCTACCGCTACGTTTATCACCCTACATGGGAACGCTCGGTACCCGTTGTACCTCGCTGCTTCCGCCTTAAAATTTTGGGGGCTGAAACATCCCTCTCCGCTCCGATGCAGTCTCTGAAGTCGCCAATTCTTTATCGGCGTGTAATAGTCTTGCGCTATGGAGCTCCCCGCATTCTCGTTAAGACCGTGAAAAGACAATTCTTTCTCAAGTCCTTGAAGAACTACTGCGCGTCGCCAACACCGTCCATAAAACGTCCTCTAGCTGTCACCCTCAGATCAATCGATTCATTGAGCGTTTTCAACGCACGTTGTCCGACATGATATCCCTGTATATCGCTCCTGATCACCGGAACTAGGACAACGTTTTACCTTTCACCACCTACGCCTATAATGCCGTCGTTCAGTGCACTACTGGTTATAGCTCTTTCTGCTTAGTTTATCGTGTCAACCATTTAGGTATTCGATTCTACTTCTCTGCTTCCGCTTCAACGTCTGCCTCTCTGGGCGAACAGTTTTTTTTTCTGCTCGTGTATGGCCCACTGTCGCCAACTCGACTGTTTCAGCACTAAAGTCACCCAACAAGAACGCAAAGCCCAGTATGGCCAAAACCGCTGAACTCCCTCCTTCTTCCCCGATGATGTTCTCCTGTGGAAAACAGTCTGAACTACTCGCCTGTGCGAGAACTTCCTTCATCAATATATTGGCCCTTACACAGTAGTACAGCGAATAGCTGAGGTCAACTATCGCGTTGTTTGCCTCACACACCCTCGCCGTTTGGCCTCGACGCTCGTAAGAGGCCGTGCATGTCTCGCGCGTGAAGCCCTATGTCCACGTTCCTCTTCCGTGTAATCAGCCACCAGGGTGGCCGCTTTCTTGTCGGGGGGATTTGTGTGAGTGCAGTGCGCGAACTTTTACTTCTTTCATTTGTATATACCAATCATCACCATCGCTCACCTCGGTTCGGGCACAGCGTGCTGTGTGCCAGGTTGTTCTGGAAGAACAGACGTTTCTTGAAGCAGTGGCCTGAAGTTGATAATTTTCCTGTAATAAAGAAGGCGTGAACCTTCTCCAAAATATAATGCTTACAGATATCTGTGAAGACATTGCGCCCATTTTGTGATCTTAATACAATATGTACGAGAGGCTTCCCGAATTGTACATCTCTGTGCTTTGTTCGCCTTACAATCAGATATTATTTAATTTGTGCTTATATAAGGGCGTACGTGGTGTTGTAGCGAAAAAGTTTTCGAATTAATCCCCCTAGGATATGAGAATATATATCATGTCTCTGAAAAGTCGCATTTCTTCCTCATGAAATGACACAAAAAACAACGCCAGTGAATTTGTAACTATATCTGCGAAAATACATATCTCAGCTCATTTCTACTCCTCTCAGAAGCAGAAGAATTTAGTATATGTCTGCAGTCACCTATCAATACCAATAGTTAAAATTACAGCATACTAGTTATTCAGCGTTTGTAAAGTTCTATTACAAAACGCCTTGAAAAACACGTCTTAACGTGCCTGTTGCCGAAGTGCTAGTTCTATTAGAAATGGTTTACTGTCCTCCTTGTCCATTTCAACTTTTATACTCCAGGGTACGGTATAGAATTATAATTGTCGTGGAGACTCCTTTAGCGTACAAATGTTAATTGTGTTGGTCTGATGTTTAGGGGAATATCTCAAGCTGGAGTAGATTTGTAATAAGGGAGCAATTACTCATTGACATTCATATAAGCGCATCCATACGGCTACAAAGGAAAACATTTTTCTTTTACTACGAAGTTCCTGAGAAAGCTGTATAGTTTTCTAAAGTTGTATAGCGCTTGGATGGATGTCAATGAGTAATTGCTGCCTCATTATTGTTACCAAATCACGGTTTCTCTTTCTCTCTTTATCATCACTCATTATCAAAAATATTTTGCGATGCTGCAGCCATAATCACATCGTTTGGCTGCCATGCTAAAAAATCGATGGCTTGCATCCTTTTCGTATCAGTGGTTGTGTTAACAAGAGCATCTGCCTGCTACCGAATGCTTCCAGTTGACGAGTAAAGCTTTCTGAATAAACAGAATTTGTCGAACAGCGTTGTGTTTTAACTAACATTTCAACGATTCGTTGAACAGCTTTGTAAAAATAACTAACGTTTCATTTTTCAAATGATTGCAAGAACAAATCCCCTAATTTAATAATATTTGGAACCTCTTCCATGTAACATATCTTATTTAACATATCTTCCTTACAGTGCAATAATATTTCATTATTTTGTCGCACTCGTGGTTCATATATATATTTATAATAAGATGTTATATCTTTGTGTACCTCAGCAGACATGAAAGCAAGAAGAGCTTTTGTGAAGTGCTTTCCGTTTGTGAATCGGGTACTCTTACGGAGTGCTGTGGTTTTCGAAATTTTGCAGCCTTGAATCTGTTACGGAAGATTGTCTTACAATGTGGATGTATGCTGAAATGCGAGGTTTCATTACTTACAGGACGGTAGGAATAAACCTGGTGGCGGTTCTGGTTCTTGTTTGATGCTGCATCTCCCCAAGAGACGGGGCGGATTGGCTTCCACGAAAGCCGCTGGTTCTGCCTTATGGTCGATAAGCACACATGCTCTGCTTACGTGGCACTGGTGTAAAACGTTGAGTAAGGGCAGGTATATATCCCTCAACGCTTTGGAAGGCTCGAGGGTCAGAAGTGCATGTAACGAAAATGATAGAAATGCGAGCAGAACCCTTAGTTCGAATTACTGGCTTCGTCGTGGTATATCTAAGCCCTGAAATCGCACGTTCGTCGCTGTACAAAAACCCGCTAGGCTTTAATGGAACATGCTAGTAGTGCACTTGTAATTTTGTGTAGCATATGAATGCGAATGAGCATCAAGGTCGTCATTCATTTTTTCTGCAAGGTAAGAATTCGCGAAATGGTTGGTTGGTTGGTTCATGGGAAGGGAAAGGCGCAGTATCTGTCACACTTGTTCTGTGGACACCTGAACCGCGCCGTAAGGGAAGGGATGAAGGTGGGAGTGAAAGTGGATAGAGAGAAAGGGGGGTCGTAGTGGAGGGCTACGGAGTAATTTCGACCACCTGGGGATCTTTAACGTGCGCTGACATCGCACAGCACACGGACGCCACTTCGTTTCGCCTCCATCGAAACGCAGCCGCCGAGGCCGGGATTCGATCCCGGGAACTCCGGCACAGTAGTCGGTTGTCTTACCACTGCACCACCCCGGAATTCGCGAAATGCAAAATAAGAAAATCGCATTAAGTTTGCTTTGGAAAGGTTGTCTTACTTGCGCCTAGGAACCGCTTTGGCAAGAGCCGGGGTGATAGGTCTCTAGAGGAATGCTTATCGCTGCGTCGTGAGTAATGTTGCTGCATAGGTAAGCTATCGTGTGGTGCACAAATCTTTTAATTTCACGGCATGCTTTCTAGGAAATTAAAATTACATTATAGTCAGTAGTGCGGTGTAGTAAAAAAGCTTCTTTTTTGTACAACTCGTTTTATGTAATCAAAACCATGTTCCGTAACCATGTTCCGTATCACAGTATTTGAAAACATCCTGCTACTTGAGGACGGGGAAGCAAGCCGGAAAGACAAGGATGAGGTTGTATGAATGATGGACCCGCGCCACGCATTTTCTCTGAATGAACAAGTTGCGTTGCAATTTGGTTTATGAGATGTGAATAAAATCAGTTTTATGGTGTCCAATACATGCATCATTTGCAGCCTTCATAAGCTGTCATTCTGCACAAGAACATTTACCACCATCGCAAACACCGCTTGTTCCTGAATGTTGGTATCCATAATGCGCAAATTGTTCTACCCCCTTGAGCTCCTCTTTTTTGTGTTTTCATTTCGTGTTCGTTTCATAGGCCTTTTGCTCGTAAAAAGCTTTGCACCAAATCTTCAGTTTTATTGCCTAAGATATCAATATTCTCTTATCCGGGAGTCTTCATCGTTTTCTATCGCAGTAGCGTTCGGCTTCATCTCCAGTTTAAGACATGTATCCGTGTTCCTCTTTTGCGAAAATTGAATGACACATTAAAATTTCAGCTTAGGGTTCGAAGCCTAACAAAGGACGGAGGGCTATTTGAATGCACGGCGCCCACTTTGAGAGCTCCACGGGAAAATGGAGGAAGTAGACCCGCCCTCTTTACGACCGAACCGGCGACAATCACCGTCACGCGCCGGACCGAAGGTTGAAGGGCAGACGGCTTTCATTATGGCGAAGTGGCTCAGTTGTGAAAGCGGGGAACACAATGCAGCTGCTGGGCGTTGACTGACATTACTTCGACGACCACAACGAAGTAATGTGACTTTGCTGGTCGGTTTTCTCGAGAAATCGTATCGAAGGACACACCTTTCGTGCGTATGTGGACACATGTGCTGATATCTCTACATTACGCGTCTTAAATATTGATGACACCATGATCTGCTATGCAGATCCGCACGGCTGGGGACAATGTCATATCTCCGCTTGAACCGTGCATCGCCACGGTCCAGATCTGAGACTCCACGTTGGTTGTCAGCTGCCTGGTTCTGCGTGACTGTTCGTGTAGTTTGATTTTCGTTGTTGACTTCTTTCATGAGAACGGGACCATTATCAACCTCAGGCTGTGATCAGTAGCATTTTTTACAGAAATATCCGAGCACTCCAATATTCGCCAATGCAGATCATGCAGATCCGCCCTCCGCATTTTGGTACACAGTGTACGATCCCGCCTGATGCCAGTGTTTTTTTCCGTATTGAATTCGATGCATTGCGTGATAGGACAGCAGTCGCCAAAAACAACGTGTTATTTTTGCTGTTGAACGGGATTTGTGCCGCCCGAAGCCTCATCGAGATCCATAATGGTCAGCCAGAATTACTTGTTACAAAGTTTAAGAATGAGCCTCGGCCTTTTTACCGCGCTACTGCCGTCGCCTTCGTCGAAAACTCCGTTAATGTTTCTGAATGTTTCGTGTCTGAAGTTTCGCTCACTTCAGATAAATCTTTGGTCGGTTTGGCATTAGCCCCCAGATATCCGCGTCTCAACGTGGTGACCTACGTGCTATGTTGCTCGCATATAAGTCCTGTTTTGCGTCTTCGTATAACGCGCAAAAAAGGCTACCGCGAAGCACAGAACAATCACTTCCAACGATGCCTGTCAGATACAACAGTCATACCGGATTTTAATGAAAGAACGAGAAGCCAAACAAACACAGGTTAAGAGATGCTTACTGATGGCATTAAAAACTTAACTATTAGCCCCTAGAGCTCGTCTGTACTTCTTGTTAGGAAAAAGAAGGGGCACTGCGCTTTTGCGAGATTTCTGGAAGCTGATCACCATAACTAAAAAGGTCGTCTATCCAGTGCCCCCAGGAGTAGCATGCTAGGCTTTCCACCAGGCAGACATCTCCTGTTGCCATTAAAATATCTCTCTCTCTATCCAGTGCCCCACATAGATGTCCCACTCGACAGACTCCGCCCAGCTAAATATAAGCTATAATATAAAGCAACACCTAAAACCCGGTGTTGGCAGACTGAAGTTGAAGAACGCGACACTGAAAAAGTTCTTTCATCACATCCGACGGCCTATATGAATTTAAGATGCCACCTTTCGGTCTCTGTTCAGCATCAACAATGTTCTAAAGGACGATGGACACCGTTATCTCTTGTCGAAAATGGCAAAATTGTTTAGTGAACATCGTTTTTGTTTCTATAATTTCTGCAACCTTTGATCTTGAACAATTTCAAAGAGCTTTAAAGGCTCTGTGTTCGGCCAATTTAATGCTCTATCCTAAAAAACGCCGTTTTTACTACGAAGATCTAAAGGATCTCGTCCACTTAGGAAGTGTTGATAGTATCCGACTCGACCCTGACAAAACCGCCGTTATAGCTAAGTTCCCCGTTCCTACATAGCATAAACATTTATTGCTATTCTACATTTAATTCATGACGTGTCATATATAAAAACAGCCGGGTCGTTAATGTCTCCATTATGTGAAAAATAACTACTTTATCCATTTTTTTTTTCATGAGCACACGACATAAATATATTCATCGTCAATTTGTATACCATGTCGCCTGTTGCTTCGCCTCTCTTTTTGTGGCTCATAAACCAGTTAAGGTATTTTCGACCCATTCTTCTAGCTCTTCCATCGAGTGCTTTTTAAAAGGGTTCAATCTGTTTCACACCGGTGATCTGTAGCCCCACGTGAACCGATTAGATTGATATAATTAGATGGGAAACATCTATAACTAGCAAGCTCAGCGGAACAAAAATCCATCGCTTCCATTGAAGGAGCAGGCATTTAACAATGACAGGTTTTCGAGGAAGTAACCAAAGTGACCTTCTAAATAACGTGATCGTGCATGTATTGAGTGCCAAAGATCTCATGACACATATTTCTCTTGTACAAATTCAAACAATACGTTTGATCGATTCTACTTTCTATGGGCACACTTTCGTCTATAATTACCTAAGAGCGCATTAGCTTAAAAAAGCGCTTTTTGCGTAACAGCAAAATGTCATTTACGCCGATATTAATATTTCTGCCAAAATTATCACAACTGTATTAACATAACTTGGCGTTCTGAGGCCTTTTCATTCTCTCGAATTTAAAATGTGGGTAGAGTTCGACACACGCACTGCTGTTAAAATGCCGAGGCGTGTTTAAGTTTTTTGTTTTTGTCATATCGCGCCTTTTTACATTCCCAAAGGCATCATCAGTTGGTGTCATGAACTTGTTTACCCGTAATGCATCAGGGTAATTTTGTGAGAACCAAACATTCCATAAGCATAGTTAAGTAAATATACCGACAGTCACGTTAGCGATATGAATCAAGGCACAAAGCTGGGCTAGTTGTTGTGCCATAATTAATTTCCACTACAGAGGATTATCGGGTCGTCTATAATGAGTGCTTCCCGCCCCCCGGCCCGCACTTCGAACATAGATGTCTCGAGAAACAGATTATTGGGCAGCCTCACCATGAATGGCTGCCTGGCAATGCATCAAGATAAAGATACCAAGATATCAAAGCATTCGTGAATGAAATGTTTCCCGTGCATGTTAATAAACTGTGGTCTTCGCACAGTCACAAACGTTTGACCTACAGCCTAAAGTATCCTCAACCGAAGTTACTACACCGCATATGCATAATTTTTGATCGTAATCCAACGTGAATGCCTAATGCGGGTTTAGCATCGGCGCTGCTGTCTTCTTTATGTGCTGTGTGGGGGTCATCAAATATTATCTGATGTGCTATGAAGAATGCAACGCGAATAGGTCAACAAGGCAGGTGAAGTGCACTTTTCCCGTCAAAACATTTTATTATCTGCGCTTAAATCACTCATTTATGATTGAGGCTGCCTGCACTTCTAAAATTCATTCAGGAGTCAGATCAGGAATGCAGATTTCGACAGAAGCGGTTCATGGCAATTGTGGAAGACCTATATTTTTATAGATCTGTGCTTGAGATTAGGCCCAGTCTTATTGCATATTTACCTGTCGCTAAGAGGGATCGGAGCAAATCGCTGTTCGAATAATCAGCAGGAAAATATTCTCAAAAATAGAATTACCCAACCTGAATTCTATACCCAAATCCCTTCTGTTTTCGCCACCACTGCCATCAGGCAGCATTCCCTTAGCCATGCATTTCTGCTATCAGGCGATGAAGCAATGGAATGCCCTTGATAAAAACACTTAGGCTCGTATTACAAATTTACGCCATTTTTAGAAGTACCGTTTGCCTCCTCGCTTTCAGTCACGTGACTGGTGTAAAAGCCAGAACCAGATGTATGTTCAGTTGCCACCATTTGCGGTTGAGGCGTTTCTAACAAAAATCATGTGACGGTGAAAACTGCAAAAACGGCTAGGTATACGGGCCCTGTACAGACAGTCGTCTGTACTAGCCCCCCCCCCCCCCTTCCCCATTCGGTCCCCTTATACAAACCTGGGCCAGACGCATATATCAGTTATTCACCTCAAGCGGGTGCAGTGAGGGCGCCAAGATTCGAGAATTTCACAAAGCGCTTTTAGCAGTTCGTGAAGAGAACATCAACCAATTCATACAAGTCAATTCTGTCTCATTATTTGTAGCGGAAGTCAGCAGTGAAAACAGTCACATCTGTACCAGGTATGCCGAAAATAAATCCAGTGCGCTACGTTTTTTACACAGCTGTGGGAGATACATAACCAAGAGCATTCACACACACACAAAAATACCTTCAATACTGTCACTTAGCAGAAGTTATGGCAGTACTAAATAAAACGAGTTACGCCAGCTGATGGCCAATAAAACAGTCGGCGGTATGCCACGGCTAACAGAAAAACGCTTAGTAACCGACTCTCGCCCATTCCTTTTAGCGTATGGTTAGATGCAACGCAGTCGCGCCTTCGCCGCCCAATAACGAGTAAGGCACAAAACGCTTTGACAACTGCGTCTATGTTTTGCAGTCGCCTCATCATCATTTTGAAGACCCAGCATAATCTATAGTTATGTCAGTCCTCTATTCTATTTCTTATTTTCAGGTTCAGATGCTGGAGTGAAGGATTAAATCATGCTGCATAACTAGTACCTGGATACGCAGAAACACGGTTACATAGTTCACATAATCAGAACTGAAGAACACTACATCTTAAAGAAATAGCTGTTATTGTTTACGACTTCCGAGTTGCGCTCATTCCAAACATTCACAGTGTCGCGCCTACATCCTGCATAAAATTTCTAGACTGAGAAATAATCTGCGAATAATTTCCTTGTTCAACGCGTTTCTCTTGTTCGAAAGCTTCACCCTCATCGTGGCCAAGAATTATCCCCTAAATTCAAGGATGTTTCTTTTCTCTCTGTGTACGTTATATTTTCACACGCCCTTTTACAAAATACTAATGATATTCCTCATAGTGAACTCCACCACCACTATAGTACTGAAGTATTCTTTTCGGTCTAAGTAAGCCCGCACACATGATGATATAGTCGTGCCCACATAGGAGCAAACTTATTTTCTTAAAGATTTACTGCCAGGGACAAAGCCATTCCTTCCAACTCGCAACAGGCATACCGAGAAACAGACGCCAAAGATAGCATACACAATTGCAGGGGCACCTCGTACTGGTGCGCTCAGAGCTTTCACATTGGACTCTGGCCGCATTCTCTTGGGAAAGAGGAAGAAAATCAGAAGGAAGTAGGTTTCGACTCCCTCCTGGCTACCTCGCAGAGACGCCGTTAGGGGAAAGCGGATGGGGCTTCCTTCGCGAATGCCGCACCATTACCACGGGCTCCAGTCGCACCGTCGGTGCACGGACCATTTCCAGTCGTTCGCCGGCTGAACGGCATGCTTGGCAGCATGTAGTTTCCACGCCTCGGCACACCTCACAGCCAACGCCGAGGGTGTCGACGAGCCAACGTGCGATCTTCACGCCCCGTGGTCTCGAACCGTTTCGGTTAATATCTAATTGTGATATTAGGGTAATCTTGAATAATATCAGCGCTCTTCCCTGTCCTTCCGACCGAGGTGCTCCTGGTATGCTTCTGCATAATTTATAGTAAATAGACTAGTCCAGTCTTGTGCACTACTGAGTATTTTGAAATGAAGGCATTTTTTTGCTAGTCTTCATTGTTCGCGGAAAGAATCGTCACAATAAATGAATCTGGACCAGTACATTGTTGTAGAAATAAGCATAATAAAAAAAAACTGCTTTTTTTTATTTCTTGCCTGTTACCCACTTTTTCGGGACTGCGTGAGAGGAATAGTAAAAAAAAAAGCACCTTTTTTTTCATGCTTTGTTTGTAATACACGTAGGTGATGGACAGCGACGAAATTGCATGAGAGACTATTTAAAGTAAACAAGTGCTTGTGTGATTTACCAATGCGGATTATTTTAGATACAAAATATCATCGATGTACCCGGAGGTGACAAAGCATGCTTTTGAGCCCAAGTGGACAGACATTACAGACTGATACAAAGATGAAAATACCTGGAGATATGCATGGTCCTCATTCCACCCCCCCCCCCCTCCCCCTTCCTCAGGACTTACAGGTATCTAACTAAGCTAACTGGAAGCCATCAATTAGCAAGTTCATATCATGCTTTCTAGCCATATATTAAGCATTGGGGAAATTACCGGTAATTCAGATTGCTTATTTCCGCTTTTGATAAGAAATTACGGCAATAAAAGCGACTTTTGGCATAGAAACGCTATTGACACAACAAGCGATGCAAGGAAGGAAAACAAACAAAAATATAGAAGCCCACAACACAATTAGGATAGTTACTAACAATGAAAAGCACATCATCACCCTGAATATATATTTACTCGGACGCTATCATCTGTCTATATAAGAATAATTCAAACAGTATATTTTTTCTAATTTAAGGAAAAGAAGATACAAAGAGAGAGAGAGAGATATTAAACTAAAGGCAAGAGTAAAATGCCAACATCCCCCGCTAAAGGTAAGCCGAACACTACATAGCGGAGTAATTGCATAGCTGTATGATATTTCGGCCTCACGGCAATTTACAGAGTGTCCTGCCTAAAAATCTAATTTAGTAACTCATTACAGCTTTCTACGTCGAACGGGGCCGATTACGCCAATCGCGAGAAGAATTCATCCAGCGTGATAGTCTACAGCGTAGGGCAGGAACATTGGTACGGTGCACCAATCGAAGTAAGATAAAAAAAAATCGCAGCTGCTTGCAGCCGTGCTTTGGCACGGCAACGAGAAAAGCGTCTGCTGCACGACACCGCTGCTTAAGATGATTAAAGTATCACGAAGCTTACAATCACGACTGAAGACAGTCGTGGTTGTAGAACGTCATGGCAGATGTAGGATATACTGCACTAAAGGAAAGCCCATACTTATCGTGGATCCCGGCCTCGGCGGCCGCTTTTCGGTGGAGGCGAAGAGCAAGGCGCCCGTGTGCTGTGCGATGTCAGTGCACGTTAAAGAACCTCAGGTGGTCAAAATTTCCGGAGTCCTCACTACGGTGTATCTCATAGCATGAGTCGCTCTGGGACGTTACACCCCACAAACAAACCAAACCAACCATCAGAGGAGAAAAGAAGAAAAGGCGTGTGATGGCCGGTCAATAAGCACATATTCTATTGCAGGGTCGACGTTATATATAGCGGGGAATTATTTGTGAAGTTAAGAGAAATAAAGAAAGAAATTTTGAGGACTTTTTCCGCAAAAAGAAATCGATAAGGAGAAGCTTGAATGGAAAGGCTAAAAATCAAAAAGATTCCGTAACGTACCTTTACCTCTGGCGCTGTCCTCTCTGGGGAGAACGCTGAAAAGGTTCGGCCAAGTGGCCCTAGAATGGTAAGGTCTCCACTCAGTTCTATTTAAAGACGATACGGACGAAATTAAGCACGCGGATGCCTATAGATTATTTCATTGTAAGAAAGAAAGTATAGGAATTGAGGATCTCGCTTAACGTTGGGCTTTCGGCTTTAAAAGGTATCGGCGAGTCAACGCTGATTTCACAGATACAGTTATTTAGCGTACGGTAGAAATAGGCGGTAGAATAGGATATAAGGTCTGGGGTTCCCGCGCCCCTCACGTCCTTTTGAACTACGTGCACTGCTTCCACTTCGTCTTGGTGCTCGCGGAGGTAGCGCAACTGCGCATGTGCAGACTTTATCGCGCGGCGTGACATGTGCTTAGCCGTCGCCACCGAGATCTTGGCAAGGCCTGCGCTCCCCAGCAGCCTACGTCACGACAGGCAGATGGCGATAAAGTACCAGCAAATGAAGGTGCGAGCGCGAATATGAGTCTAGTCACATGATGTCATCTCGCCCTTTTACCCAAGCCTGTACGCGCAGATTCAGTGACTAATCCTTTATCGCTCATCCGATTGTCATGACGTTCGCTGATGGGAGAGAAGGTGATGCAAAGGCCTTGTTAAAATCTCGGTGGTGTCGGCTTAGCTTGCGAGTGAGCATTGGTAAGGACAGCAGAAGTCAAGAGCGGCGGATTTCAAGACGGCGCGGCTGAGAGGCGGCCAGGCTGTCAGCAAGCAGCACGACGGATCCTGGGTGAAAACGGCAACAAGCGCTGGTCCAGTGAGCTCGTGTGGCGGCCCAGACCAATGGAGTCCCGGAATAAGGGACTCCACCCAGTATTCTAATGGGAGCGGCCCATTAAGGGTGGCTCTCTAAGCAACCTCTCCTTTTGTAATAAATGTTTTCCACCACCGGCGGAGCGTAGCCCGGCCAGGATGAAGATTGAAGCGGTGCCTTCGGAGAAAGGTTACGCTGTTTGCGTGAGTTGTTTCCACGCACGGATCAATGTCTCTGGTGCCGTTAGGGACGCTTTTGTCGTGACGCTTCCCCCTATTCGCGTCCTAGTTCGTTTTGCCCTGCCACGCCGTGTAAAAGTATAGTTCTCCATCCTTTTGTAATCATGGCATAGCGCTGTTCTAAGCCTTGTACGTTCTATCGTTCCAAAGTGCGTTTTTGATTCACACGGAATAAACCGGTGTTTTTTATACAAACAGTGAATTTGTGACTCGTTGGGTGAGACCATTTCGCGCGGACACGTTTCCTAGAAGGTGCAACCTTCAAAGAAGACGAATGATCTGATCTAGAAATGACAAGGCATGAAAGTCTCCACTATAAAATCAGAATATAACTCTGTGGAGAATGAAACGTATTCAATAAAAATATGTTCAACGGCATCAGGAAGCACAAAACAAAAACTTTGAGCACCTGTAAAGAGCAATGGAAGCCTGAAATCAACACAGAAGAAAAAAGGTATAAACAAAGTCAGGTGTGTTAGGAAAAAGTAGCAAATTCCACTACCTTTAAGCATAAACTCCTTGATAAGGCCAAGGGGCCTAACATTGATGGATACGTTTGACAGAGTATTTGGAATAATAAGAGTGGGAGTATTAGTGCAGAGTAATAAATGTCTCGCCAAAATAATTAGTTAAAGCAAGCCTTTCTAGCAAAGAAAAGCAGTTTAGCAGCTGTTGAAGATGAAGAAATGCATAATTGTTGAATAATGTGAAGGGTTTGTGTCGTACACTTGTCCACACTGAACGCGTATGGGCTCATGACTTCGCCACTACCGATGTCACTGAATAACGCCGATCCTATCTTAATCAATAAAAAAGGATGTGAAGGACTTGAAAAATATTACAGACCGATCAAATTACTATCCGGAACCTGCTGGACATTTACCGTGACAAATGACATGACAAAATCTCTCTAAGTGAAAGGTGTTAGGCCAAGAAACACATCTGTTATTTTCTATTTTCCCTCTGCCTAAGGAGATATTCAGTGACCGAGAGTGAGAACTACAACAGATAAAATTTAGCAGAGGACTACATTGTAATCGCCGTTATGCTGATGACATTGCGTCACTAAATAAATAAGCGGGCAGCCGCAAATAATTTAGTGGCCTACAAGACCAAAGTAGGACATGAAGCCAAAACGTGTCATGCAAAAGAATAAAATATTACCTAACAGCGAGGAAAGGAAATCGCGAACATTGATAGGTAGCAACACGACTGAAATGAGAAGCGAAATTATGCTTAGGACAAGTAGTGGCCGCAGATCTGGATCCCGAGAGTGAAGTAACTGAATGAATAATATGGGAGCTATTTAGCAAGCAACGAACCTTTATCTGTATCGCTCAAACGAAAAGTACGTAACAGCTCTAAATTAGCGGTATTCATATTTTCATATTGTCAAAAATTTACCTTTCTCCCCTTCAGTCTTGGTGGGGCTGACCTGATGAAAGAGGCGTTTCATTTTCTCAACGTAGACGAGGACCGGCTCATTTGGGATCTGAATTCTTGATTAAAGAATTGGGCTTGGGCTCTTTTCTTCCGGCAAACACTAGCAAATGCCATCACAAAAGTTTTCTTGAAAGTTTCCCAATCCTTTAAAGTGGTCTCATGCTTTTCTAACTTTATTCGGGTAGATTCTGCAGAGCAAAGTAGACTTGCCTTCGTTTCGATACGTTGGTCCAGGTGCTGAACTTTGCACGCGTTCGAACAAATCGAGCCAGTCTACCGCATTCTCAGTGGGCAGTCCTTGGAAGATCGGGGGTTCCCGCGGCTGCGCGAAAACAACGGCTGCTGTAGACTGGGCCATGCTCAATGTTGGAGCCTTTTTCCGGAGTCGAACGGGGTCCGGCAGCAGACCGTATTCGGCTTGGAGCCCTAAAAGTCGGCGGCTAGCTCGGTGACCAGCAGGCAGGTTGTTCAGGACGACAGGAGCGATGCTGAGGTCTTCGCTTGAAGAGCTAGGCCAGATCTCAAAGGGCAGCCCCTACACCAGATGTGACGTAGTGGTGGAAAGCCGTTGTCAACAAATGAGGAGGCTTGAACTTCACTTGAATAAATTCTTTATTGGGCTGACTTTCGCCCGCAAAAGAATTAAGAGGATCGGCGGCGGCCATAGCAACAATCGCTCTCGGTGGTTTTGAACACAACATGCCCATCGCACCCGTCAACGCTTAATTTAAAGGCGCCGAAAAAAACGTGACAAAGCGGCAAACGGTGACTAGCACAACCCGGAACAGTGCAGGGGCCGAATTACGGACTCCGCTCACAAGTTTGTGAGCGTGACGTCAAAATTACGAAGCTGTGACGCAGCCTTGAGACGTCAATCGTGACGAGTATGCGAAATCGTCCAATTACCAGCGACTTTTAGCGTGGCTCCGCCCTAGTAGTCCCGAATCCTCGGCAAACGTTGATGCCACAGTGTGGCACAAAACTGAGCAGGGACCGTCTCCTAACTTTTTCTAAAACGACGCAACTAATACGCAATAAATAAAACAAACAAAGATTTATTTTGGCAAGATACTATTTTTAGTATTGATTAACATTGAGCTCAAGTTGAAGCGTTCTTAGTTGTGTAGTTATACTTGTTATTAGGTAACTTTTGTTGCCGCGAGGGTGCGCCGGCGGCGTCATGGCGTGCACATGGCGGCCTGCAAGCAAACAGCTGATTCCCCGAGAAGGTGCTGCTTTTTTTAGTGTCGTCGGTAATCGAAGTACCGTGCAAGTGCCGTGAGCATGCTGAAAATCTAATAGAATGCAGTCGAAGTCCAGGGCCTGCAGCGATAAAATTTCATGGAGCGCTTGACACGGAAATGGACAAAGACAACTTGCGAAGGTGTTTTCGGTCGGCGCCTACTAGTATCGATGAGAAAAGTGCTTAAAGTGCAACGTGCAGGCTCCGTGGTTCTATTTGTTTCTCTTTAGGAAATGCAAGACGACTGTGAAGCATGTAGTGTAGGCCAAAATGAAGCTCTGTCCTTGCATTATCATCTGTTTGTATGTAGCTGGATAGTTTAGGAAAGAACATGATCATGGGAATGCTTCCACCCCTGCCGGGGCTGAACCCGAAGCCTTCATTCACTGCAGTACCACCGTGACAGGGCTTTCGATGTAGCTTTCGTTGTAGTGTGCTCTGTATTTTTTTTTCTTTGTTCTCATGACTGAGTTGCTTTGTTTTTGAACGATACCTTCTGCCCACACACCATTTGCTTGATGCATATGTGATGTTTTTCTGCGTACGCTACAATCACTGTGAGCACTAAAACTCGCAATATTATGCATTCAATTTGTCAGCTTTACACTGTTTAGCATTAAGCAAATGCTTTCTATGCGTCCTAACAGTATATGCAGGCCTGTAGTCCTGGAAGGTTCACTAATGGAGACTACCTTATGCAAACATTGTGCAAAGAGCCATACTTTGTTTCCTGCTTCTGAAATGTGCCAAACCTATGACAACTACTATGCGAGCCTGTAATCATTAAGCAACTATTATTTTGTGTCATGCCTCTGAGTCGCAGTTTTATGCACAATACTTTCATTTCTTGTTTCTGAAGTGTGTCAGACCTGTGATGAGTACAGTGCCAGCTTACAGGCTCTAAAAAATTATTCGTGTATGTCTTCTCTGTGTAGCACAATCGTGCAGCACGTGCAAATAACTGCCTGTGCTATTGCAGGCAGTTGGTTTCGCTGCTGCATATTCAAGCGTGTGAAACGCTGCAGGAAAATAAAGGGGCACAGTTGATACACGTGCTTCTAAAAAACTTCTGTGAGACTTTCCCATTCCGATAGGCATCACAATTGCTGCCTCGTTGTGAAACACTTTAATTATGTACTCAAACACAGGCACACACACAAACACCAACATGCACGGTTGCAAGCAACAGTGAATGGGGGGGGGGGGGTACGAAGACAAATTTGACTTGACAGATGAGGTTCGAGAAGATTCATCATTATCACAAAGGTTTCTGGCACAGACATGAAACGAGAAGGCACTGCACTTGGCTGCCTGCGATGAGTTGGTCAGCTACGTGTGGTATATCATAGCCGATTGTTGTGCTGGCATTGACGCCGCAGCTGTTGCCGCACCATGGGCAGCTGTGCCAGCCAGCTCTGGTGGCAGGTTCTGTGGAACAGGCTAACATGATTCTGTATGGCTTTTCCCTAGAGGTATGCATGGCAATAGTGATCCCACTTCCAAGTAGCCGGTACACAGATGTGACCCTTTCTTGTCCAAGCCAGCAGCACCCTCCTCGTCTGCAGGCAGGAAGACATCCAAAGAAGTTATGCAACACGGCACATGTTACACGCTCTGGCTGGTAGAGGAGCGTCTAGTATTTTTGCAAGCACTGGAAGCGGCTCTTCAGCACGCCTACGCAGTTATCCACCATTAACCTTGTGGAGGTGTATGCCTTGTTCTATAGCCGTTATGGAGAGTCCGGACCGGGATGCCATGACACTGGCAGCCATGTCTCCAACAGGTGCCCCTTTCACCAGCATAACCGAAAATGGCACGCTGTTAAGCACATTCTTCGTCGTTGTCGACCTCAACAGCCTCACAAACTTTAACAGCCTTGCTGACACAATGGAAGAGTCGCATCAAGTAGCTCATTGCCAGGTCTTGCTGACGATGACATTCATGGGAGTGCAGACAATGAATGATTGAAAGTTTCAGCAACACTGCTGTAAGGACAGCCTTGCACTTCATATCGGTATAAATGGTGCCCCATTCCTACTCAATACAGGCATCAAACACACGCATTCCCATATTCGTTTCTTACGTAGGCATTTCAAAAATGTACGACGTGTCTTACGTTTCAGCTTTTATAAAAGCCCAAGACCGGCAATACATGTGAGGCATGTGGAGCCTACCGTAACTTATCTTGCAAAGAGCAGCACGGCTCACTGTCGTGAATTCGACGCCTCGCAGAAGGCTTTCCTCGGCCTGTGTCATGCCTGTGTGCAGCCGAGAAGGCCGCCAGAAGAAAGCATCATGCCAAGATACCACGTAGGGAGGTTCATGGCCCAAATCATGTCGGCATCTCATATCTGAAAACAGGGACATCACAAGGCTACTCGTAGACGCCCGATGGGCCGTCGACAAACCCGACGACGCCCGGTATGCTGCCGTGACTAAGGAAGCCTTTCTTCGCCGCCGCCTTGCTGCATGCCGCAAACGCTTTCGAAGTGTCGGCTGCGCGAGGCCGATGTTCGCCTCGTTGCCAGTAGCGGTTTGGAAGCCACTAGGAGCTCGGAAAAAGCGCAGTGCACACATTATCTGCCGCCACACAGACAGCGCACTCGGCCGCACACACCTATCTCAGTTCGTCGCGTCGCACAGTCACTGTCCTATATCCTTCTCGAGTAGCAACATGCGTCGAAACATCTCGCCCGGCACGTCAAACAGTCTTCGTACACCGTCCTTTGCCGATGATCGCGTCGGGGCGCCGCCGCTACCGCCTCACGAGAACGCCGGCCGCAGCATAGACCGCCGCCATTTTTCCTTTGTGAGCGCGCTCACAAACGAGTTGTGAGCAGCTCGCGTCGCTCACATCCCCCGCTCACAATTGGCCCGTAGTCGACGTCACCACTTCAAGTGTGTTCATGACGTAAACAGCAGACGTCGATGATGTAAAGGACGGCCACTCCCACCGTTTTGCCGCTGGCCAATAGGAAGATTGTGAGTGTGAGTGTGATTGTGAGTGTGAGCCGTCTGTAATACGGCCCCAGAAATACACGCCAGTGGCCAGAATCTTCGAGAGACATCTCGGCGCATCTTAAAGCTGACAACGAGCATGAACAAAGAAAGAATACAGAATTGATCGTCGTGCCAGAATCAAAGCGATAAAGCTGCATTCCGGCGGTAGCAAATAAACAACCGAGTTCTGAATATTTCGCAGCAATATATGTAGTAGAAACGTTTAGCTATCAAAAAGGATACAATAAAACTGAGGAAAACGAATAGAGCTATGAAACGAAAAATGCCAGGCTTAAAGTTAAGAGATAGGAGGTTTTCTGAATGAGTCGAGGCTCGTAACGAGGCAACGAAAATCTAGTTACAATCAGAAAGCAAAGGGCTTGCAATATGAAGGACGGATATCTGACTGATTCTAAAGGTAACAGACAAAATCCCAAGGAAAACCAAGCGCGGCATGGGACGATATAAAGTCATGGGGTGATGAAATTAGGAAGTTTCTGGAGAGTATGTTATTGCAACTCCCACAGGATCGAGATAACCAGAGGGATACTGAACACGCCTTCGCTCTTCAGTAAAAGGAATGGTGCTAATGATGATGATGGAAGCCCAAGCAATAAAATCTAGTCGGGATCCATGGATAGCAAATATTACGGATTGTTCGGGCGTTCAATATTCTGAAAATATTCATTGCAATTGGAATAACGTATATTAGGCATAACCAAAGGATGTACTCATAATAATTTTACACCTTCGCAAATATTAGGTAAATAGAATAAGCAAGTATTTATACTAGATTTGTGGTAACTTTCCTGAGAGAATTGAGGGCAGTTAGCATAGAGCTGCTGTTTCCCGAACCATGCTGCATTTCTCCTTCCTTGGAAAGATAAGAGAGTGAGGCGTGCCTTTTAGCCGTTGAAACACTTGCCTGGAGCAAGGTATATCTTCACAGTTGATGTCCTAACGATCAAAATGGGCATCAAGTCGTAAAGGTCGGCTTTACTGTCTTAATTTTTCTCTTATATAAATCTATCCTCGAGAGGAAGAAAACTAAAAAAAAAATGAATGGAAAGTTTATCAAAACATAGTGTTCGCAGTGCGAAAAACACACCGTCCCCATAAGATTTTTATTCTCGTTTCACGTCATGAGGGAGAAAGTCACTGTTCCTCCAGCATGGCTCTTATTTTATTTCCGTCGCGGGGACGTAATCGCAATTTCCCATTCGGTGACGGCCTCTCCAGCGCGGAAGTGCCCCTCAGTGGCTACGTAGTGAGGCCTGTTTCCGTTTTCAACGGTAGAGTTCCTACAGGAATGTGGCATTACTGTCAGGAAGTATTGAAAACTGGCGAAAAGTCAAAGGACAGAAAAAAAAAAAACGTCATCTATACTGTTTCCTAGACTGCATAAACTTTCCTCTCCTTCAGAAGGGCTTGTTCTGTTAAACAAATACAGAAGAAACTAAATACTAACCTTTAAAGAAGGGTATAGGATATACAAAAGAAAATAATTTTGTGAAGACGGCCACCAAATGAATGAGAAAAGAACGTGAAATTTTCAGAGACTTTGTGAACATTTATTAGGTTCACCCTTTGTTAAGAGGTTGCAAAAGAGTGTTCTTTTCAAAGCATTGAAAGTGCCACTCTCTAAAAAACTTTTAAACGCAAATCAAGCCGTATATCGCTATAAATTCATACCTTGGGTTAAGTGGAATCTGTGCGCGCCAAACAAAAGAAGAAAGAAAAATACAGAAGCGATGGGGCAAGAGCTGGCGTTTCACTCCACGCTGTATTTTCGTATATTAGGCGCACAATTCCAAAGATGACAATCCGCATATTGTTTACACAAGTCTCAATTCAAGAGAAACCTCGCGAATTTCAACGTCATATGCTATGTTGCAAGTGATCGAGCAAAACGCTAAAGAATACGTGCGCTCTGGAAATGCTGCAAACTCAGGCGCTAAATTTCTGGACAATAACCAGAAAATGTACTGCACTCAATATACGTATCACAATATTTTCACAGAGGCTTCTAATTTTCGCTGATTGTTAAACCAGATGATACTCAGTTCTCGTTGTGTTTGTGACCACGAAAGGCAGGCTCAAAACTGACACAATTGTTGCCCGAAGAGTCTGTTTCTACGCGTTTTAGATCACCGCAGGTGCTTTTTTGCGTTCCATCTCATAAATAAATTGAATCCATTAAATAGAGCCAAACCAAGATTGGCCGTGATTCTGATCTTTGATGACCGCCGAGCACATTTCCTTCTATCCCGGCAACCGAGTCCGCTTCATCTGCGGCAGCAGATGTGCGCCCTTAAATTGTATCGTCTAGTTAGATTATAAAGGTTCGTTAAGGTTGTTATTGAGAGTAAAAGTGGCTAAATGCAGGCTAGGGTGAATTGCAGTGGAGTAAATTTAAATTTTAGTGAAATAATAGGTGAACGGAAGACTGTGAATGCTTTTGCATTCCCAGAAGTTGTAGCCTTAAAAGAACTAGCCCCTATCATTCACTTTTTCTACCAATTACTAGCAAATTAACACTTATTCAAGGACGCAGAAGTAATAATTTAATCATCTGCTTGCATTGTTTACAAGAAAATTGTCTGCCTTGAAGAAATTTAAACTGGCGGTGGCCAATATAACACAAAGTTGCGAAACGTACCGTGTCGCCTAGACCATTTGGTTTGCATGAAAGTGGCTATAGAAAAAGAGCGAAGTAACATTGTCATTTTCGCTTTTACTAGTAGCAGTTGGGTTGGAATAGTCATCTGTGTATAATAAATAATTATGGGCATAATAGTTTTCAGTGCATTGTAGCAGAACAGTAAAAGTAAAAGAGATCACCATTATCAGTGGCAGTTCTCTACTGGCTCGGGTGCTCAATTGGAACCACATAAGTAACTTCTAAATTCTGTGTCGAATTTTTGTGGTTCGCTACGTGCTTGAGTATAGATCAATATAATAATTTTAATTCTATAAAGCACCTAAATTAGGCAGTATTACACGGAAACGTTCTGATTTTCTCTCAACAAACATTTCCATCACTCAGCGAACAACTAGTATGGAAAGCCTACGTGCGGGCTATGCACGTCTTAGCCAAATTCTGGGGCCACAAGTTAGTGTATCGTCTCATAAAGGCAGCATATAAATCGACAAGAGTAAGCACTTGAATCGCCCAACTATCAGAGAAAAAACAAACATGGTAAGAAGAAAACACTTTCAACATTATTTTGAAGCATTGCATTTGCCACAAGTTATCATTGAGTGGAACAGTCGGCCTGGCGACACTGTAAAACTATCAAGTGCCAATCACGTTCATCGAAATCTTACCATCCAACACTTTAAAGTCATGAGGAATTGAAGAGGCTTATTTGCAGTATTTGTTTTTCATTTTGTGAACACTGACATCGTCATTTACTTATCAGACGCTACATTTGCTACCGTGATCCTTAGGTGGGCACCGTATTTTTCAGCACTTGGTATGGTTTGCTTCTCAGGCACACAATAAAGAATTGAATACAATCTATTCATTTCTTTATTTTCCTTAGCGTAATCTTGTAACATATGCGAGCCAATCCTGCTTGTTCTTATCTTTTACAGTTTGTATTAAAAGTGCCTCAAGGCTATGCAGTGCCTTGTTTTACTAATATTTGCACCATCTTAAAATTTGCCCATTTTCACGTATACGCTGTTCCTCTTCTGCAAGGACTTCAGGTGTAAAACAAGGAGCAAAAATAAATAAGTTTCGCACGTCGTGTTCTTATACCCTATTACCTACCTGGCAAATAATTTGTGTGTACATTCTGAAAGGCTACCTATCCGACTTTAATTTACGTTGTAAAAAATCGGCTTTATGAAACATTTGGGGACGAAAATGTCGTCAAGCTTGCTATTGTTTGTTTATTCAGGTTCTTAACCACCGGTATGTGCGATCGCTTTGTTTGTTATGTGAGTTGCAACAAAACTATTTTACAAAGCTGCTGGTATGTGGGAGTGATTCTCGCGCGTTCGATATTATTGCAGGTGCTCTCTGTTACTTAAGCCTGAAATTCTTCTTAACTTCAAATTTGGTCTCAACAGACAGTGTGCCTGTGGTTGTGTTTTCTGATAACCACGTACTTCATTTGTAGCCATCCGCACGGCTCAGTTCTATTCACGGGAGGGTTCAGTTGAGTTCAGTTCAGTCGTCCAGTCGTGTCCGACTCTTCGTGACCCTATGGACCATATCACGCCACGCTTTCCGGTCTCTCACTATCTTCCTAACATCATAAAACTTCATCTGCAGTGCCTCGAGGATGCCATCTAACCACCGCGTTCGCAGCCTACCCCTTCTCCGGTGACCCTCAACCTTTCCCAACATCAAATCTTTCTCCAGCGACTCCTCTCTTCTCATCAGATGACCGAAGTAGTTGAGCTTTAACTTTAGAATTTGAACCTCCAATGAGCAGTCAGGGTTTATGGTCGACAATATCGACTGATTTGATCTTCTGGCCTTCCAAGGAACTCTCAAGAGTCTCCGCCAGCACCACAATTCAAACGCGTCAATTCTTCGGCGGTCAGCCTTCGTCACAGTCCAACTCTCACATCCATACATCACAACTGACAAGACCATAGCACGAGTTATACGGATCTTGGTTGGCAGTGTAATGTTTCTGCGGGAGGGTTACGGTCTTTCTAATTACTAGTTCCATCTCCAATACATCGCATTTATTCTTGCTCTTCTAATGAGTCACGCCCATATGACAACATTACTGCCACTATAGCCTCTCTCGATATAAGGAGCAGCATAATCCGAAGAGGTACGCACCAGCAAAATAGACCTATTTGGTTCACTGCATTTGCTTCCTTTCTGTCGCTGCGTCTTCAGCTGGAGACTTGAAAGAAAAATAACCATACAGTCATGGGAATGGCACCTTGGGCAAAAGGGCAGGAAAACAGAACTAAAATACGAGTGATCAAAACAATTTATTGAAACGAAACTAGCAGCAAAAGTGTGAACACCGCATATGGAGGGGTGATGTTCTGCATGTGTTTTGTTCACATTTTGAGCGCTCAAGAATTGTGCTCTGAATACAGCGCTTCGTCTCTCTCTCTCTCTGTCTTGAATTCGCCTTCTATTGAGGACCTCGACACTTGTAAACAATGAGTGCTGGGTCAAGAAAACGACCGCATTGCAGCTCTACGCTCCGCGACTCCGAAAAGCGTATCGCCGTCTTTGCCAGGACAGCGATTACTGCCCTACCCACCCCTGCCTCAAGTGTCATGTCGAGACTATCCTCTCTCTGAGTGGAGCGTTTTCTTGCTTACGGATTAGCTCGGAAGAATTTGCTTCTTTCGTCTCAGTGAATTCCCCCCGACTGAGTCTCGCAGACGAATAACGAGATCGTGCAATGTCTGAATACTTCTAGAAATGCAGCTTTTCTTCAGTATAACAGCTTACGGTAGAAAAAGTGACATCCGAGCTAACATCTACAGCTTTATTTACTTTTTTTCCCTGCCACAGTCTCTGTCGACATTTGCATTTCTGGCTGTTCCGTATCGTAGGGCGATGACGTTTCTTTTTGTCGACTATTGTCTAGTCTGACGCTTTTCTTTTTAACAACCTGATAGCAACCCAGAAATATTCATCATGACTTTCTTGCATGGTTCGTTTTATTTCTTCAGTAGTGATGAAATATTTGTGGAGGAAAAAAAACTCGTCTCATATTTTTGTCATCACGATGTTAAAAGGAAAAATCTGCATCGAAGAATCAACAGCGCGTATATATCTTCCCTAAAGGCATATTTGCCGGAACGGGCAGCCAAGTACATATTTCGATGTGCCGCAACAGCTCAATTTAAACCCAGGACCAAGGAAAGGCAGAAGCGCTGACCTCAACTGTGACAGGGGGGGAATGGCACACCACGAAAGCTAAAAACAGACTAATAATAATAATGCAACATTTAATAAAAGTAGCGTACAAGAAACCATTCAATAATATAGAATAACAATAGCAATAAGTATAAACACTATGACCCCAGTGAAATATCTATCCGCCACGCGACAAGCTCATGTCATGTTCATAAACACCAACTAAACAGAAACCACTTACATGCTTTTAGCCACTTAACGGTGTCTATCTAATGCCCAGAAAAGACCAGGAAAATATTGCTCACACTTAGCCTGCTTTTTAAAATAATCACATACCTCTATTACTTCACGCAGTAGTTGGGCTTTGTAGCGGTACTGCATTACAGCTTTGTCGAAATATGGATCGCGCTCGCAGGTTTGCAACGTGTGACCAGTTTCGACGAATCGAAATCTCCCAAAGCATTTCCATGTTCCGACGGATGTTCGTTCAGGCACCTGTCTGCTTTGACCACGTAGCAATGTCTACACAAGCTCGCGATTGGTTCTTCATTTAAGCAGCGCTGTTATATCCTTTCGATCTGCAATACCAACTCGCCCACATTTTTATATTGCGTAGATGTTTAAAACAGTGCCTCAGATATTTCCCGCATATTGCCTATTCTTTATTTTAAATACGTGTACTGCACTCCTGGGGTTCATTGGTGCGTATATTTTAGAGATACTATTTTGATTATATTGCTATTCATTCCTCGTCCTTGTGACGACGTCCTACCACGCCACGCTTTGCTTTCACAATATGGTTGCGCTGAGAGATTCAACTGTCTGAAAAATGGCCAGAACAAAAATTGCTGCAGTCTCAAAATGGAACCGTTGCACTAAATCCAGTCATGTATTCTGAAGGAGTCCTCCCTAAATTATTCCCGTGTCTTGCAAAAAAAAAAATTTCGACGAGAAAAGTTCAACTACGTTTATGTGACATTTAACATCGAGAACATCCGCTTGAAACAGACAGACGTACAAAAGAGAACGTTTTATAGATATATTTCAAGAGCGTTTTATTGCTGGCGAAGAATCTATGAATGTAGCGAGGATAGCCTTTCAACAGGTGATTACATTACAAGTAAGTTATTCATGTTCTTTTGTTTCTCTTGACAACTTTTTTTATTTATTGTACTCTTGCCTCACACTGCGCTCATCGCTGCAGTTCCAGCGAATTGTTTTTCAGTAGGACGCATGTATCATAAAGCCTCGAAGAGGGGTTTAGCCTGCACCCCAGCATTTTGTATGTGATGCTGACATGAAGTTCTCACTATGAATATGGCAGACGGTTTTTGTGTGTCGCATTGTAACAAAAAGGACGCAAATGGTCGCACACCGCATAAAGCATGCTATCTCCATTGTTAACTCTATGTGTGCTGTCTTCAGTTTCTTCTGAATCAGACGCATCTTGAAACGGTTGCAGCATCTTATCCGACTTTAGGCTCCGCACTCTTGCTAACCAATGCGTGATCAGGTATCATCCGGGCACTTAAATTGGCCATGCCGAAAAAATAAAAGATAGAAGTGAAATTTGTGTCATATTCATTGCATTCCATCAAACGCAGTACACATTTATACATGTTGGGTTTTCAGTACCTTAGTGAACCATCTGCTAAAAGAGACGATGGTGTTTTCCGTGCCGTATTCGATGTGAGTATACTACACTCGGCATCAATGGCGCCACTTGTTCTTCGTAGCTGGAGGCAAGTGGCGTTTGCCATGCTCCCTTCTAGAGATGGAGGTGAAGCCTTCGTAATCGCGCTTTATACGTTGCCGTGGAGATGGCAGGAACACTACACAAGTTGATCTAAGGTATATTTGTCACAAGCCCGGCGTGGCGTAGTCGGTTAACGCGCTCGGCTGGTGATCGGAGGGGTAGGAGTTCGATTGACGTTGGTGGATGATTTTTTATTGAAGGTTAGAAGAACCCTGCGGACTCCTGCGGACATATCCTGCGTACAGAACTCACCCACACGAGATATTCATCATGAGTGAAGTGAGGCTTTCTCCTTAAGATACTGCTTTGATATGAGCTAGCGGCACCGACAGTGAGACATTGTAAGCGGTTGGTTACAATGCCGCAAAGGTGGAGGTATTAACGTGTGTGTTCTTTTTTGTTCACTGAGCTGAGAGTAGCCTATTTCGTTAGGCTATATAAAGGCGCTTTAAAATCTCCCCTTTAACACCATATAGAAACGGGCTAACATAAATGAAGAGGTTGTTATCAGCTCAAGCACTTGAAGCCTAAAGCAATACTAAGGTAGGAAATGGTGCAGGCGCAGTAAGAGCAGAAATTCTGTCCAGTCGTATTATAGTAACTTTCCCGTGGTCGCTCAATGATAAAGGCGATCAACTGGTAAGCCGGTAGAGACCTGTGCTACCACAGCAGCCGCATTTCGAAGAAGGCGGAAGGACATGTGCCCGCGTGCTATGCGATGAGATTCTACCTTGAAGTACCCGATCTGATCGAAATTATCCGCACCGTTCCGCTAAGGCGTCGCTCAAAGCCTGAGTCGATTTGAAAAGTTCGACCTCATAACCCATTAGAACTGCTGATATCTGATAGACGTCGACATTGGAGTCGCAAATCTGGCGTTTTCACTTCTACGACTTTGACTAGTAAGATGTGCTAGTAATTAGCGATGGTGGTTCGTCCTCATAGATATATGTCATCGTTTTGGGTTTTATTTCCATAAAGTTTCGTTGTGGAGAAAGTCATATTTCAGAACTATGAAGCACGTTTGCCCATGCACTGCCTAGATCAAATAAAACATGCTTTATTGCATCACTCAAGCGGTTCGCATTAAAGCAATCAAGTCATAAACACTTTCCTTACTTCGGAACAATGTAAGGGAGCCAAGGCTCCAGATTTCTGTCGTTGAGAACACATACCGCCGGATAAACAAAATCTGTTAGCGTAAAGGAGCGAAAAAAAACAACAACAATACTTCAGTGTTATATCCACCAAATGATGACGAATACAAGAGCGTATTACCCCCGGTGGTATTATGTATACGGCTGTTTAAGCTATGCTGAGTACATGTGTAGTAATATCAAGATAATTTATACCAGAGAAAGTAATTGTGTGAGTGCTTCCTAATTCAAGATTGCACGCGCAGTGCTCTGATCTAACGCAGGAGTTTTATTTCCCACTTTTCAATAAAATCAATAGTTCAATAAACGAGCTTCACCTAGAGACCCTGCACAGTTGGCTAAGAAACTGCTTCAAAGTGAGCGCTAATTCATGCATCTTATTACGACACCCTGAGCAGCCGCACCACTTGATGCATGTTCATGCAATGAGGCAGGCCCTTATCTTGCTATAAAGCTTGATGGAGTCAGAAAGGTTGCATGCTCACCTCTGTCAATGAACTGCATTAAAATGGAGATGCAGGATGTTATACGACGTGCGCTTCATTCCTGCCTTCTCTACGCATAAATGCACTGCCGCTTAAATCGTTTCGAGGCTATAATGATATTGATAATGAAGCATTTAGGGATGTTGAGAGACCTCATCGGCTGCATTCATTTTATTCGCCTTAGATTGTCAATTTTGATCAACAGATATGCATCAGGTTATGTGAAAAGCGGGCTTTCCGACACTATTAGCAATCTCTTAATAGCTCACCTAAGGTTAGTCCGTCCCACAAGGCACAACAAGGTCACTAGGTCCCGGAATACTCGGCAAGTGGAAATCGTCAATACAGTGAAGCGCTCAAAATCACAAAGGACGAGGAGGGAACAGGACAATAGCGCACTTTCAACAAATGTTGAAAGTGCGCTATTGTCCTGTTCCCTCCTCGTCCTTTGTGATTTTGAGCGCTTCACTGAATTGACGATGAACCAACACGCCCAAACATTTTTCCTTCTGAAGTAGAAATCGACCGGAAGCTGAGGCTGATAAAACGTTATTCACTATAAGTGTGGAGGAATAAGGGGAAGTCAGCTAGCATGCCACAGGCCATGGAGACCTTTGGCGACGCTGGCCCATTCGACGGCCTTGAACTAAATGTCAGGGTCATCGCTGGACCTTAGCTACCGATCAGTGCGACAGAGGAAAAACTAAAGTTAAATGTCTTATGAAGTTATCTTGAGAGAACATATATGAGCCTAGAGTTTACGAAAGCGGCCGTTTCTCAATTTCCCGTGTGGTGTGCGATGTCAGTGCACGTTAAAGAATCCCAGGTGGTCGAAATTTCCGGAGTCCTTCACTACGGCGTCTCTCATAGCCTGAGTTGCTTTGGGACGTTAAACCCCACAAACCAAACCAAACCCTTTCTCAATTTCGTGATATAAATAACCTAGCTCTAAGGGATCACTTATTATGTGCACTCACTCTCGAAATGTGGTATAACCACATGCGAACAACGCAGTATAATACATTTCACTTCTTGATTCCAGTTTTTCGCGCAATACAAGAGACTCGAGACGGCGAGATAAAATCGGTGTTCCACCACTGCTTGGCAAGCCTCGGCGCCCATAATTTTCGCAGCAGCAAAAGATGCACAAAAAAGTGCGTAAGCAATATCTGAGGTACTAGCATTCAAGAGTAGAAATTAAACCAACACTGGGCAGTACATAACTCGATATGACCGAAATATAGAAATGAATGAAACAAATGTTGTTGATACCCTTTTTTGCGGTAAATAGAGAAAAAAAGATTGGAGAGTGCATTCTTGTAGTGTGATAAACAGCATTTAGAGCAGAGTGCTTTTCGTCAAAAACATTATTTGAACTAATAGTGCAGTTAGACATGCAGGTTGCGAATTGAAAACAGTGCGATAGGACTAAGTTCATTAGACAAAGAAGTGTTTTTATACCCAGGCAAGATAGACCTGCGCATATTGAGCCAATAGTTGGTCCTGGTTAGTGGGGTTGCATGCAAGTGACAGCTTGTAATGTCATAAGAACATTGGTGAGGTGTAATTGTAGGAATATTAGAAAAGTAGCTGTCATCTTTGTGCAGTGATGTTTATAAAAGCGTGCTAACTATTGCAAGACAAGTGTTTTACGGACACAATTTTATTTTGGCAGAGAATTCGCGTCATCGGTGGATTATATGAAGTCTTCTTGTGGCATCGTAGCAACAGCAACATCATTTAACTTTTTTCATATTATTGCTGGAATCTGAGACCAAGTAGGCCTCTCCTCCAGGGCCACAGAGCCAACAGTCACCAGTAGCAAGGGATAGCCTCCGCTTTCTCTTTGTTATTGTGTGACAAAGGCCGTCCGCGTAAAGGAGTGAAAAGTTCCTGCGAGCTTGTTTGTGTGGGCTTTTGTGAGCTGATTTGGATTCCCAAACAGACGAACTTGTATATTGTAGTAGAACATTGTAATTGTAGTATCACCACTTTATCTCACGTGAGCAGACGAAAGGACTTGAGCGCGAGCCGAAAAGGATGCTTGGCGTCTCGCTCGCACGGCCACCATCACCTCACGCTCCGGACTTGACACTCTGATTGCGGCTATGCTCGGGCTGACTCTACAGCGAATTTTCTCCTCTGATTTTCTCATATTTGTTCGCAACACTCTCAAATACTGTGTTACATTGCTTCCGTGTGAGTTAATGAGATGGCTACATGATATTCTTGACTTTGATTTGACTTGCAAAACACAAGCTTTCAGAGACCAAAGCGCATAACACGGATGTTTGCACGTATATAAATCAATATTTTGTAACGCCTATTCAAAGCAGGACGTATATATTTGCCTTTCTGAAGTAATACTTCGTTAAATACAACCATAATAGGAGAAAAAAGGAAGTAAATGCAAGACTTGTGAGGTACACTGCAATAGTGTCGTATTACGAGGAAAAACCAGCGGCTTCTTTTCGTAAGGCCCTTTAGAAGGTAAATAAAACCGGTACGGTGCAGTTAAAAGCAACGTTTTGATTGTAAACGACGCGTAGCAAGGATCGCTACAAAAGTTTTTCCAGCATCTTAGCACCGAACCATGATAGTGAAAAAATACCTCTTATATTTTCTTTTATGTAGACAGACAACCTTGTATTTATATGCTGTAGCACATTTATTATTATAACCACACCATCAACGGAGCTTCATGGGCGTAGGTGGTGCAATTCATAGATGCATTAATAAAGCTGCTTCCAAGGAAAAGAAAAGATTTCGAAAAACAAACTATCGAAGCGTGGCCGCTTCCCAGAAAACATATCGTCCTTTCCCACCGTCACTAACTCCTTTTTTGTCTGCACACTGTTCTAAGCTTCACTACGCAGTGTGTCTTAGATTGCAAGGTTCGAAATAAACCCCAGCGACCTAACTCAGCGCTCGCCCGCCCCCTCCTGCGTCCGGCTCAGCAGTAACCGTAATTCATCTGCAGCATCGATTTGCGAGCTCTTAACACCTCGGCGCGCGAGCTCTCTGGTTCAGATCACTGATCGTTCCCTTAGCACGCCTAATGACTTCTAACGCTGATGGCGGTGCTGTACTGCCACCGCTCTTTAACGGCTTCCCGTTCGTTAGTTGGCGAACCGTCGTTACAGGCTATAGCACCACGACATTCCCTCTCCGCGCCGCAGTCAACAATAATGAGGCCTGTTCACAGCAAAAGTAACAGTTGTACATTGTGATGGAATCATTTTCAAAAATCTCCACGGGACAAAATATGAATGTGCGTGCACTATACTTTTGCTATAATTATCACCAATGACAGTGACATTATGAAGGTGGAAATGAATCACGGCATCTACATTTTGCACCACGCTGGAGTTAATAACAAGATGTTTGCCGTCCTGTGTAGCACGAGCAGTAGGCAGCGGAGAACAATTTTGTGAAATGAAGTAGCCACGAAATTTTTTTCAAGGGAGGATTTTGGCTGCTTAAACCAGTTTTCACGTTAGCTTAATTTTTCAGGCTTGTGAAACCTTGAAAACCTGACAGAATGTAGTGTAGGTGGCATTCTCAGGCCGAAACTTCATTGTTTGATCACAGTTGGCTTGTGAAATGCTTCATTAGCCGTTCACGTTTGGCACCTTGTTACTGTGAGGACAGATGATATGGCGGCCATGTTTGTGCAGTATCCTTAGAACGTCCTAATATCAAGGCCTGATAGCTTGATATTAAAACTTTTCAACCTTTTTCCACTTTTTGGCACAATGTACAATTATTACTTCACTCATAAATCCCGTCGTTCTTCAATAGGGACCGTGTGACACCCTCTGCCGATGGATACTTCTGCGCCTTAAAACATGATTCTTTCATTACGTGAAACTCCACTCAAATGTGGGTTGAGAAAAACAAACGTGAGTGCAGATTAGCCACCGAGAAGCCGCGCAAACATACTAACAAAAGAATGGCTCAGATTCAAGGGAGTCACAGAGCACCCGGGCAGACAAGTTCCTTGCCGTACGATCAAACGGTTAACAATCTCTTATCGCGGTTTCCGCGCTGGAGGGCCAAATCAACCGGCCATCCATCTCCACCCATCAGAGAGGCTGTCGTCAAATGGCGCCGGCCTAAAACAGGATGAGACCCCTCTACGCTTCCCCATGCACTTACGGGTCACAAAGTCATCACCACGGCTTCAAAAACAGCCTCAGAGTGTGAGCTCAACCTCTTTGCCATCCTCTGTGTACATGTCGGCACATTTTATAGTTTTTTTTAGACTTTCGCTCCACTGCATGGCCTACAGTGTTTTGGCAACGTCTAGAGCGGCGCAAAGCTTTTCTTGCTAAGTTACTTGTCCTTGTAATGGTGACGTGAGCTTGCAACCTCGTATATCCGGGGACACTTGGGATCGGAAACGAAATAAGCGCTACCCGGCTGCCAACTTTGTCTTTGAGTGGAAGTATTCTCAGAAGAAAGCAAAGGAAATAAAAATGAATCACTACCATGAAGCCATTCGCAAGATTGCTTTCGTGATTGCGATATGCATCCTTCACCAGCGCCGCGACCGCTGTCACTTCCCACATTCGCCTCTCTTGGTCAATGGCACGTGCGGCTGTAGTAGTAGAAGAGATCGCCTGAGGAAACGGTAGGCCACATTTTTTTTGCTTTCAGTTTTTTTTATACACGAGCTCGGGAGTTCCTAGAAATCTATAAGAACCATCGTGTTAAAACGCTACTACAGATTAGTACTTTTCTGTGAAAGGTTTAAACTAAATATTTAAACGCTCAGCACGGAATGCACCAAGCTTTTCTTTGCGAACATTTTAGACATTATTCAGCCTTATATTCCATCCTGATTGCTTTAGAGCAATCTTCCTTAAAATGAGGTCACGCTGCTGACATTCTGAGGAGACGCTTCAGATATCACTCTTTATGGGCTTTTACTGCAAAGCAGTCATAAAAAAAAAACTGCATTGAGCGTAAATAGTTATAGGAGCCGCAACTATTAGTGGGTCATTTCATATCATACAAAATTTTGCCGTGTATTTCTTAAATGTATTTTCCGCACGAAAACAGAACTTCATTGAAACTGCTTGCGTTTATTGAATGCTATTGCTTGAAATTCATTTTAACACGTACAAGCCGTTTTGGATCTGGAATTCTCGATTTTTTTTTTCTGTATTCATCTCACATTTCTTCTAATTTTTTTTTAATTTTGAAGTTTAAAATGACGGAAGTGATTATTTCTCTTCAAGCCTAAGGTAAAACACACTTCTTTACATCCTGCCTATGTTGGAGTAAGGAATTGGAGAGTGGAAATATTTTTGAATATTGTTACGCCCGTAACGTAACCACGAAGACCTTCTGAAGAGTTTGTCAAGCGAGGTTCACACAGCCAGCAGACAGTGACCCAGGCACACCTCAAACTCGTCTTCTTCCTTCCTTTTTACGGCTTTTCTGTACACTTCTTCTTCTCCCTAACACTTCCTCCGTCGCAGACAAAGCCCCCGGGCGAGTCACTCGTCAGGACGACAACGGCATGATTTGAGTCTCGCGACGTCAGTGACCTCAGTGCGTGCCGAGCTGACGGCCACATTTGTTGAGGTGCGCAATCCGATAAGTACGGTCACTACTTTTATCCAAGATTACGTAGGGACCGGCATAGTGCGCGAGTATTTTCTGGCTTAAACCACGCTTCCGTGTTGGGCGTCAAAGCCAGACAAACTCGCCAGGGAGATAGGCAACGTGGCGACGATGACGGTCTTAGAGAGATTTCGAACGCTGTTGCGAGGCGAGCGTTCTCAGGCGGGCTATCCGGCGAGCTTCGTCAGCCCGGCAGAGTATCTCGGCAACCCCAGCATCGGCGTTTGTGAAGAATGGAAGGATGTTGTCGAGGGTGTGTCGAGGAGACCGGGAATGCAGAAGAAAAAAACGGACTGTAACGTGTTGTTACCTATTGCGTATATTGTATGCGTATGTTATGAATGGTATTACAGAGTCCGAATTAATGTGGGGGTCACGCGGCGATGTACTTTGAAAGCATGTTGATGATTGTCCGACTGGTTTTTTTCGGTCAGTCCATTTATTTGAGGATGATAAAGTTTAGAGAGAGAGGGCAAGAGAGAACCTTTATTTAAAAACAAAGATTTTATCCGGCGTTTAAATTTCGCTGACATGCTACTCTATGTAGGAAGGGGAATCGGGGAGGGAAACATTAAAAAAGAATGGTGCGGGATGAAATGAAATGAAGGGGGAGATAAAATGCGGCCATTAAATGCTTTGTAAGTTGCATCGTGGAGTAATGGTACAAAATGAAATTATGAAATGCATGGTTCGATAAATGGCTTATAGAGTTCAGAGCGCATAAAATGTCTGAGGGTAACATTCAAGGTAAACTTATTGTTTGTCTAAAAATCCAGTTTCTTAATATACGTAAATAAAAAGATAATTGCGAGTCTCCGTTGCCTAGGGCAGGTTAAGGGACCTAAAACAATGTTCATTGTTAAAGGCACTAGGGAGTGTGTCGAAAATGCGTTGTGCACAAGCGAAGGAGTTTTTCCACAGGAGGAGGTGGAAGGTGAGGAGGAAAGGCAGGGAGGTTAACCCGTAAAAGCAACCGGTATTCCATCTGCGGTGAACTGGGGACCTCGGTCACTGATCAACCCTCGTGGTGGCCAATGCCGAACTATAACGAAATGGAAAAGAAAGAGAGAGACCTGATGTTGTGTAGCCGACAGAACAGCTACCGTTTCACAATAACGCGTATGATAATCAGTTCAGATAACGATAGAGCGGTTACAGTTATGAGATTTGGGAAAGGCCCCCGTAGGTTTACACCGACCTGCTGAAAAGGAGATCTTGGCGGCTTCGCAGGGTGTAGGAGACCACGGAGAGTACCAGTAGGACGTCTGTGACTGGCATACCGATCACAGCTCGCTACATATTTCTCAGTGATTTCCCGCACCCGTGACCAATAGAAACTTTCTTAGATGCAATGGAGCGTCCTCGCGAATTCCAGATGTCCCGAAGTGGGATTATCATGCATGGCTCGCAAAACAGAGGATCGTAGGCTGCGAGGTACCACCAGGAGGTAGCGGACGCCGGTGCCACAATAGTCCTCCTTGTACAAAAGGCCACCCCGTAGAAAAAAAAAAAAAAAAAAGGACGGGAAGCGGTCGAGTCCTGTGCAGCGGTAACGAATGGCTTCTATTTCTCGTCTGCCTCTGCTCACTGCGGAACATGTGAGCGTCAGGGAACAAAGATAATACCGCGGCAATGTAGTCGTCAAAATTGTCGGCGTCACATTCTGTCGTCGCAACCGGCAAATGTGAGAGGCAGTTCGCGTCAGCGTGCCGGTGCCCGCTCTTGTATGACACCGTATAATCAAATTCTTGCAAACGGGTTGCCCACTGCGCACGGCGGCCAGACGGGTCGCGGAAGTTGATCAGCCAACCCAGGGAATGATGGTCAGTGACCACTGTGAATGGGCGTTCCTACAAATAGCACCGAAACCGGTGAACTGCGAAAACTAGGGCGAGACACTTGCTCAGTAATTGTGTAATTGCGCTCAAGTTTACTTAAGGAGCGACTGGCATAAGCTCCAACATGTCGCAAATAACGCTGGATCAGCACAGCACCGATTCGAACACCACTGGCGACAGAATGCACTTTCGTGGGAGCGGAAGTGTTAAAATGCCGAAGAAATGGATGTGATGTTAGTAGAAAATTTAGTTTGCGAAACGAGGAGGTACAATCGGGTGTTCACTCATAAGGGACGCCTTTGCGGATAAGGCACGTGAGCGGGTGAGCAATGTCAACAAAATGGGGAACGAAGAGGCGAAAATATGAGCAAAGTCTAAGAAAACTTCGAAGTTCTTTTACATTGTGAGGTGTTGGAAATGTCGCAACTGCCGCGGCCTTCTGTGGGTCAGGTCGCAAGCCCTCACGATCAACAAAGTGGCCAAGAACCAAAGTCTGCCCTTCACCGAAACGACACTTCTTCGCATTCAGTACGAGACCAGCGTTTTTCAGGCAGTCCAGTACAAGCTCAAGACGTTCATTATGCTCATAGAATGTCCGGCCAAAAATGACATCATCGAGGTAGCACATACACATATGCCATTTTAAGCCACGTTGGATGGCATCCATAAATCTCTCGAAAGTTGCAGGAGCATTGCACAGCCCGAACGGCATTACATTAAATTCAAACAGGCTGTCGAGCGTGATAAAAGTGGTCTTCTAATTGTCGTAAGGATGCGTAGGTATCTTCCAGTTATCCTACCACAGATCAACAGATGAAAAGTGTGACGCGGAGTATAGGCAATCTAGCGCTTCATCGATCCCGGGAAGAGGATAAACGACTTTCTTGGTCCCAGCAATCAGACGGCGATAGTCGACGCAAAATCGCCATGTACCATTTTTTTTTCTCTACCAGAATGACAGGAGCAGCCCAAGGACTGCATGACTCTTGAATAATAACTTTGTCCAGCATATCCCGAACCTGATCACTGATCACCTGGCGTTCTTTCGGCGACACTTTATACGGCTTTTGTCTAACTGGGTGTGAGTAACCTGTATCAAAGCGATGTCGGGTACGTGTCAGGAGAATGCAACGTGACCCACGTGGCTTCGAAAATCAAAGATGGACGAATACTTGAAAAGTAAAGTTTCCAGTGTATCACGCTGTTCCCTGGTCAGAGATTTGCTGATCATTCGGCACAGTTCTGACTCAAGCGCTGGAGCAGAAGTAACTCTTCGAGACGCGTCTTTTATCAAAACTACTGACGGAGCAGCATCATCGCTACATGTGGCAATCTTCATATTCACGAGCAAAACCACTGGTTGCAAAGAGAAATTGATGGCCCGAAGGGGTGAGCCACCCTTGTCCACCACGCAGCACGCAGTGAGGAAGAACAAAGAGTTTCTTGGCACAGTTGTAATGAAGCGCTCCGCCATAGCATCGAAGGTGTCGGAAGCACGACTGGGGCACAAAACTGGGATGCACACTATAAAAGGGCTGGGGAATTGGTATCCTCAGGCACATAAAACAGAACCTCCTGCTCAGGGGAGTCCTCTAACAGTCCAGACGGAAGGGAACTGTTAATGCAGAGCTCTCTGGAGCGACAGTCCACCGCAGCGCCACACATTCGCAAAAGATCAAAACCGAGAATCACGTCATGCGTACATCACCAAAGCACTGCAAACACCGCTGTGAATATCGCTCCGCCAATGCACACCGTAGCACTGCACATTCCTAATGGGTACAACGACTCACCACCTGCGCCGCCATGAAATTTGAAATTTCTGTCTCATATAAGTATAATTTTGCGGCCTAAGCACTTCTTAAACTGTAAAATAATAACAGAATAGATGCACCGGTATCCATAAAGACATTGTCGCCACGCCGTCGATAAGCACAAAAACAGTGTCCTTTAACATTATAACTGATGGAGAAATTTCTATAGGCAGAGCAGTCTCCAGCGGCCGCGCTGACTAGTTTTCCAGCACATGTGGTATAGACCGCCGTCTTCGCCGTGGTGACGAAAGCGGCGCGCAGAAGACGCAGGCGGTGTTGAGAAGCTGCGGTCGGAAACAGAAGAGTGACTGCATGGTCCATCCGTCTGCGGAAAGTCGTATGGAGGTGTAGGCCATTGTCAAGAACCGTAGAAACGGTTACGTGGCTGCGCTTGGTTGACGGGGCGATCGTAGCGGTTTAGTGGATGACTGCGGCAGTAACGAGCGATGCGCCCCTCAATGCCACAACGGTGGCAGACGGGGGCTGTGCGGCGAAAACCTTGTTCTCTGGAAGGCTCCAAGGAGGCAGGAGTCATTTGTTAATCGAACATATCCGCAGGTCTTCGGGTTGGACGCCGGGAATAGCGGGCAGGTGGTGGTGACGCACGGAACTCAAAACGCGGTTCGTAGTACTGGGAGTAGTGAGGCGTACGAGAGTCGTAGCGAGACGGATGATTATAGCTATGGACCCTAGCCGTTAGGCTCTAGACGTGACCGTGTGCCACAATGACGGAGTTCATCCCGGGCATCAATGGAGCCTCTGGAAGAGCGGTAAGATCAACCGGCACTAATGGTGTATGTACACCGTGTAGACGGCTCGAACCGCTTCAGTTCCTCACGAACTATTTGCGGGATTGTCGATGACAAGTCCGTGAAGCTATTTTCAATACTAGCCACAGTTGGAACTTTGGCTAGTCCCCCAAACCTTGGGGTTATGCAACGAGTCTTCAATGTCTCAAAAGTGCGGAAGTGACAAATGAGATTAGAAACGGCGTCCAGTTCATCTTTTGCTATCAAGAAATTGTAAACATCGTCAGCGATGCCTTTCAGCAAATCTCCTACATTATCTTCCTCAATAATTTGAACATTCGTTGCGTTACATAGCTTCGAGACTTCCTCTACATGCGTCATCCAGGTTTCTCCCGGTAGCTGAGCCCTGTGTGCGTGCAGCTGTACAGAGCATTTTTTCTTTTTTTTCACGTAAGGCAATAGCCAAAGCACAGACGCTTTTCGGTGACAGAATGCCCCCAGGTTGTCAGAGTCCTCATGGTTTTAGAACCAGACTAACACGGTATTTGTCAGGAAGAAAACCACGTTGGTTAGCTTAGCGGCGGCATCGCATCGGTTGTAGCGGCTCACCCGTTGGTAGTAGGTCAGCCACTCGCCATCGTCCTGGCTCGCCTCTCCTGCGAAAGTCCGAGACTCCCGATAGTGTGGCGCGGAACCAGCTCCAGCGCTGGTAGGCTGGTCTCCAACCCGGATTGTAGCGTCACCTTGAGTTGCTGGCGGATCATCGGCAGGTTGCATGGCGGTAGTCATTGGTTCAAGGTCCACAAGCTGGCGACTTCTACGATGCTTCAGTCCTAACTGTGTTGAATTTAGCGCCTGGATGATTAACCCACAGCTCCACCACAACGTCACGCCCGCAACGTAACCACGAAGACCTTCTGAAGAGTTTGTCAAGGGAGGTTCACACAACCAGCGGGCAGTGACGCAGGCAACACAAGCCAAGGTAGTTGTTGTTGTTGACTAAATAACATATGCTACATAGCCACAGAGGGGAATCGGCAAAGAATTGGATACCACAAATATTTTTGAAGTATACTTTCATGTAATAAAAAAAAAGATCCAACGGAGGGCGCACACCTCGAACTCGTCTTCTTCCTTTTTCTGGCGTTTCCGAACACTTCCCGTTTTCGTTGGGCCTTGTGCCTTCAGGAGTACAATTTTTCAGTAGTTATAAGTCTGGCCAGTTGCATCGAGACGCCGATTGCCTGTCCCGTCATCCAGTCGACCCGCCAAGCCAACCTGAATGTGACAATGACGCTTGCGTGCTCTCTATTTCAGATTTCTCCAACATTCGTCATGAGCAACGCCAGGACCCTCAGCTTCGCGAAATTATCAATCGCCTCACCGCCGATCGCCATGACCCTTCCCTTCGTTTGTTTGTGCTCCACGACGGCACCTTATACCGCCACAATATGCGACCTGATGGCCCCGACCTTCTACTAGTAGTCCCTCAGCACCTACGCTCAGCCGTCGTTCAACAGCTTCACGACGTTCCTAGAGCGGGTCATTTAGGCGTCTCTCGCACATACGACAGTGTGCGTCGTCAGTTCTTTTGGCCAGGTCTATAACGCGCAGTCCGCCGTTACGTAGCTGCATGGGACCGCTGTCAACGCCGGAAAAAGCCATCAGTTTTACCAGCTGGATTTCTGCAGCCAATCGACATCCCCATAGACCTATTTTCTCGAGTGGGTCTGGATCTTGTAGGGCCTTTTCCACTGTCCGCATCGGGGAACAAATGGATTGCGGTGGCCACTAATTACACCACACGCTACGCGGTCACACGAGCAATACCAACCAGTTGTGCAACTGATGTCGCTGCTTTCCTCTTTAACGACGTTATACTCGTCAATGGAGCTCCCCGCCAACTGCTCACCGACCGTGGTTGTTGCTTTCTGGCTCTTATAGTCGACGAGATCCTACGGCTGTGCAACGTTCGTCATTCTTTCACGACTGCCCACCATCCACAGACGAACGGGCTTACCGAGCGCCTTAACCGGACACTGACTGACATGTTGTCTATGTACGTTTCTGATGACCACCACGACTGGGACAAAACGCTGCCATTTGTGACATTCGCTTACAATTCGTCGCGTCACGACACTACCTACTACTCCCCCTTCTATCTTCTATACGGCCGTGAACCTCTGCTTCCTTTTGACAGCCCGCTCCTGCCCGCGCCACTGCCCGCTTCTTCTTCCTTGTCGTCCGTAACAATATTATCAATTCCAAGAATCAGGCTCAACTAACTCAATAGCTTGCGCATGCCAACAGAATTCTCTGTGAGCTAACTTCGATAGCCCTTTTTCCGCTGCAAAAATTAGTAATGCTTTATTGGCGACCTGAGGAAAACGTTCTGCCACCTACGTGTCTAACACGTATCTTGATCTAATGCGCGTTGGGATTGCAACGTAAACACTCAGGTCGCACGCGCACACTTCCTGGTGCTGTATGTTGCACCCTCTATTTCAACCTTTATCATTTTTTTAGCCCAAACGTTACAAAGCCAAGCACTGTGTCCTTGCCGCCCCACCAGAATGTCTCCCGTTATCGCAACCAATTTTAATTCTTTCTGCGCAAGTATACTCAATGAAGTTTATTGTGAACATATCGACTATTGCTATCAATTTTAGAGGTTTTTACAATGCCGTTCATATTGTTACGTGGTGGCATGATAAGCGATGAAACACAGCGACACAACAGAAACAGAACGACGTGATGACATTTCGATGAAATATGCTTTAATGGCCAGCGGGCCTGGCGCGAGCGCTCCGCCCCGCGCCACTGCCTGCTTCTTCATCTTCGTAGCACTATCCGGGGCCACCGAGCGATCGTCCCGATCGATTGCTAGAAATCAATTGCATGAAGTGATGATGAACACAGACTGTATTAGGACATGAAACGCTGGACATCACAGTGAATGTGAAGATGGGATGAGTGCTTGCCCCGTAGCATCAGGTCCAATCTTCACCGTTCGCCGAAGGCCAAGGCTCATGGACACGCCGAACGGCTTGGGCGGGGGTGCTGTCTTCGCTCGAGTGGTCGTGAGGTCGCTTCGTCGTAGGGTCGGTCGGGTCGGCTTTGAGCTCTTCCTGGTCGTCATGTGTTGTGGTCAGGGCTGGGGACGGGGCTGGGGAGAGCGGCTGGTCGGGTCTGAGCACGAAGGGCTGGGGTAAAGCTGGGCGGCGATCTCCACGGGCTCTCGGCCGATGGACCCGGCGTACGGTTGGCTTCAACAGGGAAGGCGAGGATGGGGATGAACCGCACCTCCAACCAAATGTTACGTGGTGGCATGATAAGCGATGGAACACGGCGACACAACAGAAACAGAACGACGTGATGACATGACGATGAAATAGCTTTAATGGCCAGCAGGCCTGGCGCGAGCACTCCGCCCCGCGCCACTGCCTGCTTCTTCATCTTCGTAGCAATATATTAAATGCTGATTTTCTAAAATGAGGTGAACTTTTCAAAACTGTGCTGTACTGTGAAAATAGTTTTTTTAAAAAAGCAGGTGCGTTGATAAGGTCCTTTTCATTAACTGCGTGAGCCGATGTGTCCTCGCTGGAGTGGTCACAAATACAGGGTTACTTGACATCAGGCAACTTTAGCAGAGTATATTTTTGCCCGTTCATTAGAAACCTTAGGATGACAGTAGAAGCCATGTGCACCTAAACAGATGCTTAGACTTGCACTTTGGTCAATATGCATAATAATCACATACTGCGTGTCAAGTGTGGTCTACGAAGGAGCGGAAGAAAACACACGAGGGGAGCACAAAAAAAAAGGACGGAAGACTTATAAAACCTTACAAATAGCATGATATTAACCAGCATAAACGTAACGCGAACTCGCGAAGGTATGCGATACTCAGTTTGATGGTGTTGTGCGAAAGAACGCAAAAAGAAACTACAGCACGCATCACCAGTTACAGGGACGAACTAGGGGTTGAAATGACCGACTGGGGCAAGGGGAGAGGATCATACAGCAATGCTTTTCAGGTTATAGTCGTGGTATGAAACTACTGATGCAATAGACATTCATTGCGCGTAATATTGTTGAAATGTATAGAAAATGTATGCCTAATTGTATAGATAAGCGTTTATTACTACAATATTGGGGAAGTCGGACTATTTTTATCAGGGAAAGCAAATAAATGAGAACGCTCAATTATATTCCTCCCCCCCCCCCTCATCAAAAATATTTTCAAGATGTGCGTAAGTCTCGTTAGGTACAGTAATGCGAAAGCAGGGGGCGGCAGAAAGTTAGGTGGGCGGATGAGGTTCAGAAATTTGCAGGGGTCAAGTAGATGCAGCTAGCATAGGGGCAATGTATTTAGATAAATATTTGGGAGAGGCCTTCGCCCTACAATGGGTATAGTCCGTCTGGTGATGAATGCGAAAACATTGCGAGATCTGTGATGCCGCATGGTGGACTCACCTGATTATACACGAGCGAATCACGGCCGCACTCGACCATATGAATTATGTGTATGGTGTATTCACCCAGGATAAACGAAGAAGCAGCGCAAGTAGAACTTCGTGAAAACGACGATTCTTGCTGCGCAGCACGAAATTTATTTGCAGTTTTACACGAGCCGTGATTGACTGCGGCAATAGAGCAAAAATGTGGCTTGATGGACCCCAGCATTCAAATTTGATGTGCACATTGCGCATACAATACTCTAATCATGCTCTTGCTCTCCGGGTCAGGTTTCTTTGTTTTGTGTCGATCTCGAAAAAGGAATCGACCGTGTTCGCCACTTGTTACTTTTTGATCTAATAGAGTGGTCGAACTTTGATTGTATTGCTCAAAATGGGAGCAGTATTGCTGCAGAAAGTGTTCGACCCGCTTTATTGTAAATCGGTGCCACTGACGCCCTGTAGAAATCCACTTTTCTCTGAAGCAAGGCTGTAAGATGTCTCCAGTGCTCTTTGCCCTTCACCTCGGACCACTTTCTTGAGTGTTCTACTTAACAGTAATATCCACGGCTTCTCTGTTCTTGGCAATCAAGTCAAAGTGCTTGCATATGGTGATGATCTTGCTTCCCAGCACCGAAAATGTTGTATCCGCTATATAACAATTTGGCATCGTCTCTGGCCTTCAAATGAATTGCTCCAGAAATTTTGGCCTTTTATTTATATTTGTGGAGATCAACGCCGCCCCTACATGCAGGATAGGAATGGCCAGGCGTGCCGCAAAAATATCTGGCCGTTCCATTGCATGCATTTAAGTAAAGTGCACTTTACTGGTGAAGGGAGGGTCTGGCTGTTCGGCGTTATACTGTTGTCCCCCATCGGCTTTCAATATTTGGTCAGGCCTTCGCCTTCAACGTGATTTTGTCGACAAAAGTTTATTATCTGCTTCAAGTTCTCCACTGCGAAATACATTATATCCAGCGCATTCACGAAATATCGGCAATCTTTATTTGGTTATTTGGTCCTCAAATCATGATCCGATCCGACGTGGTAACCTTTTCAGGCCTGTATGTGAGGCGAGTTCCCCATTTCTCCTTTCGCGATTTTTCCCGCCCCTTAATCACATTTTTAGAGCACTCATGCAAGTTTCTTTACTAGCATTTATGCAGGAAATTCATGCGTCGGTGCGGTTCTTCACTGTCCGGTTTTCGAATGAGTTTTAATAACGTGTTTCGCACTAGACTTTATAGAAAAAATTTATAACAATTTCCTTTCCACCCCCAACGTATCGTTCTCTGTACCTTGGCCTTAAGGGCCTTGATGTCGTGAATCGAGTGCTCATATCTCAATTTTTCGGTGCAGGAAAATGTTTTGCTTTAAATTCCACGCCGAAGCTCTCCCTGTGAACACATGGCTCCAGAGGAAAATCAAGTTTTGTATCCTTTATTAGTATGCCATCTGCGTGATTTGCCTGAAACAATTGAACACATTAATTGCAAAGAGGCAATTTTCGGGGGGAGGATAGGGGGGAGGGGGGGGGGGCGCTACAAAGAACACTCAAGAAAGATTTTGTTCTAAATTAGCACGATCTGCGATACCTTATATATACTCAACCTGAATATAAATCATATGACATCATCATCATCAGCAGCAGCAACAGCAGCAGCAGCAGCAGCAGCAGCAGCAGCAGCAGCAGCAGCAGCAGCCTGATTATACCCACTGCGGGCGAAGGCCTCTCCCATATTTCTCCACTTAACCCGGTTCTGTGCTAGCTGCATCCACTTGACATCTGCGCAATCATATGACATAATTCTCCTTATTGGCATCCGTATTTTGTAGGAGGCGCGTGTTTGATCGCAATGCTGAATCTGTTGCTCCTTAGCCAGGTTATGCTCCAACGTAAGGACAGTTATGAGAATAGTCAGTTTCAACCAGACTAGCTCCTGCTATTGAGATTAGATAATGCAGCTCACCAATAGCTGAGCGTTTTATGCACAGTCTGTATGTTTAAGTTTTTTGTACATAAACAAATATTATAAACACCGTGCATGAAAAGACACGGCGATAGTGCACTGCTCTTGCTCCTTGGCCAGAGAATATCTGCTCGTTCTGGCATGGGTCAAGACCCGGTGTCGGGAGTAATTTTCTCTTCATCGAAAGTTTCTGTGCGCACGCGCCGTGCACAATTCATACCCACAGATATTATCAGGAAATTCTGTCCTTGCCACTCAAGAACCAAGAAATGATGTCGCATTCAAGCGAAATTCTGGGTTTAATGTCCTACATTTGTCCGTAAATACAGTCATCTTAGTCATTTTTGTAGATTTCAAAAAGAAAACAAAAGCATTGACATAATCTGTAATACAAATACTATCTTTTCCGTTTCATTGCAGTACGGATTTATCCACTGTGCTCTGGAGGACCTCGTGACAAAAAAGTTCGGCGCGGACACATGGAAGATGCTTCTGTAAGCGTTTCTCACATAAATAGTATTGTATGTTCGCCTTTGCAGATCACTTATCCGTCTTATTTTCTTTCAATACAAGGAATATATATGAGTATTGATTTCTTCTATAATTAGTCACTGACAAGGCCAAAAGCTTAAGAGTTTCCTACATGTGCGGTCCAGCTGCAGTAAATTGGCTTGGCTTCTCGCTTTACTTTGTTCTCTAAAGACATTGCAATGACGAATTCTCGTTTCTTATTTTCGTATTTTGATTCCTTACTTTAACCTGAAAATGACATAACACTAACCCTAGGGTACTTTCTATTCCTTGAAACAGCATAAGTAAGGACAGTTCTTGTTTTGCGTGTGTGTGTGGGAGAAAAAGCTGCAGGATGATTTTTTACCACCAAAAGAGTAACTGGCATATGCGTCCTTCCTCCAACAGGGGGCGGTACGCAGGATATAAGCTTAAAAAAAAGAAAAGGTTTTTACAAAAATACCATTTTCATTTCTTTGAATGTGGTGAAAGGTACATTACGTTAAGCCCCTTTCAGAAGCAAATACCATTTTATTTTTATTTCTGGATGATTCAACTGGTACATATTTTTCTGAGACTCCGTAGTACACTTTTAGGCAGAACGGAAACAAATTAAATGGTACACTTGTCGTTGTTCTGATGCTTATTTTTGCAGCTTTCACTTCACTGTACACAAGCAGCTCGACGATGAAAACAAAGAACATGCGGATTTTCTTGTTGCCATGATTTATGCTGACAGCCATTAATATAGCCTCAACTTCACGTACATAAGGTGCCTCTCTACGTTCAATCGGCTGCAGGGAAAAGTCCGGCATCACGATGCACGGGGCCTCCTTTCTAATGCACAAGGTGTACACGGATGATATGACGCTGAAGCTGGTGGCCGCTGCCTGTGAAGTGCTCGGTGAGTAGCGGTTTTTTTACCTATATAAACGAAATCGCTCGTCAAAGTTCTTCTTTTGAAAAGGAAAGCTTTAACCAGAAATTATTACCAGAACAAATGAAGTGTCATTATAGGCAGGGCCACACCGCTGATAAAATTAGTAGCAGCGATTTCTAACGGTGTACTCCGGCAAATTATCGGAAAAAACGCAAAGAGAAGTGAAAGCCTTCTCGTGCTCATATATTTCGCGCTACCATGGAGGTGTCGAAGACAAAAAAAACATGAATAGTACGGTGAACCAGCCGATGTTAGAGATATGCTGACAGTACAGTAGCGAGTGAAAGACGGACAGAATAATATCTGTAACAGCTTGATAAAAGCAGCTCTTATCTCTGCGGTGTTTTCTCAACTAAACAACTCAGGACTCGAATTTAACATCGACGGCACACTGACGCCGTCAGAGTGCAGAAATGTCCAAAGATTTCGTCATGGAATGGTGTTTTCACTAAACTAAACAGAACGCCTTCCAAAGACTGCATTTTGTCGCATTTTGTCATCCGTATACATAGAGGTGTTCAACGACGTTCAAATGTTGGGTGGTTGAAGTACTACAAGAAATATTATCGGCCCACCGTCCGCCGACCGAACCACTTCATCTGGCACTGGTTTATAGCTTCGCTTCATTTTCGTTCTTCATGCACTGAATGACCACCCCTATGCATACATAGCATTCGAAATCTGACACTTACGGTCAAACAACTATTACAAAATCATCACAACTTATTAAAAGAGGCTGAGTGTAGTTGCGAGTAACTCAAATGAGTCTGTGGAGTACTCTAAGCTTATTACTCACCACAAATGTAATGCCTTCATTCACTCTAAATAGTTCTGTTGTGTAGTTTAAAGAACGAAGAGGTAAATTAAGCCTATTTGAGATCGCAACAAGCGAATATTATAAAGAGGGAGCGCGGTTGCTCTTTAAAATAATTGGACGACGGTCGATCGTACTTAAAGACGTCCGAGAGCCACTGTCGATGGCATCAAATGTAAACACAGCCGGAAATTTTGTCCACATTTAGGAACCGGTTTCTCGTGGTTTTTAACATTTTGTGTATTGCAACATAACAACCAACATACTCGCGATGGTCCATCGGTAGGCTTGTAGTTGCTAGCTGTTTTCAAAACCGAACCCTCTGATTTTCTGTAAGGCGAGTCGTTTTTTATAGTGCTCATTTTCAGCAGTTTTAGAAATAAAGTGCTCCGACGCTTCGAAAGCCTACACAAATCTAAGAAAATTATTTTACAATATACCACAGCAGTCTAACTTATTTTAAAATTTCAGTTCATTGGCCTATTCCGAGCTAGCGCAGGAAAAATATAAACGCATATTTTCGCTCGGCAAAGAAACTAATACCGCTGACATCAAGACTTGAATAACACAGTTTCAACCTATGCCTCATTGTAGAAGGTGTACCAGGAGGCCGGAATGAAAGCAGCCCTGGTTTCTTTCTTGTACGCTTTCGCCAAATATGTGCTTGCAGAATGTTTTTGCAAATCAGTATGGGTTTTCTTTGCAAGGTAAATTTAGAGTAAATTTGCTCCTGCTATAAATTTAAAGGCATACTTTTTACACACTGAGTGCTGTTTGCATTTTAAGGCAAACGAAAAATAACTAGTGGCCAATTCTATTTAAATACAAGAAGTCATGCTTTCATATTTTTGTCCTCATTGCAGTATCTCAGGAAGAATTAGTACTTAGTAGGTAGATGGTCATGTTGAATATTTTAGCGTCGTTTTCGCATATTCTATTGAATAATAGCCAACCACCTGTGAACAAACCAATGATAGGAAAGTAGCAGCGGAAACAAAACTCGGCACCGACATGTATGAAAACTGGAGCACTTATGTCAGCTCCGCTGTCGCTGCACCGAAGTGCCGACAGTACCCACTATTTGTCGCTGCGATGAGGGGGGCGTAGTAACGTTGCAGCTGGCGCGAGGACTTGCATTTCGTCTTCACTGCTATATTTTCATCATCAAGCACCTAGCATTGCCCAAGAAACAAGTTCGAACACTTTTGTCGAAACGTCTCGTTTCGACTGGCTCTTCGTCATCCCCATATCAGTAGGTATTACTTGTGTTCAAGTGCTTGGCAGCGGCAGTGCAGTTTTGATCGGTTAAAATGGTAGCGGCGAGAATTCACACCATGTAAGTTCTATCATACGTCCTTATTATTTTGACCATGCGCATATTGGTCTCGCAGATCTCTGAATCACGAGAAATTAAAATTCATTATTCACGTGAATGCACAATGCGTGAGGTCGTAACAAGCTTTAGTATAGAGCCACCAGATTACAACCGTTTTTACGGGGAATAAATTTGTTGTGGATTGCCCCATGCTCAGGTCTGGACCTCGACACGTGCCTGGAGGCTTTCGGCGAGCATTTCCTGTACTTCTGCCAGCAACATGGCTACGACCATATCCTGCGCGTGCTGGGCTCCAACATGGCCGACTTCCTGACCAACTTGGACAACCTACACGACCACCTGGCCTCCACCTACCCCGGAATGCGGGCACCCTCTTTCCGCGTGACTCCTGGACCGAGTGGGCAGATCATGCTGCACTACTACAGTGACAGGAAAGGTAACGCCCGCCTTTTAACGTTGTGGTGTGTTTCTATTTGAATCTAGGAGCGAATAACAGCGCAGCAATACACACGCTGTATTTAAAAAAACTGCATGATCTTGGTTGATACAAAATTCTGACTCACTAGCCACCTAAAGCTTGTTTAAACTGACCAAGAAATTTGTTTTGGCCATCGCCTTGAGAAAGCTTGCTGGGTGCTATTTTCGCACTGTGAGGACAACGCAGAGGGCTATGGAAAGGAAAATGGAAGGGGTAACATTAAGAGATAGGAAGCGTGCAGAGTGGGTCAGAGAAATAACTCAACTTACTGACATTCTAGTAGAAATAAAGAAGAAGAAATGGGCATGGACAGGACATGTAGTGCGAAGAGAGGATAACCGATGGTCAGATTACAAACTGGATTCCAAGTGAAAGAAAGCGTCTCAGGAGGCGGCACAAAATTAGGTGGGCGGATAAGGTTAAGAAGTTCGCAGAGGTCAAGTGGATGCAGCTAGTACAGAACTGGGTTAATTTGAGAAATATGGGAGAGGCCTTCGGCCTGCAATAGGTATACTCAGGCTGTTGATGATGCTCACATGCGGAAAGGCTGGTTCAGCACATTTTATTGTATTTGTTTCCTGGCAAGCTTAATGTTACCTGGAACGTAAGAAATATCAGCCGCATGTTAAAAAATCCGCTTCGTTATTAAACAAAATAGTATAGTTTTTATTAGTTCTTCGATGGTTCGTAGAAGACGTTTCACACAGTAAACGTTCTTACCGCGCATTCTATAGAAGATGTGCGGCTTGGATTTACACAGTAACATCTAACGGATATAGGGAAGGGCGGTTCAGTGCACCCAGAGGAAATTATCTTGTTGCCATATCTGGCAATATGTGACGAGATGACCAAGCCACTTTTTTCGAAGTGAAGTCGTGGGACCAGGAAGACTACGTTGTGCGAACAAATCTGAAGACACTTCCAACATTGGGATGACAAGCATTGAATAAACTAAGAAATATTCAGGTCTAGGTTTTCTCCCTTAACTAACTACGTTGCAGTCTAGACCTGCATTCTGAAGTCCTAACAGTTACGTTACCAAATAAGATTTCATTCGTCCAGTCAATAAATACCTGATTAGGACTACATATATAATTAAAGCCTTCTTGAATATTGCTTGGAATTTTGAGGTAAATTCGGAACATTAAACAATATAAAACAGTTTTCAAGGATATCGTGGGGAAGTGTTTACCTCCTCATTACGACTAAAAATAGTGCTTCTAAAGTTTAACTCTCGCATTATCTTGTTAAGACTGGAGTAAATACCCAGTGGTGGTACGTTTAGAGCATAATAACAGAAAACTACAAGCGTATTGAGAAGGACATGCAAATATGTAGATTTTTAATCCACGGTGAATAAAAACTCTAGAAATGAAGGGCATAAAAAATTGCATGGGGACAAAAATGCATTCTCTTCAATTTTCTGATTTGACTTCAGGGCTGTGTTTTGAAGCAGCTGATGGAGTTTCAATGAAACTGAATTGGTTGCGCTTAATTCATCAGGTCAAAATAACTTGAGAGCAGGTTCTGCTTCATTCGAGATATAATGTGCAAATGTAGTCCTAATATACGTACGTTGGACTGACAATGTTTGCTATGCGTCCGTCTCTCAAGGGAGTAAAGACTTTAAATTTCTGTTTGCAGCCGAACATTGTTTTGGCTCGAGGGGCACATGTGTTGCCGGGTTGACTTTTCAGTTTTTAGTAATTAGTTACAGGGACTTACGAAAGACACTAATGACCGGAGCGTCAATGTAGATTGAACGAACAATTTTTATATCCTGTTCTCCGCTTGCCATTTACGCAGGACTGCATCCAATCGTGTTAGGCATCGTCAAGGTGGTCGGCAAGGAGTTCTTCAACACTGAGGTCCGCGCTGACATTTCCGTTGTGTCAGAGTTTGGAGACAGGGCCCACGTTACCCTTGAGGTGACAGAGCATAACAAGGAAGGAAAAAGCTGCCTGCTGCCCAGGTAAGAAACGTATACATAAATAGGAGCGCACCTGCTTCCACGCATGTATTTTTGAAGTGGTGTATGATTGCAAAGGTTCAGATCACGCACACTAGCGGTAACTGGAATAGGCACTTTAGCACACAAGAATGAGGTTACCCAGAACGTATCAGCTACGTTCTTACTCATACCAATGATTCTGCCACACATTAGCTTCACGCGCGCTCATCAGCCAGACCTCTCTAATCTAGCTCACGTTTGGTTAATGCATTCTAGTCCCTGCAACGAGCTCAAGCAGATAGCACTTGGTACACCTTTCTTTCCCTTTTCAGACGGGTGGGTATTAAGCTAACGTTCCCTTCTCGATTAAAGTTGCGTTTGTTTTGCTTTTTAGGCTTAAACCTCAAAAAGGGATGTTAAATCGACCATTTACTTTGTTATGCTTTTCATGACTGAGGTGCTTGTGTATCTTTTCCTCTACTGATGCGATGACAGGTTTTGAAAGAGTACCGTCATGTGCCTGAATTGGCAACTACGACAATAGCGGAGCGCCTTATTTTGTTACCTATATCATACGCTCACATGTTCATTGCTCTTGATTTTGCGCATCTTTCTTAGTGGCCAGCACAGCCCAAAACGCGCGCGCGCACGCGAGCGCGTGTGTGCGTGTGTGCGTGTGTGTGCCTATGTGTGTGCGTGTGTACGTGTGTGTGCCTGTGTGTGTTCGTGCGTGAGTGCGTGTGCGTGTGTGAGTGTGAGTGTGTGTGTGCGTGTGTGTGTGCGTGTATGTGTGTGCGCGCGTGTGTGTGTGTGTGCGTGTGCGTGTGCGTGTGTTCGTGTGTGCGTGTGTGCGTGTGTGTGTGCGTGTGTGCGTGTGTGCGTGCGTGCGTGTGTGTGTGTGTGTGTGTGTGTGTGTGTGTGTGTGTGTGTGTGTGTGTGTGTGTGTGTGTGTGTGTGTGTGTGTGTGTGTGTGTGTGTGTGTGTGTGTGTGTGTGTGTGTGTGTGTGTGTGTGTGTGTGTGTGTGTGTGTGTGTGTGTGTGTGTGTGTGTGTGTGTGTGTGTGTGTGTGTGTGTGTGTGTGTGTGTGTGTGTGTGTGTGTGTGTGTGCGCGCGTGCTCCAGGTTCTTCGTTCTGTTGCTCTAAATTCGCTGCTACTATCATCAGCGGGCAATACAAATAATTTCAGCGCATGTCCTTGGCCTGAGCAACTACTTGCTTTGAATTCAGTCGGACTATATATAAGCATAAGAAAGCATTAACATGAGCACAAAAAAACGCACATTTAGCATCTGCCATCTCAATGTGTTGAAGAATGCTACCAATTTGTGGTATAAGCGGCAGAATTTAATATTGAGCATAAATTAACTTTGCCCTTTTTTATTGGGCGGTATCTCTACCTTGCTAGGGGTATTGCGGGTAGAATGCTACACTTTTTACTTCTTTAAACTAATTTTTCTAGTAAAGTTGGAGTCTTCTACGGAACGAGTGCACTTTGCGAAGGAGGCCAGCACATGTAGATATCCGATTAAATGAACCGGGGATAATTTTGAAATGGCCGCTGGTACGATACTTGCGCTAAATTTATATTGCAACTAATCAATAGGAGATGTCTTTGCGAAAATTCGAGCCAAATTTGAAAGTGTTGCAAGAGCCGATAATTGACAAATAATATTTAAAGGGTACTATTGGCAACCACCGCACGCAACCGATTTGGGCGACGCATCCCCTCGCAAACGTTCCGTAAGACGTCAGAGGGGCTTGATGCTTCCATCCGGTCTTTGGACACCCCCGTGCTATGCGGGCAGGATGAGGCGTGGCCGCGTGCTTCGGGAATTATTCTCTTTCGTTTTTCTTCAGGGCCGGCATGGGCTGCGTAGAGGGCGGAGGTAAAAAGCATTACATTTCATCACTCATATGTTCAATGCTAAAGAACCTAGCTTTAAATTTTTTGCCTTCCGGAAAGGATTGGAGGGAGACCTGGTGCTTGCACGCGTTCTCTAATTCCGGTGAATGGTTTTTGATGGACCATTTACGATCATATGAACGCGCAAGAAGTTTCCAGAACTCTTCAGCAGGTTACAGAGGCAGCCCATTGCTCCTTGACGTATTTTGTACACAATACACAAGCACCATGCCACGCGCAATTTGAATAAGAGCAGCACAAGAATTCTTGAAATTTCACCCATTCAAAAGGTTACAGACAGCGCTGATTTCAGGACGTCATTCTAAACGATGACCCGCGTAAATCTATTGTGTTGCTGTTGTTCACATAGCTCTCCTCCATAAAGGTCAAACGCCACGGAATATATGCTTCCAGAAGAATTCTACGCGCACAATTCACTTCATCGACTGGATTTCTCCATTTTGGGCCCTCGTTTTTCCGACCCGTTTTTCGGCGATGGATGAAGCTGAATCAGCGCTGCAGCTATTCGCCTAGCAATTTCTTTCCTTGATACTCGAAATCCACTAAAGCAACCGCGACAATTTCCTTGATTGAAATGTGGCGTGCTGCTATTACCCTGACTCTTATGCCCAAAAGCAAAAAATGCTCCTGTATGCAGCCATCGCAGATGAAACAAATAAAAGCTCTACCCTCCACAGGTCCGCAACGTTGTGAGCATACGTGCCCGTAGGCTTCGCTGCACCGGTGCGTAATTGCTAATTTTCATTTTTTTCTCACAAATTGCTGTTGAGTAAGCTCGCTCCACGTCTGACATTATGTTCCGTCCTAGGTAGCCAAGTATACATTAGGGCGCACGTAACGGAACCGCAGCATTTACACTAACCTTACCTCTTTAAATATTAATGAGCCCTCCCACCACATCCATGCTGGCTAATTTGGTTAATCTGCAGCAGCATCGTCTCGCACGTGCAAAAGAACTATTTGCTGCGGTCTATGTAGCACGTTCCCATATAGCTGGGAATGTTAGGTGAGCTGAAGAATATTCTTGGATAAAGTTGTGCTCTTTGATGCCTTTCATTCCCAGAACTAAGGTACTTTCGGCCTTTGCGAATATTCTTCGCAATTTATTTGCCTGTTAGCCAGTGTTTTGAAAAACCGATACACCACCTCATATCACGTCTTTAAAAGCAAGACAGATTTTTTTATATACGAACGAAAACCTGATTATGATGTCTGCGTCTTGAATTGTATGTAGGTTCTTTCCTTCGCGCTAAGTAAAGAGAATTCACAATTGCTCACTGATCTTGGCTACGGTACCATGAAATACATACAGATTAAATTCATTTCTTCAGTTCATTCTTTGCTGGCTAAATTTATTCTTTCAGGCAAACGTAATAGCAACACGCATGAGGCATGTCGCATTTCGAATGATAAAAAACATCGCCCAACTGCAATACCTCGCACCTACACTGTTGTTCAGACGGCTTGTCTTCACTCCGACGACCTCCGGCGCTATATGGTTATACACAAACACAATACGCACACAAGGAAATTAAACCAAGACGTTAACACAGATGATGCGCTCACACCAACTGCCTGTTTTTGTGGTATGAAGAAAACGAATACATCACAAAAAACGTTGGGTTACAATATGAAGAAGTAAATAGAAGATTGAGAAAAAATGCGAAGAAATTCAGAATGAAAAAATAAATGAAAATAAAGCGAAAATAATGACAAATTAGGTCCAACTTCTTGTCACATTGTCCAAACGTCTTGTCACATTGTCCAAACGGAGAAGTATCACCTCCTTGCTGTTGAGCACCAGCGACGGAACGCTCACGCATTCCCCTTCTTCCCCCGAAATCATCTTGAATGCTTCAATAATCTCTCTTTTAAAGCGGTCTTTTCCGCCTGCCAGCACCTTGGTTTCGGTGAACCTCGGTACGCAATGGGTGCCCCTCAAGTTCTGGTTTTTGTCATCCGTTTTACAACGAGAGCAACGGGTCGCCAGGTTTCCTGGAGCAGACATTGCGGCACACGAATTTCTGTGTTCCCTTAGCCTTTCATTGATGCATCGGCCTGTTTGCCCCACATAGGCCTTCCCACATGTCAGGGGGATGTAACCCCACGTTTTTTTGTGATGCATTATTTTTCTCCATACCACAAAAACCGGCAGTTGGTAGCGAGCGCATCATCTGTGTTAACGTCTTTGTTTAATTATGTTTGTGTATAACAATACAGCGCCGGAGGTCGTAGGAGTCGTATAGCCAACTATAGCTCGCTCGCAAGTACTGCTGTGCTTTTCTTCAGTATGCGGCAGCTAAACATTTTACAATGTTCCGAATGTTTCGCGTCCTCAACAAGAAATATAGCTGCATACATGGTCACATTTTATATGTTCTTTTTTTTCATGTTTTATCGTGAGAGGAATACTACGCTATGTAGAACTTTTTAAGCGTGGCCCGTGCTCCGTGCTCCTACGCGGCGCGCGCCGCCCAGCCACAGATATCGCGCCGTCGCCATGGCAACGCCGTTGCAGAAGTGGTTGCGTAGATTTTTTTACTCTCACACGCAGGCTCCTAGAGTGCTCATACTCTCGACACTAAGCGCCATCTGAAGGGTGTGCGCGGCCAATGACTGCGGGTCGCGTGGGCGCTCCACTTTGAATGCTTGTTGTGAGCGAACGTTCTTCAATTATGCCTTTAACGCCCTCTACCACCTACGCATGTAGGTGTGTGATGTGCATCGCTACATAGATGTTTCCCTGTTCCACGGAATGCTACAGCAATTTGAAGCGTGCTGTCTCCTCGGTCGCGTAATATACCAGGGTAGTCTGCCATGCAGGTTACGAACTGTAAATCGCCGTTAATGCTCTGCAGTGGCGTGCTTTTTTTTTTTTGCGCACGATGATGTAAACCTGACTCCATGGTGTCAGATTTAACTAGATCGACAAGCTTCGCGCTGAAGTTTGTGTATACGAAACGTGTGTTTTTGGCCAACAGTGGTTCGTCTTTGGCTTCCGTTTTTCCTTTCGGAGAATTTGACCAGGACTACCAATTATTGTTTCTTTATTTCACAGAGAGGTCGGTGTGCAAAACGGTTGAGCACGGTAGCTTTTCGCTGTTGGTATCTACCTCGGACTCAATCCGATTTTATTACGTGTTATGACCTGGCCCAAATGGCTAAGCAGCGGTTTAACACGCGCCGATAGCTTCTAAATAAATATACTCGTCTTGTTGCTGCAAACCTCGAGGGAGCTGGCTGTTCAAAGTTTAATCCAAATAACGAAACGGGGTTGTGCCCTCCAGCGATGGCTCCGTGGTTTGCGCTTTTGACTGCTGAGCCCGAAGACAGGTTCGATCACAAAATCGACGGCCGCGCTTCGATGAAGACGAAGTTGAAGCGTCTGTGTAGTGTGCGAGGTCAGCGCACGTTAAAGAACCCCAGGCAGTCGATAAATTTCCGGAGAATTCCACTACGGCGTATCTCATAGGCAATGCCACTTTTGAATGCTATAGCTCACATACTATAAGAAAACTGTTTTATAGCTCCAGCATGCATTTCTTTGCTGCTCTTTCTTTGGCATGTATGAAAATGTGTAGGTGAGGGCATAAGTAAACGGAGCACGCTTTTCCGTTCAAATTAAAATCACGATTTCTGCACTGGAGATAAGAAAACAATATTGTCCAAGTGAAAGGGCACTGGCGTCTGCTACCGGATGGCATATACTAAGACTGCCAGTTTTAGTTATGCAACGCGCGAAAAATGAGCGAAGAAAAAAAAACGTGCTTCGATTACTTTTGTCCGCACCGGTACGTGCAGGATATAAAAAGATATATTATTCTTGACATCTAGGTGCAACAGTTTGATAGGCGCTATAAATTTCCAGGGATAAAAGGAAATCATAATGCGGCGGTGTTCATAAATAAAGCACAACAAAATTTTCCTGCCGTTAGCTAGCTTGTCAAGTCAGATGAACACAAATCGATAATTTGTTGATGTGACTGGCGCACAGGATGGCGAAAAACAACACAGCCTAACTGCTGAGGTTCGAAATGTCTGGCAGGAAGGAAGATGAGCGCATTTGAAGGGGGAGGGGGAGGAATTCTATGCGAGTCATACGCAAGAGTAATGTTTTAAATTGTTCAAAAACGTTTTATTGTCAGTAAGGGATCAAAACCGTATTATTACCGCAGCAGTGTGGTGAGCACCGGCACATTTAACGTGAACGTAAAATAAATCCCGTAATAGCAAGTCAATCATAAATCTATGGCAATAAAAATAAACTTGCTCCGACACAACCGTCCGCTGAAAATGTTTTTGGCGATATTTTCTAGCGCCCGAAGGCTAGTTAAACGCGGCTGCCTTGCAGGCGCGGCGCGACGATATCGCGGCCTCGCAGTACCCAAGGAAGCCCCTGAGCGGCAGCGTGCCAGTCGGCAGAAATTGGCCGCGGCCGGGACCGACTAAATAATCTGGTCTATATGTAGCGATGCACTAGGTGAACGCTGCTCTGTCACACAATGGACCTTACCAATAATGAATCTATGCCAAGTGATTCTGAAGTTAGTTGCTGGAGTTCAAGTTTCATTTAAATAAATAAAATAACTACATAAGATACACCATGGCTCTGTCTACGTCGATGAACCAAGCTAAATTGAAAATTGCTTTCGATCTTTAGCCTAACTACAGATAACCACAGCCATTTTTTTCTTTTGATTTACAGCAATGCGTCCGAGACACTCAGCAACCGCCCTGAAGACCTTCCCATTGGTGTGCGGACCATGTGTGCAGCGTTTCCGTTCCACGTAGTGTTCGGCCGTGACTTCGGCATTGTGCAGGCGGGCAAAGGCCTGCTGCGTCTCACAGGGCACCGCTGGAAGGAGAATCTGGGACAGCGTCTAAAGTTCGACGACCTCTTCGAGATCACCCGACCTGTCATCGAGTGCACCTTCGAGTCTATTCGCAGCTATTGCAACCAGGTCTGTGTTTCTGACAAAACCCTTTAATCGCCTCTCCATACCTCCCCCAATTAGGGCTTTATTTAGAACTATCTAGTAACCCAATCTGTCCAGTATTTGGTGCAAGAGGGAACGTGCAACTTTCAATGTACCAGTTCTGTCATTTAGTGTTACCGTGCGCAAGTCATAAAACTAATTTGAAAGTATATCAGGGCTGCTATCATACAAAGTATTGTGCGGATACCTCTACGCAACGTGTCCTCACTGTTCCTTTAAAGAGCGAATTGTGTCACTGAAAACCCCACGGAAGGATGCGTATGCGTGGGAAATTCATTTTGCGAAGTATGGCGTAAACTGTATCATCATTATAATGGCCTTCCATTTTGGTTGGTGATAACGTCTATAAAGTAAGTACTTATTTATAATAATATATTGATTACACTGGGCTTATATTTCGCACTAAGTACATGTTGAATGACAAATAATTTAAAAGAAGCGCAAAGCGTCAAGGGAAGAGTGCAAGGAAAACAGCGTGGCCTATTTCTGCGATACTTTTGTTGTTGTTGTTTTTTTTCACAAACATCTTGGGCATACTCTCGACATTCTGTACTAAATTTCGAGTACACTCTGCCTCCAGTTTTTTATAATTTTGATATAATAGCTTTACTACAATCACCTTCAGTATTTAGTAGTGTATAGTACGTTATTTTGCACTTGCTGTCTTTGAAATTGTGAATTCGAGGATGAAGTTCACATTATTGCTTACGTTATCTGATGTTATTCTAGTGATAACTGAAGCGTATTACTGGTTTTCTATTAGCTTAAAGCGAGTACAGAGAGCATTCGCGTCACAATTTTCTTGGCCGTTGTGTACAACTGTTCATCTTCAAACCTGTGCGAATAAGGCAGGACAACATAGACACACGCAAAGCAGAGTGTCTCTGTTATCTTGTCTTATTCGCACAGGCTCGAAGGTGAATGAATTTTACTAACTAGCCTGCCAGAAGACTCTGCTAAATGTACAACTGATCACAAATGTCTTAGTTTGCACTTCATAAGAAATTATACAAAAGGAAAACGCCAGCAGTTAGTGCATATACCACTAATGCGCATAGTATCATACAACAAGATGCAAAAATATCGGAAAAGAGCGTGATCACAAATCTAGGAATATTTGGCACAATAGTTTCAAGGAAAGCCCGCAGTATGGCAAAGCACACGCACATGAAATGCGCATGCTAGCAACGGCAGGACATACGCTGCGTCTCTTGGGATGGAACCACTGCATGCAAAATGGTCTTCTCGCTTCCCTATAGCGCCTTCAGTACCCATTCCCCACATCAGGCCTAAACTAGCGCAGCCGCCGTACATTTTCTGGTATTTTTTTTGTTGCTAACACCATTGTGAGCTTAAGGGCGCCAACCTGAGCCGGACTAGACCCCTCGGAAGGAATCAATACTTCCTCCGAGAACTTTTTTGCTAGCTTCCTTCTTTGCCCTTTTTTTTCTTTGTTATCCTATTTTCTTTCGCCATCACCCCCGACTAATTGCCTTCTGCAGTGGGCTATCTTACACTGCGTGCCCCATTCAGTCATGCATTTCATGGGAAACACATCGTCCTCAAATACTTTTGTCCGCATCTCTATTTCTGCCAGTTAGTGGCGTGAATGAGTGTTTATAGTCCAGCTAAATTAACACAAATGGCGACTAGGCGGCATGGTCTTCGCACAACTGCGGAAGCTGCTTTCTTGCTGTACTATTCCGGATCGCCGGGGTTACTGTAGGGATACAATTCTGGAACCTAGGTTATCACCCAGCAGTTTATGTATGGAAAGCTTACTGCTTTGCACTTAATATTCAAGAAAATCTTCTTAGCTCTGTAACGAACCAAGGACAATGACATGTTTCTAAGAAAAGTTATACATTCCTTCTGCGTTCTTAATACAGCCCCATTCCATTCTCGGGCTTTTTGTTGAGACATTCTTCCTGCGTTGAATTTGAGTGCTAAGTCACTTTGATGGCACGCAAGCAAATACGAAGCCCCAAGAGCTGAAGACAAAGATGTGCTCGTACGTAGCGCTCCAATAGCCCACCGACTACAAACATCATTTCCCCTCTACTATTTTTGTATTTATAACGAACCTTGAAGTATGTTTTTCTGCTCTGCGCTATAAATAAATATCAGTGCTTATGAAATTCAACAAAGAAGGAAGAATGCCACTTTCGTAGACAATGTGTACCTTATAAAGTCCGGGAAAAAAAATCGCAAGAAATTTTAGTCCTTCTTAGAGTGAGAGCTGAAAGAAGGTGTAATATGAGTGTAATTTTATTTTGTTTAGTGAGCACATCTTGATGGTAGAAAGCAAGAATAAAGCGCCAAAAGGAATACGTCACAATAAATCTTAAATATTAACTGCAGAAGGAATTGTACACAGCAGTGTGACGACAAAACAAAAAAGGGCCAGACAGATGCTTAATATAGCTCTCCAAGGCAGTGAATGTCAACCTGGATCCTCTGCTTTGTCCGGCTCATATGGCAACAGTTATACATAAATCACACATCGGGACGAATGCGATTCAGAACAGAGCCAGTATTCTGCCCAAACATTTTGAGTACTGTTTTCATTTTTAGAATGGTGCACCTTAACATAACGAAGCACATGACCTATATATATAGCACCGCTTAAACGCAACCCTAAGAATATGCCTTTGTTGCCTACTTGTCGCCACTCTTACTCGATACCCAAGTGTTACGAGTTAAAGTTTCGGAACAATATCTTATATTTTGCAGTTTAAGCCATAAAAGTAATACATTAACATGTGGCAATGACATTTTAGGTACGTTGCGTCCATCAAAATACTTGTTTTCCGTGCTTCATTGACGTTTATAATTCAACTTTGTGCGTGCGACGTTAACTCCTTTCCAGCCCGAACGTCTCACTCCACACTCCAACAACAACCCCGACAACGCCATTTTTTCCGCAATATTACTGTTGTCGCGTTAACATGGCGGGTTGAACTCGAAGAACTCTTTGATCATGTATTATCGCAGCCAGGAGACACAATCCAGAGACTTGTTGTATGATATTGCAAAATGTCTTGAAGTTTTGTGCAATCTTCTCAAATTAGAAATTTTTGTTTGCATTTTGTGAACCAAACTAGTTCGGACAAATATAAAATTTTTATGCCAATAAGAAGCAGCGATAAACTGAACTAATGATGTCTTAATTAAAGAACCTTTTATCCAACAGGCTATTACTATATCCTAAAAACATTAAAGTGTCCGGTGAACGCAACACTCTTTTAATAGTATGTCTCTGAATTGTGAAATAACAGCCCTCTATGTATGCCTTCGAAATGTGCAAATTTACACAAGCAAACAAAAATAGTGTCAATATTTCTCAGAGAAGTGAAATCGAAAAGGATTCAAGCATCATTTGATTTGTTTGAGAGGCACATGTATTGGGCAGCGGATAGAAAACAGAGCGCAACTCGCACGACCAAGCGACATGCCATCCGTATGCCACTTAAAGAACGCTACCGTCTGAAAATACGAGGAAGCGTAGCGCTTCCTTGCATATTGAAAACCATTGCTTCTTAAAACCTAGAAAAATAATAGCTGCAGCTCACCTCTAAAGTTTTCACGAACGTCCCATATAGAAATTCAACACAACTGTAAAACGCCTCACTTATTACGCATATATTAGATCAAAACTTGAATATCAAGATATTAATAAGCTTGAAAGAGTTCGATGAAATTCTGCCCGGCTTATTTACACAAAAGTAAAATTTCAGGCTCGTTTATGGAACTCATGGCGACCAACAATATTCAAGCACTTGAAGTACGAATAAGGAAATGCTTCCTTGAATTCCCTGTATTCCCTATTTACCTGTAAGCCTGCTTTTGACCATTCCCTATTTTTTTTACTCCGCTCACCACCAGACTTGCCCGACATGATAACAAGCCTTGAATGACACCGTATTTTGCGAAAGGTCACTGTTACATGTTTCCTTTGCTTTCGCGCACTTTATCAGATTGGAGCAACCTTACGGGGTTTTTTCAGGGCCTGAGTAAAACATTTTTTTTTTACTGTTTTGTGGCACCGGTGCATATATACATTTTTGTATTGTTGCTTTTAATATTGATTCAGCTTTGCCGATCCATCTTGCACCCTAACGAGGTCTGTGTTATGCGCTAGATAGGTAAATTTAACAGTGAACGTGGAGGGATTTTTAGTTTGAACTATATTGGTTGATTTATTTCCGAAGTACATGATCGGTTATCGTTGAGGCACTAGTGACGCTATGCATGCTAGTATAAAGGGGTCTTAATACACGGGCTCTTTACTTTAGAGCTAAATCGCTGTTTAACAACTGGTATGGTTTATGAGAATTTACGTGATAGATTTACTGAAGGTATGAAGGAAGCAGTATTGGAGGGCTGTGCGTAAATTACACCGTGCATCTTGTGTGGTTTATATGCACTGACAATGCACTGTACACTGACGTGTCGTGCTTCGCCTGTATAAATCTGGCCTCTGCTGCAGACATCGAGTCGTGAGTCTCCCACCTCAGTAGTCGAGCACCCTAACAATCAGTCAGCGCAGCAGGACCTATCGAAGACAGCAACCTCTTCTCACTGCAGCTTGAGCGGTTTAATAAAAAAATATTGGAGGGGTCCAACGCTGCTGAACCGGATGTGGAGCGAAAGCGTTCGGTGCGGGAAACTCGCTGTTGCAGTTCGTCTCTACTAAGGTGGCAAATAGCAAATTTTTGTTATCAACGGCGGTTTCTTCTTATTCTTCTTGTTCTTCTCTTAGCTGCCTCTTCACGGCGTAGCTGCGGCTACCCAAGGTCTCGCTTTGGCTGTCGTAGTGTTGCTTTTGCCATAAAAATACTTTAGTGTCAGCCGGCGACTATAGGAACGGTCAACATAACCAAACTACCGTGCAGGTTTTCGTAGTGCAGACAAAGGAAGGCGTGCTAAAGTCCAGAGCAGAAGCAGCTCCCATCCTTGAGAGTGCTGAAGAGGACAACAATCCTGCAGCTTCTTCTCCGCCGATTCTACGTCTCAAAGGCCAAATGGTGTCCGTTGAGGAGACGAACAGCATCCTGTTCCTATGTTCGCCTCGCGTCAAAGATATCGACAACATGCAGCGCATGGGGCTGTTCTTCAGCGATCTCGCCATCCACGACCCGGCGAGGGAGCTCATTCTGCGTTCTCACCACCACCGTGGCGAGCGAGAACTCATTGAGAAACTGGATGAGGCCACTAATCGATTGCGCATGCTCCAGTCCAAGTTGGATGAAGACAAGAAGCGCACAGAGGAGCTTCTGCACGCCATCCTTCCCGCTAAGGTGAGCTGATGCAATTTTCGTTTTATTGAGCTCGCGCTTTTCTACCGAGAAAGACTTCGATTCCTTCAAATCTTTACCCGTAAAAGAGGGTAGCAGCTCGCCTGACCTATATTCAGTTACTAAAGGTCGAGTGGAAGGAAATCTTCTTGTCAGTGTACCTAAGTCACAAAGAACTGTAAGCTAAATTGTGCTTTATTACATTGCGTATTACTACTACCTGTCATTTTGAATGTGTGCACACAAACTGCTTTCATGGGAGAGTAATTTCGCTCTACATTTGCCCTAGTATGGCTAGGCATATCGCGAAAATGTAAGCTGAACCGTTACCATTATGTATACGCAGTCTAGGCACACCAAAGTTTGCTTTTTAGCTTTATATTTATAGGCTGCGCCACAGTCAGAGCTCAAACTGATTTTGTCTCTTTCTAGTAAAATGTAAAAAACGACTACCCCTTAGCTCGGCTAAGCCCAGTTATGCAAGCGAAGAGTTTTTTTGCTCGATTATTCTGTATTGGTAACCGAGGTTAGACTCACATAGGCCGGCACCAAGTTTATAAAGTGGAAGCTCCTTTAAGCATGGTCCGACACGGTTTGCTATAGATTAAAACTTCCATGGCTGTCTGGGAACGTAAAGATCATACAGACGAAACACGACTTTTTCAGACACCTCAAGGGCACCACAGGTTGGTCTAGATGAAACAAAGGTGTCGAGAGCATTTTCAAGGGGTGGGTCCCACGAGGCGAGCGAGATAGGCATTGGTGGCGGTGGAGGGAAACGGTAGTCAGGCGACTCGATTGCTGCGTGGCATTGTGTGAGGCAATGCTGCATATTTCCGGAAAAATGTACAGGTAGGAATGAAGTTTGTCAGCTGTGTGAAGAGAAAGAAGCAGCAGGTGTGCGAAGTAGAATTGAGCGCCGCCGGCCACGCACGCCACACGTCAGAAGGAGTAGCAGGCGATACCGGCTCCTCGCGCCTCACCTGAGATTACGTTGCCGGAGCGAGGACCTTGGCTTGGGAAGGTTACTAAAGCTTCAGATTTGGGGAGGAGGAGGAAAGAACTTTTATTGTCCAACAGTAATGGCACGTTCCTTTCCCCCCTCTCTCTTGGGTACTACGCCGGAGAGGTAAGAGGCACCGCTTTAGATACTGGCCACTTTTTGCACTGAACGAGGAGGAGCTGGAGCGCAGGGTCCGAACTACACAGCGGGGTCTCCCAAGATTCTGTAGAAATTTTATTTAGCTCCCTACTAAGAGAATTGGAGCATTCCCAAATTGTATGCTCAAAGAATTCTCTTAAACCGCCGTGCATACACTTATTATGGTATTCTGCACCGAGCAGACAGAAATGCCAATACCCATGCTCTACATCTTTCATTTAGCAGCCGGTGAACAGCCTAGGGAAAAGGCCTCGAATTTGATGGGTGTTAGAGCCAAAACTGCAAAAAATAGAACAGTTGCATCAGTTTTGCTTTTGATTTCTATTCCACACTTACATTTGATTGTATGCCCAGGAAAGGTCATACGATAAAATATACTGTCAACGAAAAAATCATGCAATGCAAACCAAAAGTGATGTGCATTCGAACTCATGTCACTGTTGAAAATCCAAAAGGAAAATAAAATCAGTTGTCGCAAAGATTGTCGTCAAGAGAATGGAAATAGCAGGCTGTCCGTTATATATATATATATATATATATAAGATGAGGTAGGGGCCCACAAACGAAAACAAAGGTCCGGCCGAAACGTCGGAAATAAACCTTTGTTTTCGTTCGTGCGCCCCTACCTCATCTTATACATATTTCTGGATCCTGGAAGACTTTTATGAAACATATATATATATATATATATATATATATATATACGCGATATCCGGAGGTCGTGGGTTCGACTCCCACCATCGGCGCGATAGTTTTCCTTCTGCTTTTCATTTTAATATTCTTTAACCCGATAATCACCATAAGACTAATTCTTATCAAATAGCAACAACCAAACTTGGAGGAAAAAAATCCCCAACATTTGCGTTAGACTTGTAGACTGTCAGCTCCTTTAAAAACTCTGTAATAACAAGCCCCTCATTTCCGTTTCAATTATCTGCATATGTATAATTTGTAGGGTACCTGTCGCCACTACAAGGCTATTTTTAAAATCTTCCTGAATCATAGATCTGCTGAACTAGCATATAGAACGGTGTTAGACACGCGAAAAAAAAAAAATTGGTAAATTTCGTTCATAAACAGGGTGACACAAACTTCACACGAAGAACATACGAAATGAAAGAAATCAGAGTGCCGGCTTTGATAAAGCTTTAGAGCCCAAGCAGTCTGCTTTTAAGACAATAACATTCGTAGACGTGCTGTTCTTCGCAGTAGGAAGGACCAAAAATCCTATAACTTCCTGAACGTTCGGAACGCTGCCGCGCTAGGTACTAGCCAAGGAGCATGGTTGTGAAGCAAACTCCCTTGCCTCAAAATGTTTTACACAAGCTATACCTTTCGGACACAACGCATTTTTTCCGGCCTGCTTGATTATCTCGAGTTAGGTGGGATTAAGCTGTTAATACCGTTCTTGAAAGTACATATTTGACGCATTGTACTTAAAAATAGGAAATTTCCTCATGGTTTCGTCGTTTTTGGTGCGCAGTGTAAATCCGTGCTACATTTTTTGAGCACAAAAAAAAAGCAAAAAAAATAACACGACTTTATATGCTAAATAGAAAGTGACAAGAAACGCCCTCCTCAAAGTTCCTGTAGTCATTTTTTCAATGTGAAAACGGCGCACATACAAACGATGATGACACCCTAGAGAAAACGACGCGGACAGGTGCGCCAGCTCCTGTCCCTGTAGCTCTCTTCTGTGTGTTTTCGTTTTTATGTGCGCCATTTTAACATAGATCATTACCAACTGGCCTAACGTTTTATTTTTCAGTCGATTTTTTTTACTTCCAGATTAATGGTACACAGTGAGTAAAGAAGGACGTTTTTGAATTCTAACTAATAATAGTTTTTTGGGAACTGGTAAAGTTCATGGTTATGGTAGGAGACCTTACGTAGATGATTGGTTAGTTATCGTTCTCTATTTTGAGAGAGACGGGAAACGCGGAGAGATGTAATCGGTGAAGAGGACGAAAAAACGGTGGGCAGGAAAAGACGAGCGGACGGATTTAACACTTGCTGTTGGCGAACCTGGATGGGTGGAAATTGTACCTTATGCCCGCTTCTCTCTAGATCATGTTGTAGGAACTCTGAGGGCATCAGCACACATCGAACGAATGCGTGAGAGCGACCTTTCAACGGTATGAAGGTTTTTGCACAGAAACGTCGCCTAAGGGAAACACGGTTTAATTTTCGATGTCCACAAGCTATCCTTCTGATGCGTCTCTAGCGTCAGTTTGAGTAAACACATATGTGACATACAAAACATAGCGAATAGAATCAAGAAAAACTTGAAACTTGGAGCTGCAACTTAATTTACTGTTTAATAAATAATTACGTTGTAGTCTTACTGCGCGCTTCGGCTGAAGAAAGATATACTTCTCGATATCTTGGAAGTTAATTGCTCGAAGTGTTGCAATGAATTACAGCGCGACGTAACTACGTCTGTCGCGTACAATGTCAGTAATCAACTGTAATATGCGCACTCAGTTAAAGACATATATAACTGCATGGCAATTCTTCGTATGCAGCAATGCTGAACTCTGTCAACTTTGTGACTATAATTCAACAAATTGTTAATAAAGTGATTAAAACCATTCTCTCAAGCTACATGCTTTTTCACAAATAAAACTGTTTCAGACAGCCCTTAGCAGACGTTTGCGTAGGTAATTGCAATTTAAAAACGGTTTCTTTTCCAGGCTGAATAATGTGTAAAATCAGCCTAAAAAAATATAAGTGGAATGAACGAAGAAACAAGTTATTAGTATTGTTGCATCAAAAGAGAAATGCAGTAGAGGAGAAAGAGATGAGTACGTTGTCTAATTTTAGGAGTAGAAATAATTTTGAACTGTCGCTTGTCTGCCCATCGCACCTCGCTGGCAATATGTGGGACTGATCAGCTCACTAATAAAGCATCTAAGAGGGATGCCATTATACGTTCCCCTGAAACTGCTAATGCACCTTCACTGCGTGCGTTTTGTATTCGCCGTGAAAACGCACTGCCAGAAATCGGTAACTGGCTACTGCTGAAATTTCTCCACTGACCACGAACCATGTCAGAAAGCTTGCTGACTCTGAGTCAGCGACTGCTTATCAAATTAGCAGTGCTGTAACGAGTTTTATATTACTTATACGAAACGTAGGGGCAACACCATCTCTTGGAATACAAGAAGCGTCATGTACTAAGTAGACTATTCTCTAAATTGGGCTATCAACTTTGTTTATTTCCCAATCGAATGGTGTATTTTTACCTTCGCCACATCTAGTATACTGCTACTTTATATGCGAAATGAAAGCTGCGAGCCAAAATTAGATGATAATGTGTACAGCGCAATGCGTCGAATCTTTTGAGACCCTCCGGAAAGTATTGCAGCAGTGGTCTGACCTCAACTTCTGTTTGAAGGTCAACGGAGTACATGGGTTGTGACAGCAACGGCAGTCGGTGCGAATTGCTCACTCAACTATAGGAGTGTTGTGGTGCATGATCCGCTGATTCATCTGACACCACCCGGAACCTTCTGCGCCAAACGGGCGACCAAAGAATTTTATACATATGGTGGCACTAGGCGATTTACTTTCGCTGCCCGTTTGGCTAGGCTATATATACGGAAACTAAATAGGTCTGAATAGTGCCTCTGGATCACTATACCGCTAAGCATCCGTTCTGTGCGACTGTCGTGTAGTCATGTTATACGATACCACATTTTTCGCGTGGTATATATACGTTGCTGCTCTGCGCTGGCCACGCTGGATAACCATTTTGAAACTACAGCTCACATGAACCTGTATTGCATAAACATGACCTTGACAAAAGTAGCTATTAGAGCTAACGCTCTGAAACTTCTCGACATGAAACCTTAAATTCCCGAACTTTGTCTGCTAATTTGTTTAATGAGGCCATTGGTTCTATGGGAAATGATCCCATGGGACCTAAGCAGAGCTATTCCCCACATAGCGGCATGCCTCACTATTCGGTGATATATGTGACATTAGCGTTATAATAGAACGATATTGCGTCGACCGCTAAATTAAAGCATGGCGCCGTGAACACGCATCAGGTAGCTTATAAGTACTCCTGAAAGTGCAATAATGATAAACCGACACCGTAGCTAAACTGACGCATCCAGCACTGCATTAGACAAGCTATTTTCATCGGCGAGATAAGGTTGCTTTTCATCTGATAAATAAAAGAATGTTATATTTTTACACAGAAGAAAACTGTAAATAGAGTTAAAAATCTTATGTGAGGCGTAATTAAGTTTGAGCATGACATTTAAAATTTTATGGATCCGATTTCCCTTTGTTAAAACGACTCTGCAAGTGTTAGAGTATGTGTGCTTTATACACAATCCTGAGCCTGTACGCCGACTACTGTGTGCGACAGATACTTCATCATGAGTTTTCTTACCCTTCCAGAAAAAAGGTATCTCCCTTCTTTTCATTGAACTGCGAAACAATTTATCAGAAAAACTTTACAGGTGCTTTTTATTTTTTCATTTTTATTCGAGTGGCAGCACACACAAAAACATTGCTCGCGACTTGTTGGGCTTTTGACCTTCCTGTATATATTCTACTTTGGTATGAACATCATTCATGCCTGATCTTTAAAAGAGCGCTGAGGAATGCGCGAGCCTTCACGCAACAGACGGTTGAAGCAGTCGATTACAGCATCAATAATAGCGTTATTCAAGAATATGTAAAGTAAACGTTCTCTTGCAATTGTAATTTTCGGGCTATAGAGATGTTTGTTTATTACTAAGTTATTCAAAAAATGGCGCCAATGCCTGCGTTGTCAAAGCTAATGCGAGCCCAACGGCGCCTTTGCATACTGTCGCGTCTCACGGTTACTGCCACCACATTTGCTTGAAGCAGAATGCAACACGCAGGCCCCAGTGAAATAAAAATAGTACATTCCTTGAGGTACGAGCATGCCAAACTGCTTACAGTACTCGAACTGAATGAGCGGTTTCGGAGAGCGTAGTTTCGAGCTCTACGCTTTCTTCACGTTATGTAGGTTTGGCCGAGCCATGCTTCGGAACGTGTAATGATGTTGTCAGCCTCTGGAGTGAGTAATTTTTCAGTACTCTCACGCAAAGGTGCGTGCTTTTATGTGTGCTTTCCGCACGAGCGCAACGAGATTTAATGCTGCCGTCGTACCTTCTGGATGAAACTTCCTCTCTAGTATGAGACAAGGCAGGTCTACTTCAAATCCTCGCTCCAGCCAGCTTGCTAAGCGAAAAGAGATAAATAAATAGAAAGAAAGGAAGGCGAACATGGCATGGAGACATTGCGGCTCCACGAGTCTAACGACTCCAGGGTACGCTGATGGAGCCCCGTCATTGTTGCATTTTGCAAAAGAAGCTCGTGAAGGACACCGCGCCGCGTACCAGACGCGGTGTCGCATGCTAGGGGGCGTTTGCGTCGGTGTAGCCGCCTAAAGCATGTCATTTGCTAGGGCGTGTTTCCTCTCTCTGTTCTTGCTTCTCGTTTAAAGAGAACGACGCGGCTGCTTCAGCCACCGCGCCCCGTTTGAGGCGCACCCATAAACAAACGCCACATGCTGCCCTACCGTCATCTATCCTGGATGGATCTCACCCGTCGCAATGCATATGTGATGCACGCCCGTTTGTTTTTCCGCCGGTTGAATGTGTAAACGAGTGGAGTGGAAAATGCGAACGGGAGCTCGGCTCAAGCTGCACGGCATTTTGGATGCAAAAAGGGCCATTTTTGAGGTAAACTTTCGCGCTACGAAACAGATGCCGGCGGTTCCCGGCCATGAAAGCTTGCATGGTGTTCGCAAAGATAAGCACCGTTTGAGTCGCACACACACACATTCATTCTATCGCTCTCGAAGTACTGAAATCGTAGTTTGAAAGTAAAAATGTTATTTTTGTAACGTCAGGCGTTGTTTATGCTTGTATACAGTAGCTATCACCTAGGTTAAGCATGCAAATGTACATAAAATAATAAGGATAACATGAAATTTAAGTCCTGAAGACTAAAGCATTACACAGCTAGAACAGTGTGCAGTCACCCTTTCATTAAAAAAAAATATGCCGACAATTACGTTGCTTTCTAATGCAAAATCTGAGCGCAGCTCATCAGCTGTTTCACCTTTTTCGATAGACTTAGGTCAAGATTTCGAGAAAGATATGTATGAACACTTACAGACAATTATTTTATTTTTCACACATATTCTTTCAAGAAACACTCCACTAACAGTTCTTAACTGTCATGAAGGAAGCTTTGGGGTCGGAGAACTGTAGAGAGTAATTAAGTTATCCGGAGGTTGCGGGAGGCAGCGCGTTGGCCAATAGGAACGTTGCGCGACGAAGGGACTAATGCCATAAGCTGCAGACGAGAAGAAACAGCTTTCGCAAATATCCTAAACTGACTTGAAAATGCTGTAGCTAAAGTTAGCAAGCTTCTCATCAAATTTCTAGCAGTATGTTTTAAAGGAAAATGAGAGCGGGCTAGATCCGCGCCAGGCCATCCTAGAAAGCGAAGGGACGACCGGCTAGAGATCCGGACTAGGAAACAAACTGTATATGCGCAAACTACATCAAATATAATGCTTTTCTCTATGAGTGTGTGAATTCTCGGTCACTGCGCACGTTACCCTTCAGTTCGGTATGGTCACTAGAATTATTCATGAGTTATTATTTTTCAGTGTGTACCATGTGTGGTCATGTCTTCCACTTGAGCTCTGAAGCGTGCCTTTCATAATTGGTTCACAGGAATGGAAAGGCGCAGTATCTGGCACACTTGTTTCTGTGGGCACCTGGATCGCGCCGTAAGGGAAGGAAAGAAGGTGGGAGTGAAAGTGTAGCTCGTTACGAAGGACAATGCCGATGGCGACGCCGACGACGCGGAACCCAGGAACGGGCGCCAAAAAGCTGCGCTCTAAAATACTGTTTTCTCCTCATTTCAGGGTTCATGCATATCATTGCCTGTTCGCGCTTTTATATTACATAACCTAGCAGCGGCTGGCTAAATGCGGTTTTAATAGGAGATGTATAAGTTCGGAGCTCTTCTTGCAGCGCACGTGAGCAACAATCATGATCACTGCACACTTTTTGATGACGTCTTACTAAATGCTAAACAGGAAGATAATGATTCACCAGGGGGTACCCGCGTGTTGTGTAGATTTTTTTCTAAATTTGACTTCACCCCTTACTACGGTAGGGCCAAATCTTTTGAGCCAAAGACAATAGTGCGTTTCATAGGCACGTTTTAATGGCTTCCTGGGAGAAAATAATAAAGCTGGCTGTCGAAAACACAAAATAAAAGGCGCAAACAAATGTTAGCGAAAAACAAATATTGTGTTTTTCACCGCAGTGAGAATAGTTCGTGTTTGATGATTGATCCTGAGCCAGTTCATCATTCAAATATATCAAAGCTTTAACAACTAATGCTGTTAAAAGTTTCTGGTCAAATATAATTTAAAATTACTCCTTACTCCTCCTGATCAACATCTATACTGTTAACATATATCAAAATTAGTGGACATGTTTAATTTTTTCTCTTTGTTCAATCTTTGTCTAAGTTTGGATTCTATACTTACTAAGGTAGACTACTGCTTTTTGTGTATGTATATTTTAGTTTGTATTTCGTATGAAATAGCAACAATTGTTATTGCAGTGTATTGGGTGGTGGTTATAACGTGACACATGCCGACCATGATATGTTTCGATAAGGCTTCAAATCCAGACGTCATATGAGAGAATTATTTTTCTATATGACACTCCTCGTCCAAACAGGTGGCCAAGCTCCTATGCCAGAACCTTCCCGTTGAGGCTGAAAAGTTCGAGACAGTATCCTGCCTGTTTTCTGACATCGTGGGCTTCACTAATATGTGCGGCAGCTGCGCGCCTATGGACATCGTGCGCCTGCTCAACAAACTCTACATCCAGTTCGACAACCTCTCTAATATTCACGGCGTCTACAAGGTAAGAAATCCGAGCCTAGTACAAGCACCTTCCAGCTGCCCTACGACGAGCTCTTGAGCGTGATACAGCTAGAAACAACTAACACAAATAATGAATTGTAGATACACTTGACCTCTGTCTTGCTCATTTTGCCACGCACGTTAACATTAGGCTGAGCTGGCTTCACCTATTGTGAGACTTCGTGAGCTTTATTCGGTTACTACCTGGGTCGGGCCTTTTGTAGGTTACATGAAATTCATAACAGGCGCCTTGCTTAGGAGGCTTTGAATATTAGGACTATGGGAGAAAACGTTGCTGTCGGGAGAGGCTGAAGTAAGATGTGAAATTTATGCAGGAACGTTTGTATGCACCTAAGGCCCTGAGAGAGCACATATTATATCGAACAACCTAAACAAGAGTGGAAAACGACTGAAACATAGAGCGAGGATTTAACCAGTCTAAGCGTAAACTAAAACTAAAATGAAAACAACAATTAGATGCTCTCTTGAATTGTGAATGGTGTTATATAGTGCACTAGATATATCTGAAGAAGAACAGCGCGACTTGGACTTACGGAAGGAAGACATACACGGACGGGCGCTCACTTGCAACTAATGTTTATTGCTCGGAACGTGGTAATATGTATATCAGGCTCCAAACAACAAACGAAAAAAAAAGAAGCGATACACATTTGATTATGCACTAGAAAACACATTTGATGCCACCACGTCACTTCCCTGTAGCTATATATCTTAGTTCCTTGGCTGACAACGCCAAGGACGGGCTGCTGACACAGGCGTCACTAGACCAAGCAATTTGTGCGGCTTCAATAATTTCACTGGTTAACTTGTCCCGATGGCTATTTATCACTTTTGTGCGTTGGAAATAAGGCTGGCAGTCTATACTTTTACAATCTCTGCAATGAATGCTGAAGCGCCCTTTACCGGAGTGTAAAAACATTGTTATTGTGTTCAATAGGCACTCTTTAAGGCATCTGCCCGTCTGGTCGACATACCGTTTGCCACAAGGTAATAGAATGAGGTAGATAATACCATCTTTGCATGCAACAAATTGATTTTTTGTTTTATAGTGCACTTTTCTGGCATAGATTCAGCGGTAAAACGATTGCACTATTTCCTAAGCTTTTCGGCAGCCGAGAAAATAACTCTGACATTAGCTCGATGGCCTATCTTTTTTAGGCTTTCGGAAAATTTGTGAATATAGGGAACAACTGTTGTCTCTTGTTTTTCCTTGCCGGATTCCTTCAGTTCCTTCTTTTTGGTTTTGCTTAAACAAGCTAGCATCAATTCTGAAACAGACGCGAGCAATTGCTTGGGACATCCTGCCTTCGAAAGGCGATTCGTTTCGTGGTTGAAACTTCCTTTTATGGAGTGAAAGCATGATTTCTTGGCATGTGTGAAAGCATCTGTGATTGGCGTAAACGGTTCGTCTCCCAGACGGGCAGATTCCTTAACGAGCGCCTATGAAAACACAATGCCAATGTTTTTAACTCATAAAAAGGGCATCTGGGAATCCATTGCAGAGATTGTAAAAGTAAAGACTTCCAGCCATATTTCCAACAAACAAAAGTGTTAAATAGACATCGCGACAAGTTAACCCGTGAAAAGTATTGAAGCCGCACAAATTGCTTGGTCAAATGACGCCTGTGTTAGCAGCCCGTCCTTGGCGTTATCAGCCAAGGAACTAAGATATCTAGCTGCAGGGAAGTGGCGTGGTGGCATCAAATATGTTTTTCAGTGCATAATCAAAATTGTATCGCTTCTGTGTTTTCTTTTGTTGTTTGGAGCCTGATATACATATTACCACGTTTCGAGCAATAAACACCAGTTGCAAGTCAGCGCCTGTCCGTGTATGTCTTCCTTCCGTCCTAGTCCAAGTCGCGCTGTTCATCTTCAAAATTTCATACCGACTCGCCCAACCATCAGTTCTATCGAATATATATAGTTCATCTAGACAGGAAAATTTCAGGCTTCCCCAGAAACTGTGAATAAGTAGGATGTGAATAAACTTAATTGTATTATTGCGAAAGCCTTACAGGCCTCAAGCGCCAGAAAAAGGCAGCGTCGTCGTCCCGAAAAAGCGAAACAAAAGAAAGCTGAAATTGGTGAAGAAGTACTGTGATACAATAACTTTAGGAACAAATGACGAACAGCTGCCAACTTCCAGCGGGCCCCATGGGCGACCAGACGAACTTGGTTATTCTACAGTACTACTCGACTGCAGGAAGGCTTACCTGCTCTCTGCGAGTTGTTATGATCGATTTGAATGCAGGAACGAACACCACGTTTTATGAAAAGCAGAGAGGGTGAATGTAAGCCTTTGTGACCATGTACGAAGGAGAGTTGTGGTGAGATGATTTTCCAAAGAGTAAACTAAAGACGCGACCCGAAATGAGGTGAAGCGCAGACATACATTAATTCTCCAAATTCGTTCAGAGGAATCCCCCGAGGTAGATTAGATTTGGTAATTATAGAGTAATTACTCATTAGCATTCACCAAAAGCCAGCATGACTGGGTCGGGTTAAAGCTAATGTATAATTACTTTCTTATGCACTGATATTGAAGGCTTATATTATATTAAAAACTCCGGCGAATGCCTCGATAAGAAACTTCGTTTAGAAGCGGGCAAAAAAGTGTAGCGCACTATGTCACCGCGTATGTGCTAGAGCTGAACACCATCGCCACCTCCTAGTGCTTATAGCTTAGCTGAACCTCATAGGGCGATCATAGTATTGTTGTACGATTGGCGTCACTTGCAGTATATTCCGTGCGTGGTCGCAATCAATGAGTCAAGGACTGTAGTGTTCAGTTTTCGTTTGCGTAGCTAAAGAATTTGCTTCCACCTCTTAGTGAAACTGAGTAACTTTTGTAGTCGACGACCACGCAAGGATCGTAGTATATTGGAGTGTGAATACACGTTACTTTGTCGGAGCGTGAGTGGGCGTGCGCTCTTGTCAGTGCATGTTAATGTGAAAGAGTTGGCAGAAAAGAAAATAAGTAATAGATAGCCGCTGTGCTCAGTTAAGCTATAAATATTGAATCGAGACAAAAAGACGAGACTGTTAAAGCGCTTTCTCATTTTAGGTATGAAACACGACAGGGGAAAAAAGCAGTAACTACAAATGATAAAGTATGCCTTGGGAGTGATTTCAGAATGAGTTCTGTGACTGAGGCAAGAAAGTTGCAAAGTGTACACATTCAATGACTTGAATAAATAAAATCGGTAGAACACATCTGAGCCAGTTTCTGGCTGAAAACAGCGGAAATGGCCTGGTCTCTAGGTAGCTTTTCCTACATCAGAAGAACGACATCGACGGGGAAATGGCGGTTATGCGGCTCTCCTCCATTGTACTGGAAGATCGAACGTGCTGGTTAGAAATCACCGAAACGTTTGGACAAACTAGACGTAAATAATGAAAGTGTGATCTCGATTTTAGTCCAATATTGTCTATTTGAGCGAGCCTGCAAATAGAGTTAAAGACAGCGTCCCTGTACCCGCTCCAACCTTATGGGCTATATGAGCTGTAGCCGCAGTTGAAACGTTGCAAGTGTCTTCATAGGTTTGATGCAGAAGCAGTGGGCGCTTGTGATGGCGACGTTACTTGTGAAGCCGTAGGTACGGGAAATACGTTAAGGCATTCGATGTTAGTATGCCTCGTCCTCTCGTTTGCATCTGGAAACATTAAATATTTTATCCTGCCGTTTAGAATGATCTCATTCGCTGCACCTTACTGCTTGCTTTTCATAAGATCCCATTTCCAACTAAGTTGTCCTACTTGGTTTCCTCGGTGATGTCTAGCTAATCTGTAGTTCTCTACTACTAAGTTTTCAACAGCTATGCTCTGAAGCTTGTATGTTCACTGCGGATATTCCCTTGCGCAATGTATTTTCTACGGTGGGTTGCGTTCTTATGTGAACTTTGTTCTACAACATTCATATCTATCATAGCGTGATTTTCCACTGTATGCTACTCACAGTCTACTCTTATGCTGTCAGTAAATGCGCTCAGTTGACGATGAAAAATAATTTTCGTGGCAAACTGTCGTTCCTCAAAAGAAGACCGTAACACATCACTCAAAATTTTCATTTTCTAATTGCCCTATTGAATCCCGAAGTCAGTCCCTTCGGTTCACTCGGACAAATCTCAGAGTTGTCGGGGTCCCCATGAGACGGGTATTTCGGCATTACGGAATCCTAGCACAGGTCAGATCATTCTAGCGTAGCGATTTCTATTGTCTGGGCCACTGTGACAAAATTATCAAAAGTTATCAGGATAATTAACAGGCAAAACAACATTTCGGGCAAGTTCATGACGATGGTTCATAATCAAAGCGCAAACAATAGGAACGAGAGCATAGGAGCAAAATAGCGCTATACTGCACACATTCTTTCTTGTCTTGTCTGTCGCACTGCGGAGATGCATCATTTGGAAGATACTTAAGTTGTGCCTTTTTGTTTTGGATACAACGTGACAGCTTTATTGCCTCCTGTTGGGCAACCCTCTCGCAAATGCTCTCGTTCTCGTCAACGCATATTGCTGCTCGCTTAGGTGGTATTATGCCACATATACAAATTAGCATACAGTTTTAAGATAGCACACATTATAACAAATACAACCCGGCAGAAAATAAAAAAAGCATGTCTAACGAAGCTGTACGAATGTGGCGGCGTTTCTAAAATCTTACTGGGTGTAAAAGGGCCCTTGAAGGTTATGTATTTGGGATTATGTGTCATATTCGCCTTGTCATGTGCCCTCCTGACAACACACGACCCGCCGACCAGTCAAAGCATGGCCATACATCCTAACAGGTATCACCTGTCAGAGCCTTCCTCATTACGCCCTGCACGTGCTCACAATAAAAATGATGCCGCCGACGCCTCTAACGTCGGCTTTTGTGCTAAACAATTCCTTAGCTCTATCCCGGCAAAATCCAGATCATCATGCAAACGGCGGCAGGTTTTGAAGCCTTTCTACCATTGCACTGGGGCATTTACTTCTTCGCCATCTTGATTCCCGACAATCGTAATATATTGTGCAGACCCTTGATATCCCTGCGATTTATTCGTGGCTTTTGCTGCCTGTTATTGAATTTTATACACACCAGTCGTATTTGCGAACATTTACAGCTTCATTGTACCGTCACGCAACACCATATTTTTGCTTCATATCGGCCTGAGAATGCCGGGCCTTCACACTCAATATCCAGTGTATGTTCTCCAAGATTACTTTTAGTACCATGGAAGCCAAAGTTCCACACAGTACTTCATGCTGTAGGCGGGAGGTACAAGAATCGCTGAGTTGATTTTACCGTCTTTACAGGTGGAAACCATTGGTGATGCTTACGTTGTGGTAGCCGGTGTGCCGGATTTTGTCGAAGACCACGCTGACCGGCTGGTTGCTATGGGACTTGACATGATCACTGCTACAAAGACCGTTGTGAACCCTGTCAGCGGAGAAGTCATCCAGGCAAGTTTCACTCCCAATATCATGCAGCTTAGTAAACATTATAAGCGTAATTTTGGAGCACTAAATTGCGATGAGGCGAAAACATTTCTTTGAAATGCCGCTGATTCTTGCTTTACGGCGTCTGGCTCTGTATGCTATGTGTTGCGGCGTTCAAGGAAGCGCAAATTGAAATGCGCAGCACGGACGCCTGTATCGGATGCCCGGCGGGGTCTCTTTGTATATGCGTGAATCGCCTGATGAAGTCATCAGTCATGACCAAATCAGACGTCATTATAACGTAACAACCAATCGTGACGTCAATCTACTCATGGTCGATTATGCCACCTGATAATGACGTTGCAATCTCGTGGAATCCCGTGGAATCTCGCGAAGAAGTGTCACACCTCTCGCGGTCGCACGCACGCACGAAGGGAGGGATGGACACTCCGGAACCTATAAAGGCCTTTGCCTTAAAATAATTGCCATAGCTGCAAAACTTCCTTGGACACACCTGGTGTTTGCCCGTGGGCAGGGTGGAGGTAACAAAATGAGAGGCCGGTGAGTACTATAGATTAGTGAAAACACTTTGATATTTATTGTTCTACGCTAAACTCCCTAAACCCAAACCAACTAAAACCAAACAAGACATTTCACTGTGGGATGTTTTTCTGATTGAAATTAAAATCAAAATGAAGAGGTAAAAAAATAGTATTAGGAGTATGAGCTAGTAATACGACAGGTCTTGAAGGCAAAGGCTCCTGCTTAATTTTACACACAACATGTGTAATGGTGGGAAGGGGTAGGGTTTTCCCGGCAGCGTTGACATACTTGATGATGCGGTCAGATGTCAGGACATATGTGGCGCCGATTTTTACGGCTTTAAGTTTATATTTATGATTAAAAGCTATCGCATGCATATACATTAAAAATTCCTTTAGAGGTGCGGTGCTTAAGTGCCTGAGATTTTTTTTACCATTTATGACCCAGATCATTCATTGTTGCAATAATGTTCTCATCGGAATTAATGTTTGCTGTATATATAAATAACAAGACCTGTTGTTGATACAAGCTTGTGGATACCCTCTGGGTTTATAGCCCATGCCATGGTTAACGACATGTGTAAGACCTTTATATAAACAGCGATAAGATTAAAGCTAAAGTGAATAGAATAATATAGAGAGAAATTGCAGCAGCAGCAACTCACCACTCGTCACTTATGAAGCAGAAATATTTAGTCTAAATAAAAGGGTTGAGCCAAAATGTAGGACAACGTACAAAGCTTTACAACAGCAAATGAGAGGCTTGACGATGGGATACAGAAGGCATGAATAGTGGGTCAGAGAACAAAAGCGAGTTTAAAGTTAAGACAAGCACAGCTGAGCCCAGCACAATGTTAGGTAGGAAGATGAGATTAGGAACTTTGCGGAATCAAGAGTTGGCAGATGGTATAGGACCGGGTTAATTGAGGAGGTATTTCAGAGTCCATTGCTCTGCTGTAGGTTGTAGCAATATGATCATAATTTTGATGGTAGCTCATTTAATACCTCTGTTAAAGCTTTGTAGGAGCGTTTGTGCAGGAAAAAGCGAATAAACTGCTGGGTCGACAAACGTACTCTGCTTAAAATTGATTAACGTAGCACTGCACAAGCTACTATGCTTGTGAGGACACACTGAGGTTATTTTCAATATAGTTCGTTTGGCGGCACCTCGTGAAAGCAGTTGTGCTTTTAGCTATTTCAGTTATTTGTTCGAGGAATACACATCTCTGTCTGATTAGTCTGAGAGGAGAACCTTAAGACATACCTTGAAATACAGCTGGTTTATCGTTTGACGAGTTGGGAAACTTGAAGACGAGCTATTTATAGATTTTTTTGCTAGCGCGGTACCACAAGGAGAAAGAAGTATGGTGAGGGGTCCTTGGATCCCCTTAGCATTTCTGTCTTTTTTTCTTTCTTTCATTGCCACATTAAACTTTTCTCTCATCCTCTGTTAAATTCTTCAAGCCCTCCATTGTAGCATGTCTTAAAAACATGCAAATAAGAAAAATTGAATGTACAATTAAAGTTCTGGCATCTGTACTGATGAGAGATTTGGAGGTAATGATTACGATGGGACCCAATTTCATATTTAGTGAAGTGTCTTCAATTGCAAAGCCGTTTTGTTTTTTATTTTTGTCGGTGTTTGCTCAAAACGCTATCCACCAAGGGCGAACTTTGAACACTCTCTTGAAAAATGTGTATTCTTCAGATTTCATCCAGCAGACCTCTAATTCCCACAGTAATCAGCACTCGCTTTCTACTTGTTTGCTTTCAAATGCTTTGCAGACATGCGATTTTGGAGGCGTGCGATGGGAGTCGATTTTGAGGCATTTTTGTTTTTGAGAGGAACCTAACTTTTTCTCATAATGGTGAGCGCTATAGCTATGTCAGATTGGTATTGATCAAAACTACCTACAGAATTACTCCACTATAAGCACTCAAGGCGCACAGAAAAGCAAGTGCTGTTAGAATAAATAGTAGTGTGCGCTCATAAAATAATTTGAGAAATAAAATTGGATGCAGAGATAATTTGCAATTACAGGCACATTCACACATGTTGTAGGGTCTGGCCGACAAACACATTGCAAATTCCACACATTCTGTCAAGTTACAAAATGGCGTATTGAAGTATTTTGAATCACATAGTTCAATACGTATAATTAAATATTTTTCGGCTCTACAGTAAAGGCGAAAACGCGTTTTCGCTTTTATATACTACGCTTTGATGTCGGGTACTAATATTATGTTGCTTTTAGCTGTAATTCTTTAGAATACAGACTAACGCCTGTAATGCAACATTCCGTTTATGGCTAATATGTAGTAATGCATACATCTAAGATGAGTCGGTTCTTCATACGGCACGGCAGAAATCACGCGAAGTACTTTTTTTTCTTCATAAAAATGTGCACCCTTTATGCTCCTCCCATTGCAGATGCGCATTGGTGTGCACACGGGTTACGCCACAGCCGGTGTGGTGGGGTTGACCATGCCCCGGTACTGCCTCTTCGGTAACACTGTCACCCTCGCCAATAAGACTGAGAGCCTGTCCAAACCATCTAGAGTGAACGTCACTGAGGTGGCCAGAAGGTGAGGAGAAACTATGCGCTTTTCATTTTTTGATCGCTTTGTAATCGAGGAGTTCACACTGATGAGCAGTACAGCCGCCACCTATTCTCGTTTTGCAGAGTCGAAAATGTGAATAAAAGACGTTACACAAGACAGACTGCAATCTTAATGTTAATAGCTTGAGAACTCATTTTTGTGGGTTTTTTATAGACTTTATGTGAGAATTCTGAACAGCTAGCCTGCAACTCGTTTCAAGAATGTTCGCGCTACGATATACACAGATACACAAGAAAGCGAAACCACGTACACAAGACAAGCGCGCAATGACAACTAAGGTTTATTGATAACAGAGTTACATTTAAAACAGTCCACACGCACGCGCACTGACAACTAAGGTTTATTGATAACAGGGTTACATTAAAACAGTACACATGCACTCTTTGATACAAGAAATCTCGCAATATTTGCGAAATGTCTTGTATCAGAGTATGCTTGTGGACTGTTTTAAATGTAACCCTGTTATCATTAAACCTTAGTTGTCAGTGCGCGCGTGTCCTGTGTACGTGGTTCCCGTTTCTTGTGTATCTGTGTATATCGTAGCGTGAAAATTCTTGAAATGGTAAACCAACTGGCCCCCATTGCTGCTTTGCTGCAACTCGTGTCTGCTCTTATTGTTTATGGGCCTAAAAAAAAACTAAGCGCTGAAATGGAATAAACTGGCTTATGGACCTTATAGAAGTGTTGACAAGACATTTTTTTTTTACATTCACATCATCTATGGAGCAATATGTTATTTTACACATTGCTAGATTGAGGCCTCTGGGACGTTATTTGGCCACGTTGTGTAGGCATAGTAGAAAAGACGCCTTGCTCATAACGGAAAGTATGACTACGTACACATGAGCATTCACGCATGCGCTCACAAACAACCGTATCCACAGAGGCATATACACGGCTCCGCACTTCTGCAGATACACGTCTTCTGGAATTGTAAGTAGCGAAGCTGTTCACACGTACGCAAGACTAGGTCAGCCGCAGTTCCGACAAATCTTGTTGCTAAAATATGTTCGACACTTTGAGAGGAGGCCTAGTGTCCAGCCAGCCACTCAGTCTTATCGGGCAACACGCATGAGGCAGTTGTGGCTTTCCTAACACGGAGATCAAGTCACTCAATGTAGCTGTCCTGTACTGCACTCATCCATACATAGTACAGCGCACCCTTCCACATCCGCTGGCAGTGACAACATGCGCTGGCTGCCACTCGCTCCGAGCATCTGCGTCCGTGCATTTCAGGCAGAGAGCAAACACTGCCTCCCAATGCGGAAAATAAAGGCCATGGAGTTGTCTGTCATCTTTCAGTGCTTTGTGTTGAACCTCTCCGTCGCATTGTTCCGCTTGTCCAGTTTTCTGAGGAAACAGCCGCAGCCCGCAACGCATTCTCTTTGCAAAACTAAAAATCAGTTGGAGCGCTGTACTTTCACAATTCACCCAAAACAAATCAGCAGGTTGACAGCAAAAAAAATAACAATAAAGGAAACAGCAGGAATGTTTAGATAAACATGGAAACGCGCAGTACTTCCTTGGAAATAATGTTCTCAGGGAGGCGGAAATAAGATCTGCGTCTCATGTGGATATGTAGCCTTTGATCTCAAGGGCAATTTCATGGCGTGGTAAAACTGGAAATAAATTTTGATACCATAAATCTTAGAATACTTACATGCAGTGAGTAGCATACACGACAAATTACGAAATGGGCATTCAACCGCCTATGTTTTCAATACGAGGACAGAGGTTATTGTGACAAACAATGAGAATAACAAGCAGCTAAGACGGATTATGATATCATGTTTGCGCAATCCATTGTTTAATTAGCACTCGGCCGATATATTTATCTTGTTCCTACAGGCTGCTTGAAGTGTCTCAGTGCGAGTTGATCAACTCCAGTATATTCTTCTTAGCATAGCTCTCAGCCCGTCTCTTCAGCATAGTTGGTTTTGTTCGCACGCTACACGATGGTTAATCCTAACTTTCACGGCGAGCAGCCATACACACTATTAAACACTTCCCGCTGTTATAAATTAGGCGCGCAAACTGGCATTATGCGGTATCTGAGCAGAGACTTTTGATTTGCTGCATTTTAATTTTCTCTGAAAGCTATTCTTAACGAATCTGAAACCTTCTCTCGGCCTTTATACCGTGCAGACACCTGACAAAGCAGGGCTATGTATTTGAAGACAACCTGGACGTGGGCGACTTCCCGCTTCGATGCTACCTGACCGACATCGCGTCCAGGAACAGCGACGAAGAGCAACCAGCAGCCGCAAGCCAGCAGCCGGCCGACGATAGCATGCTTCTGTCTCCTTCATCCTCTCCCGTGCGCCGTGCATCGGCCGTTCCGTCGCCTTCCTTTGAAACAGACGAGGTATGTGAGCTACGAAATCATCCAGGCGTGGCGGCAGTGAGAAGACACTAGCAGTTCAGACAGGCATTCAGTGGCAAATATAGGTCGCTGGAACTGCTTTATTTTCATGACTTCTCAGAAAGGAACGATTTAACCAAAGGGCATCAGTTAGGTGAAATAGAACGGAAAGAACAGTAAAACGTCATCACGTTAAGGCAACAATTATTCTCAGCAGTTTCGTAAAAGCTTCTCAAGGCTTTCCTTCGGACTCTTATTAAAGGTCACGAAGAGGGTGACCTTTGAGAGTATAAAAGTTTTGGTCGTCATGCAGCTATACAAGCGCTACCAAATTAGTGCACATTGCTTCAGTTCTTGTATTTCAAAAATAGCAGGCTGGCAGCCTTGAAAAATTATTGGATAACGAAACTCCGAAAACACCATCATTTCGTAGTATATCTTTGGCTTCTACTTACGAACAACTGAACTTACTGTGCTCATGGCAGACACTGATCTGGCAAGCTGCTAAGATATTTGATCTTGCTACATGAATGGATAAAATGCAGATTAGTTTAGCAGGTAAAGACATTTTTATGCATTTGAATATAAAAAAGACCATTTCCTACAGTGGCAGCGTACTGGGCAATGATAGATGGGTCATTCACAGCTGTATATCTTAGGTAGCTAGCTTTCGCTGGTAGTTGATTCTTTCGTCGCCAGCATAACAGTTTGACGGCAATTTTAATGAATCTCACCTTTTGCGTAATGCATCGCGAGGATGAGATACGTCTTCATCTGTCAATAATTCTCGAAAGAAGACCATGTGTCAAAGCGTACGACAAAAGCCGCTACATGAAGTTCACTCAGTGGCAAGCGTGAGATGTGTACACAAAAAATGATTCGCTCTAAAGAGACAGTGAGTATTGATTGTTAGACTGGGATATGCAGTTCTGTTCAGCATGGTAAGATTACTTTAATTCTGGACTCTGGAGCAAGACGAGGAGAGAAAGAAAATTTTATCATAACTACGTCCAGGCTGTATCTATTTTAGTAACTGCTCTGATTCTAGCATCAGTTGCTATTCTTTGTTTCTTCGCAGATCGGCATGTTCATAAACAGCAGACTTCCAAGCAAAAGCGTGGAGGGCGTTGCAAGAACACCTGAGGACAAGACGCCAAAGATTGCAGACCCTTTATTCAAAGTCCGTAACAATGTCATATCCTGCCCACTCGGTCCAGTCACCGCAGACAAGACACCTGCCGTGATCGCACATGGCTCGGCGGCAGCCCCACCTCTATCAATTATTGGCAGGGCAGGTGCTAGAGAGGAAACGTCGTCAGCTACTTTAGCTAGCAGTACTGGCGAAAATGTGCTGTCTACCTTTAAAGGCGAACAAGACGTAACCAAATCAGCGTCTGGAGGGAAGACATCATTCCTTGGTCTAAGATGGAAGCTGTCGCAGCCGCACAAAGTTAAGAAACACAAGAATGATCCAGTTCAGCCTTCACCCCAACAAGATGACAATGATAACTGCAGTGCTGAAAGCGCTGGAGTAGTACGTTTCTTAGAAAGCCCCGAGCCGAAGGCAGGACGTCTGCAATGCCCATTTTTCCGGTTTAAAGGTAAGAACGTCGGAATCGACGATAGTTTTTCTCCAGCCAACAGCGGTAAGGCTGTTCCAGTAGCTCTGACACCAACTGGATCAGGGGCAGGGATTGGTGCCGGACAACAGGACTCCACCCCAGCTCGGAAAGCAGACGCACGCAAGAAAGAAAAGTTCTGGTCCCGAGTCATTTTTCCTTCCTGAAGACCTGCAGACCCGCGCAACGTCTCGAGTCCACTGTCCTTCAGAGAAAAAAATACAGCAAGACCACACGGAGTCCTTTGCGCTCGTGAAACCCTAGCCTCAGCCAGCCCCATCGAGCACCGGCCTCTGCAAGATACACACAGACACACGAAAAGGAAACGCACTATTTTGGGTTTTCTATTGTCCACATTGTAGCAGGACGACATCCGGGGCCCCGGTTCTTAGAGATAAGGGCCCACCACGCATGAGCACCGACGGTTTCAAAAGAAGACGCGGCAGGCGACGAAAGTATCACCGCCGCCTCCTTCATTCCTCGACTTCTTTTTATTTTTATGGTTCTGCTCTGAAGCCACTTTGCCACATCAAAGCCTGCCAGAGAATGTGGCTCCCACAGTCTTTGCCATTATTGTTTTCCTCAGCTTGCGCTGTAATAAATCCAAACACATTGTGAAAGTCCGCTGGTATGCCCTCTTTGATGGTTATGTTATAAAAGGTGGCTTTTAGCATTGCGGAGCCCTCATACAAGTATTTTGAGGAGGCAAATCCTTACGACTTAAACATGACACTTTCACCCGCCACGCCTACACGTGAGAACGTGCAGTTTAAACGGTTTATAATGAGCGCAGGGAGAACTTGCAGCTTTCTGAGCTCGGTAATTTGCTGCAATCAGCCTCATATCTGAGATAATTCTAGCAGTCTACGTGTTGTCACTACAACAGTGAAAACAACAGTATGTCTTTCGGAGAAGTTTTGTTGAGATATTTTTTACCCTCATGGCAAGATACTATACCGAGTTTCCAGCATCGCCAAATTTACGCAGTTCCTCATTCGCATGAGAGAATGTCACGCTCTATTGGACGCACACAAGATAGCGCAAAATGGTCGACGCACATAGTAACTAAAGTGGGTCGTTTTTCGTTTACGAGGTTCTTTGTGACCAGGGTGTCGAACCGGAACTTTTTCGAGTTTCATTCGGATTCACGCCTTTCGGGTTCGGGGTCGGTTTTGGCTAAGGAGACACATTACGTTCCGGTTCGAACCGGTTCGACCTTGTCCGAACAGGTTCAAACGGGTTCATAAAAAACTTCAGGTGTATGTTTTTTATTTCCTGTTTTATTTTTATTTCATAGTTTCATTTCCTATTCCAGTAATAACAAAAAGTGGATATTAATTTAGTAATCCGTCTGATGTTTTTGTTGTCAGATATGACTCGTTACAATTGGTTTACAGCCCTAAAAATGTTTAGAATGAGTGATTGATGATTAGAGAAGGATGGGGAGGAAATAATGGTTATTTTCAATGCACATAGCCAAGTAAAGCTGTCACGCTCCCAAATATCGAAGAAATTATTGTTTCCTGCTGCGCGTTACAGGTACAAAAAACTTCACATAAATTTTAGTTTAGAGCGAAGCCTCTACTCACATGTACAACAATATTTTGTCCGGGTGCCATTAAAGGACTTTGAAATTAGATCAAGGCCGAACCAAGCACTCACACAAAAGCTGATGAAGCTCTGACTTCTACTTCCGTGACAATATATTGTCACGTAGTGGTGACAAGGTCGTTGACACAAATGAAGAGTCGTTGATTGCACTGAAAAAACTTTTTATTGGGCTGACTTGAGCCCGCAAAAAAAACTAAGCAACTCGATGGCGGCGATAGCAACAAACGTGCTCGTCGATCGTCGAACGAAGAATGCCAGTCGCACTCGTCAACGCTCAATTTAAAGGCTGCTCAGAACAATCTAGATAACATTGCAAACAGCTACCAGCACAGGCAGGAACACTGTAGAAAGACACCCGAGTGGCCGGAACCTTCGAGACAGATCTCGGTGCATCTTGCGCTACAACGAAACTGATAAAGGTGTGATTCGCGACATCGAGCATTACAAACAAAGAATACGGAACTTATACGCGATCCATAATCAGAGTGGTAAGGCCGTATGCCGGCGGCTGGTAAAAACAACAAATAAAATTTTCAAGGTTTCGCGGCATTACTCCCCCTTTTAAAAAACATCGCCTCGTTGTTCAAAAACAAAGCAACTTAAACATAAACACTGCACAGTTTAACCATCACAGATTTTTTTAACGCGCGTAATATGGCTTCATTCGTACAAAATGTACAATTTCTGGGCGCGCGCATCGCCGTTGTGACGCTGACGTTCCGTCGGGAATGACTTCATAGTCCAGTGGTCCGACGCGGCGAATAATTTTGTACGGCCTAAAGTATCGACGCAACAACCTTTGACTTAGTCCGCGACGGCGAATTGGTGTCCAAACCCACACTTGGTCTCCAGAATTGTACTTTGCGTGGCGTCGTCGTAAGTTGTACTGTCGCCTGTGGGTGCGCTGTTGCTCTCTAATACGCAGCCGTGCGAGTCGTCGGGCTTCCCCTGCACGCTGCAGGTAGGCGGCGACGTCAAATTTGTCCTAGTTGGTTACGTGCGGCAGTATTGCGTCGAGCGTCGTCGTGGGCTCCCTGCCATACACAAGCTTAAACGAGGTCGCTCTGGTCGTCTCCTGGACTGCCGTGTTATACGCCAAGATCGCGTACGGCAAGATGGCGTCCCAGGTCTTGAGTTCAGCGTCGATGTACATGGCGATCATGTCCGCGATCGTTTTATTCAGGCGCTCCGTAAGGCCATTCGTCTTAGAATGGTACGCAGTTGTTCGTCTATGGCTTGTATGACTGTATTCCAGGATGGCTTGCGTCAACTCTGTCATAAACGCCGTTCCCCTGTCCGTGATGAGCACTTCTGGGGCGCCATGTCGCAAGAGACTTGTTCGACAAAAAATTTGGCAACTTCTGCTGCGGTACCATTTGGTAGTGCTCTTGCTTCGGCGTAACGGGTAAGGTAGTCAGTGACCTCGATGATCCACTTGTTAACCATAGACGAAGATGGAAAGGGGCAGAGGAGATCCATCCCAATTTGTAAAAAGGGCAGGATTGGGGGCGGAATCGGGTTTAATAGTCCTGCTGGTCTGATCGGCGGCGTCTTGCGTCGTTAGCACTCACGACACGTCTTCACGTAGTGGGCAACTTCGGCAGGCAGTCGCGGCCAGTAGTACCTCTCCTGAATTCGACGCAATGTGCGCGCAAATTGGAGATGGCCTGCTGTGGGCTCATCATGCAATGCTTGCAAAATTTCCTGGCGGAGGTTTTTTAGGCACTACAAGAAGCTACGCGGTCCTGTTGGGTGCGAAGTTCTTCTTCACAAGGAGGCCATTGCTCAACGCGAACGATGATAAATGTCGCCTGAACACATCAGGAGGGGAAGCGGTCTTTCCTTCTTAGTAATAGGATAGCGCTTTCAGCTCAGGGTCTGATCGCTGTTGTTCTTCGAAACTGTTGGCGCTTACCGGTCCCAAAAAGGCATCATCGTCATCGTCCTTCGGGGGAGCGTCGACGGGAGTGCGGGATAAGCAGTCTGCGTCGGAATGCTTCCGGCCCGACTTATAGACTACAGTCAAGTCAAATTCTTGAAGTCGTAGGCTCCATCTGGCAAGGCGGCGGCCAGCCAGCAGTGCGCGTGATGGTCGCTTACCACATTGAATGGTCAACCGTATAGGTATAGACGAAACTTAGAAGTGGCCCAGATGATCGCAAGGTACTCCTTCTCGGTCGTCGAGTAATTGACTTCGGTTTTTTTGAGGGGTACGTGCTAGCGTACGCGATTGCTTTCTCCTGTCCGGCACTCTACTGGATGAGAACGGCTCCTAGGCCCACACTGCTCGCGTCAGTGTGAATTTCGGTCTCGGCGTTTTCGTCAAAGTGGCCAAGTACAGACGTATTTGCGGTTGCCCCAGGCTTAGTGGTTACAAGAAGGAAATTTATACAAAACATATTGTTAGTGTGACCATGTCATAAGGGCCAGGAACAATGCTATTTTGATGCTTAAGCTTTCTCAAAATGTGTTTCCCTCGCCGAAAAGCACTGGAGTGTAGCGGCCATTAGGCAGTGCTCCAACTAGTTCGAATTTCCGATGTTTAAAAAAAAACATCTGGGAAAAAGTCATGTTCAAAATTTATAAAATCCAGGGCCGAATAAGCCACTGGCCTTATCACCACGACAACAGGGCAAAGTGGCACAAAAATAGGGTGATGCTCTGAAAAGAGGCGCATATTTTATAAGAAGCGTCGTGCTCATTTCTGCCTCAAGAATTCCCTGAATTGTTTTAAAGACATCCATACTGTCAAATAAGATGCAGGTTCTCATTTTCCAGACCGTTCTGAATTTCTGAATACAGGAAAAAAAAGAGCTATTTTTTATTTCACAACCACAGAGCCCTGATGTCCATTTTCTGTTTGGGACCTCTGAGGTCATATTTATTAGGAAAACAATTCAAAAACATTTCTCCCACTGAAATAAAAATTCCAGAGCTGAAAGGGTTGAGCGCGTGAAATATTTAAATCCCCATTTGTCTCAAACACCCCCTCCCAATCCCCCATACATCCCCATAAACTTGTGAACATCATGTAGAACCACCTCATGGGCCTCATATCTACATGCATAGCCAGAATCCTCAGATCGTATATCACCGCATCATCTAAGGAAGTAATAATGAATCACTTTCTCTGAACCAGCATGCACCTGCCGCGGTCAAAACACTCGCTGCAGACAGCGGAGGCGTCATCTAGCCACTACGAATCGTCATCGACGACACTCCATCAAAGTTAGTGCAGAGCAAATATACGTCTTCTACAACATCAACGCCTCGGCAGGCGCATATATTTACTTTCTCACAAAAGACTCGTGCGTGAATGCACGGCCATCCAGTAACAGATAGAAGGCAGTATTTACGTCTGTAACAAATTCGCTCTCTACGGATGACCTTGCGAATAACCAGCGTTGTATACTGTAAACATTTCAAAACAGAAGATAAATGCACTATTTAGAGCTTCCTGTGCAAAATACATCACACATTTCCACTAATAAATACCCACATTGTAATGAATATATTTTTCTATACAACGTTCCCTAGGTCCCTATATATCCCAGTCCGGCAGTCCCCTTTAACCTAACCTCAACCCAGCCTACTGACAAGTTCTGCTGTCCAGCTAGGATTGGAATAGAAGCGCACTCTGGTAGGCTGAGATTAGGTGAAAGGAACTGCTGCAGGAGCCCTCGACTACGGATCTTTGGCCAAACAAATAGTATTAATTGTCATCGTCATCGATGTTAATCAGTTTTTATTTCATCAACATGACTGCTTGCAAGCGAACCGTTACGAATCTATGGGAATGCTACTGATGCACTGGTGACGCTTGAAGCGCTGTTCGGGTGTGTTCAAGGACCTATGCCACCTGACGACCCCTGGTGAAAGCTTACAAACTCTTATTCTTTTGTGATAGGTATGGCAAATAACCCTGCATGCACCAACTACAGGTGCGATGAGACTATAGGTCACATTCTTTGTGAGTGCCATGCGCTGGAGCGTCTAGATGGACGCCCACTAACTGAAATTAAGATCCCAGTTCCCTGGCCACGGCGATCGTCTGCGGTGAAGGTCTCCCAGGCACTGTTCCGCTTTATGAAAAGCACAGGACTGATCGAAAGGCTATGATTTTTTACGTTACGTGGTATGACTGTGACGTGATGTGATGTGACATGTTTGTGATGTAACTGTACTGTCATCACCCATCCCTCCCTCACCCACAACGTTTATACCCACCTACCCATCTCCCCCAGTGCAGGGTAACGAACCAGCTCCTTTACCGGTTAACCTCCCTGCCTTTCCTCCTCATCTTCCTCCCCCTCCTGGTGAACGCGTTATATTGCAGTGCTCAACACGTCGATTTCTTTTAGACACAAAATACATAATACAGCATAATAGCTTCCCCACACTCGGCAGCGATAAACTTTTGAAGAAAATGTTCTTTCTTCAGAAAGAACATGAAATGCGCAGAAAAGGATTCAGACGGCCCCATCGTGCCGCTATAGAAATGTGGGACTGCCCGAATTCCGGATGGAAAAGTTTTCCTTTATTTTGTTTGCCTATCTCATGTAAACATACACTGTTTTTGTAGGACGTGTTTCAGTATTATAGCCTCTGTTCAGTACTGCTTTGCTTCAGTAGCTTTTTATTTTTTTGGAATGCTAGGCACGCGTTCTAAGGAATGATATTGTTACGAAGAAGAAGATTGGCAGTGGCGCGACAGGAGCCCTCGCGCTAGGCCAACCAATAAATCATCCTTCACCCTATCGCCATGTTGTGCTGTCCTCTTCGCTTGTCACCAAGTAACATTTTGGTAGAGGTGCTGGGTACGTCATCCCCATCCTCGCCTTGAAGCATCGACGCCATCTGTAAGCCGGGACCATCGACTGAGGGCCCAGAGATATCGCCGAGCAGCTTCGCCCCATCCCTTCCAGCCCAGACCCGACCAACTACCACCGCCCAGCCCCCAACCCGAACCTGAAGACAAGGAGAACAGACAGACCAACCAGAACCGAGACGAAGGACCCGAAAGACTCGAAGGAACCGATGAACATGAACACGCAACCCCCACCCGTTACGTGATGACAAGCGAAGAGGACAGCACAACATGGCGAGAGGGTGAAGGATGATTTAATGGTTGGCCTAGCGCGAAGGCTCCTCTCGCGCGACTGCCGATCTTCTTCGTAACAATATCTAATATCTTTTTGTTTGCTTACACCTCTAAAGTGTTTGGTTTGCTTTGCGAACCATTTCCTCCAACACATCTAATGGCTAGCGACCACCGAAAGCTTGGCCTCAAACGATCAATGTTTTTTGTCGCTGGTAGTTGCATTCCGGCTAAGCTGAACGTAAACAACTGAGGTTATCTTTCGAGAGACCAGACGAGCAACCTGATAAGCTATAAAGGTGTGGGAGACCGGACGCCACCAGTGCTCACGCTTGCGTCAGTAATAAAAGATCATCAAAAATAAAGACTTAACACAGCCAGCTGATCAACCAATTTCCTATAATCGAAAAACTGTCCGACAGAAACAAAATTGCCATCGGATATTTGGCAGTTTATGTAAAGGAGAACTGGCATAAACGCAGTGTTACATACTCTACAGTGGAATAGCGGATCCGTTCTGTTATGCTTGGTGCCACCACTATGTGCTGTTATCACCTGTTTCGGCTTGCCGCGCCACGTCAGCAGCCACTGGCAGCTGCGACTGCGATAGTGGATCTGCGGCGCAAGTGTATAAAGCGGAGTGCGATAATAAATGGGGGGTCATTTTCGTCGCTTGGGAGCACGGTGTCTGGACGGCTTTCTCGGACAGCGCTCCGGCGCGTATGCGGCTACGCCCCCCTGCCTGGGCTAACACGACACACTCATCCCAGCGTGTCACCGGTAACACATATGGAAAGCCTACGTGCACTAGTAAAATAACCGAACATGCAATAAATGTTAGAGAATTGTGTATACCCAGTTAAGAATAATAAAGTGCTAGATTTTTTACCATTACTGGGTAGTCAGAAAAAAATACGAATTCTTGACAAGGGGAAGTAGTTTCAAAAATGGTATCTGAGTACGATGGGCAGAATCTGCTGCCACCAATGATTTTTGCGGCATTTTAGTTCCACTGTAACCCCCTGTTATCAATGCTATAGGAGCATTTGATGTACATTCTAAACGAAGAGGGGAGTTTTATCATCAGGAGTTTTAAAATAACACCGCTACACACGAAGTGAAATTTCACTCTTAATGAATGCTTGTTACAGTGTTATCCTTTTCAGCGCCCATTGACCTCTGTAGGAAACTATATCTCTCCTGCATCTCTCCTTACCTAGCAATATTTCAAGTAACGTCTACTGAAGCCCGCCTCTGGCCACCCAATTCTTGCGCCGACGCTGTGTAATTCGTAAATATGTAGCAATGTCAGTCTTATGCGGAGCCCTCTAGTTGTCATTGCAGTCCCCGACAGTGACTTCGTGAAAGTTGCCGCTACACAAAGACAGCTGGACACTATACCCGTGAAGGCATTTCTTCTGGCTCCGAGCAGCCGTCAGTGCTTTCTACAGATTCATGGTTTCTTTCACATACACACACTTCAGCGGAAAGTAACCGGACGCAATTCTTGACAGGCCTGACAACCATATCGCAACCGACAGCATACATATTGACAGCTCTGTCAGCGACCACCAAAGCGCAAAAAAAAAGAAAAGAAGTGCCAGAGCTGGCGTCTTTGTGTCCTACATCATCTTCGGAGTTGGCCCATACAGTCGACTGCTAAAATGTGGCAGACGGTTTTCTTCTCTGTGAATTCTTTTTTTCTTTCATGTGTCTCCAATCTCTTTTCTAAGCGCTGTATTTACTCTAACCCAATTTTATTTTAATGAATACTTTAGAATTTAGTGCACGGCGTTATATTCTGACTGCTGGTGTGTTGCTCAGAGTCAATTTCTTACTTGCTCTTCTGTACAGTTCTGGCTGGCTCTGATCACGCAATCTAAGTAGCTCCGGAATCGAAAATAAGTTATTTTTAGACATAATTCAATAGCCCCTCGTTTGTGTGCTTGGACACCATAATCTTGAATGTACAGAACACTCGGACCATTTCAGCTGCAGTGCTAATATACGCGAAGACGTTTACCAGAGCGCGGACTCTCTGCAAAAATTCAATTCATCGAAGTCAAAGTGGAGAACCTCAAATTGCAGTCATGAGGGAGCTTCTCATGGGCGAACGAATGATGGCACGCCGCTTCACAGCATGGTGTGTCTCTACATGGCACAAAATAATTGAGCATTCAGCATCAGTGCCGAATAAGTTGAAGGGGTTAGCGGTTAGTACTATAGTAATAATATTTTAATATTGGATTCTACGAATTGAACTGAATTCAAATCAGGAGGAATGTCAGATAAGCATTGCCAGATTCCTTCAGGCATTGAAAATTAATCCAGTATTTTAACTCACAATCTCTGACAACCTCATTCATTTAGGCCTTCGTTCACATAGAAAGGGTTCAAATTGAACGGAGTGGTGTTTATTCGCAACTGATAAGGTAGATTTAATTATTATCAACAGCATAGCTTTTGTGGCACGAAAAGAGGCGGGAATATTCTTTTTTCAGCAGTTCTATGCATCTGTTTTTTTTTTTTTTCAGGATCATAAATGATCCACATGGTCTGCCCTATGCCTCATTTTTTACGGTGCTCCATGGTCGACCTCTATAATAGGGCTGTATTCCAGACAGGTGACTGCTTTTCAATGAAGGCGAAACGCAAAGAACTTAAACTGTGGGATGTCGGTGTCAGTGCACTTTAAATAACCCCGTGTATTCAATAATGGAGCCCTTGACAACGACTTTCTTATAATTTGAGCATCTTTCGGAAATAAAACACTATAAACCTTACCAAGCCAAACTGCGCCACATTCCATAATCTTTAATAGCCCCGTCTTCCACGTCCCCGTTAAAGATACAAGCTGGGCGCCAAGATGGTCCCGCTATTTGGAATTACTAAATTATCTTTTTTATGAAAGAGCACTGAACAAGCGTTGAGAGGGCGTCTCAGTTCGCAAGCCAAGCCAACGTTCCGATAATGGGACTTGTCAACGTCTGGGCCCAAATGAAGACAAGTCCCATTATCGGAACGTTGATTCGTCTGAGGCAGCCCCTTAACACTTGTTCAGTGTCCTTTCATACTGTGTAGTCATCCTCTCTTTCTCGTTCTACCCTAAATCATATTTTGACATCTGGCGATGCACTGGTGCAATCAGCCTCATGAAGGTCATATGAAACTATGTATATAAATGCTTTTCTAGCATCAGGGGCAAAAGCCTTGGTGTGCAAACAATATCAATAAGCTCAAGCACCCGAGCCCACATGAATGCCCTTATACCCTTACGCACGCATGGATGCCTGAGTGGCCTTTTTGCAGATCCATGCCACCTTTCTGAGCCCAGTCGGGCGATTTGGTTGCCAAAATGAATGCGCTCGCCTTGGCCGGGTTTGGGCATATTGTGGAACGCCGAAAATTCGGTGCAAGGAACGCAGATTTAGGTATTTTAGATGGGCCATATGGATCTGCAATATTTGTGTTTATTGCACCTTATTATAACATATCGATCAGTAACGTACCCTGCACGTTCTTCACCTCCTAATCTGTAACGGACAAACATAAAACATGAAGCCCTGAGCCACGAAGCGCAAATTCCTTTTTTTTTTATTCTTTTAGTGGGCTTTTTTTTTGCACACTCGCAGCCTCGTTAGAAATCGCATGACATCACTCATGGGACTAAAACACCTCTCTTACGTCACTCCTCTGAACTCAGCACTTTGCAGAGATAAGGAATCCTTCTTGGATTACGAAATCGAATGCTTTTCAAAGCTGCTGTTTCTTTTGCAGCCTAGCGTGTATCACCGCACAGAAGGCGATCCTTTGTTAGCCTGCCTTACAACATATGCCTTTACCTGATCGCTGCAATGTGGCATGACGAGTCGTAGGAGACACCATTTCGAAACTTCGAGCAAGACAAACGTTAACGGTGATAATTGAGAACTGAGGTTTTTCTCTGAGTGAGCCAAATCCTGCTTGGCTCTTGCCCAATGCTGAATGCCTTAGAGCTTAGGTGTCAAAGTAAAATTGCAGCTTCAAAAGCTAATAATCATTTCGGAAGACGGAAGACTGTTACAGTAAGCTTCGAATCTAAGGTTTTCCTGCGTAAATATGTTTAAAGCAATATCAAACGCAGTTCTCTTCTAGGTCTAGCTGTTTTTGTGCCGTATCACTCTAGTCGGTTATCTGGAAGTCGGGGCTGCGGGTCCTGACGTATCTCTTGGATGAACTTTGTATCAGTAAAATTGATTTGTTCGAAAATTTAAGAAGGTTTTAATTTTTTAAGAGGGAAAAAGAAGTGCCAATAATTTCGTTCAGAAAACGTGCAATGTGTCACTTGTAAAAAGCGAGAACGTTTCCTTCGAATGACCATGCTGCTCATAAAAGGGTTTCTCACAAAGACCTTTATGCCTACCGGGAGCTTAAACATAGCTCCGTAGAACGGCGAGAGCCAAAACTCTTCACATTAAGAGCTATTTCTCACATAAAACATTTGTGATTTTAGAGCTTCTAAGTGAAGCTTTCAGGAAATGTTAGCTAGAAAATGGCACTCCTTTCGCAATTTTTTTCTGCTTACGATGTCTGTTTTCATGGCACATGCATCTGCAATATGGGCATGCTGGCAATGGCTCGTACGGTGAGGTAGAAGAGACATGATGTTCTTTTTTAATCTTTACGGTTTAGCGCGTCCAATAGACTCTGGTTCCGAGAAAGCTATGCAGGAGGCAAGTAATGTTCCGTGCAGTGTACGGAATTGTTCTATCAGTTGGCCACCCGCAATGAGGAGCAAAAGGAGAAGGATGAGAAGCGCCTTCCCCGCTGGCGGATGTAACTAAAGCGCTCCAAACCACAGCATAGCGACCACCTTTCAAAACTCAATGACGACCTTTCACAAGGAATGTGTGTATCGGTGTCGTTGCAATCGGACTTTCAAAATCAGTTTATGCGCGAAGCATGTTCGAACGCTGCGTTGTCGAATGTACGCTCATAAATCATGCCGTCCTGTTTTTCCTCTTGCTCCCCTACACGCTACGTTCGTGACCATGAGAACGTCCTAACTTCCCCGTCCCCTTCCTGCTTACCCTGGCTGCGATTCCTCTCCATCGATACCACCGTTTGGACTCTCCTAGGTGTTTTCCTGCTCGTCCGCCGCTTCAAATTTCGTGATGAATTCTTTTTTGCACTGTTCGCTCCGTCACATCTGAATGTCGGTTTGAGTTTCCTCCTCGCCGCGGTACTCTTCCTACTAACAATATTCTTCTATTTGCCCCTCAACTCATTTCTCCTCTCCACACCTTTTTACAACCCTTTAATGCCAAAGCGTTATAACAAATTGAAATGGGAATTTTTATGCGTATTTGCTAGAAATAACAAACAATCCTTGACGCAAGAGTAATGTATGACAAAAACCGACCAAGGATGTTTACTTTTCATTGCTAAAGCTGACCATGCACCATAAAAGGAATTCTTTCCACCATTATAAAAGGAATTGTGTGCTCTCGGCGGTGAAGTCGAATAGTATATCGAGCGTGCTGGGTCACTTGGTGCCTACCTTAGGCCTCATTCACGACGCACACCCATTACAGCACAAGGTAATGAGATGAGAAATGCCTCATGGGGTGCTCCGCAGAGGACGAACTAAGGTGTAGCCATCCCAATTCAGGGAGCAAGCTGAGGGAACCTATTGGATCTAGGGCGCACTAGATCCTGCGCACTAGATCCTGCGCACTAGATCCTGCGCATTGCTAGCTTGCACGGTCGGCAGTGCTGCCGGCTTCACTGAGTTAAGAAGTGACCTTGCGAAAGCAACTTCCTTGCAATTCATTATTGTTCAATAGGGAACTTTAAACAAAACGGTTACGCACCTTTCTCAGCCTCAATATTTGTCGCTTCAAACAACTGAGCACAGAACATGAAGTGGGAATGTTATGCAATTTCTCCACACATTGAATTACGCAAATATTTCTATTAACCACGGAAACATTTTAATTGTTTTAAAAAAGTACTTTGCGTTTCACCCGCCTAAATACAGGTTACGCAATCAATCAACTCCACCTATTTCGTCTGAGAAGTCGATTGACATATAGGGGCTAGCTGGGGCAATATTTTAAAAATGACATGATCGCCCTATTCTACAGCTAGAAACGAGTATTGGAGAAATATACAGTGAGATCGTAAAGATCTTAGAAATAAAAAAAGTGTGCAAGCATTCAAAGCCACAAAAAGTGTGAATGATTAGGACCCCTAACTGCACATGAGTATTCCAGCTTGAGCCTAATTAGTTTTAGGCCAGAAAAAGTAAAGAAGGTGGCGCACGTCTTAAGTTAGAAAATAAAACCCAAAATCCGCATTTGACGTTTTTCGTATTGTGGACAGCGTAGGGTGGCAAATTCAGAGAATTCAAAATCGGGTCTGCAAGATATTTACACGCTAAGGAATACTCGAACGAATTTCTCAACGACAGATAAAATATCTCGGTGAAGAAAACATTTTTTTAGCGCTGAAAGGTGCGTAGTGTAGTTGTTATTGTCAAGTGGATCTAAATAGACCTTTCCACACCCTTCAACATACTGTGCTAACTCATTAAATCTCTAGATTTTGGGAAATCGGCTGTCTACGGGAAAATAATAAATTGCTACATGAATCAGAGCCCTTACAGTCACAATCCAAAATTGGCAAATCCTCTCCGCCGACTATTTCAAACTGGCGTCCTCCTTCAGATTAGCGCGCCTGCGTATATCGATCAAGGAATGGCCCCTGCTCCCATTCTTCTCGACACGGAACTATCGAAACCGTAGCCAGTAAGCCGCCGCGCTCCGGCATAAAGTTCTCCTCCAGGAGAACTCGCGCCCGCGTTGGCAGTCCAGCGCTGAGAAGCATAAGAGAGGCTGCCATTGAGTGTGTAAAAAGCAGTGAGATAGGGAAGACATGTGCGAATAAGCTGAAATTGCAATAACTTTGTCTACCATTAACTCAGCTCGTGCAAGATGCATTTGAGATTATACATGGATACATGCATACTATACATGAGTCCGAATGTTGACTCTATATAATACTGTTTCACAGCCATTTCAAATGTGTGAACCTTCTATCACACTAATTCAGAATCGTTATCAGGTCGTTCTGTAGCGCTGATATAAGGTACCATTCTGTCAGTCACAGATGAATAAAATACGGACTCCTCAGCAAATATTCTGATTTGATGAATAATATGGCGTACAAAGTTGTTAAAAAAATACAAATTGAAATAAGTCGTGGGTGTCAATTCAATTTTGCACACCGGCGGCCATGAGCATCAAAGGCGGAATATGCTCATTATCATCTGCAAATGTTGACGGTTAGAGAGCAACTATGATGCCCAATCGAGACAGAGCAGGTGAATGTTAACACAGGGAAGTTTGGAAAAAAAATCCGCCTTTGGGATTTTTGTCAGAACATTTTCCAGAACCCAACCCATAACTTGCGTGCTAAGTTCGAAAATAAAACTCTTTATTCTCGAACACATGTAGTTGCGCGTTAAAGTGCATATTTCTGAACGGTGGTGGTTGCAATAATGTTTTGGCAGAATTTTTTTCTTTTTATGTTAGTACTAGAGATAAGAGGCCTTTTCCTTTGGAAGTTACCGAAAATAGTTTTTGCACGCTTTGTGGCCCCGCCAGGGTGGTGCAGTGGTAAGACGCCCGACTACTGTGCCGGAGTTCCCGGGTTCGAACCCGACCTCGGCGGCTGCGTTTCGATGGAGGTGAAACGAAGAGGCGTCGTGTGCTGTGCGATGTCAGCGCACGTTAAAGATCCCCAGGTGGTCGAAATTACTCCGTAGCCCTCCACTACGGCTCCTCTTTCTCTCTCTTTCCACTTTCATTCCCACCTTTCTCCCTTCCCTTACGGCGCGGTTCGGGTGTCCACAGAGCAAGTGTGACAGTTACTGCGCCTTTCCCTTCCTGTGAACCAATTTAACCAATTTAACGCTTTGTGCGCCCCGCCGGGGTGGTGCAGTGGTAAGACGCCCGACTACCGTGCCGGAGTTCCCGGGTTCGAACCCGATCACGGCGGCTGCGTTTCGATGAAGGCGAAACGAAGAGGCGTCCGTGTGCTGTGCGATGTCAGCGCACGTTAAAGATCCCCAGGTGGTCGAAATTACTCCGTAGCCCTCCACTACGGCTCCTCTTTCTGTCTATCCACTTTCACTCCCACCTTCATCCCTTCCCTTACGGCGCGGTTCAGGTGTCCACAGAGCAAGTGTGACAGATACTGCGCCTTTCCCTTCCTATGAACCAACCAACCAACCAACGCTTTGGGCCTGCAAGACCGAGCCCACGCTACATCAGCTTTGAGCTTCGGCGGTGAAAAGAGCGGCGAAAACAAGTCCCGGACCATCCCGGCGGGAGTACTGCTTGTACATTCTCTTGTGCTCTCACTCTCGGCGGCCGTCGCGATGTAGACAGGTTGGCAGACGTCGCACACAATATCACCAGGAGGAGGGAAGAGTAAAAAATGATCATGCCGTATCCAAAATTTGGAAGAGGTGTTGACTGGGGGTGGGTGCTGCACAGGTAGCCTGTCGACTTCCTCCTTGTCAAACCATCACTTTTGCTAGATCTTCCCCTTCAAATAAGTGTGTTTAGTTTAGCAATAATAAGAGGACAACGCCCGTTTATCTGTAACCCCTACAATACGCCCTTGAGAGCGAGCGTATGCTCAATCTGTTTAGTATTTGTCAGCCGTTAATAACTGTATTTTATTAACGATTAGCCACTATTGGTGCGTACACTCCCAGACACCATAAGAGTACGGGAGGGCAGCTGATCCATTCTCAAAGGATATGCCCTCGACTTGCATTATAAGTTCCCATGGAAATCAGCTAGCTGTAGTGACCGAAGGTGGTGGCCGCTTGGTTTCCAGCTTTCGCCTCTTCAATCCAGAGTAAGGGTCGGAGTCAGAGTTAGAAACCAAAACTTTATACAAACAAGAGACGACAAGGAGGAACTCAAACTAAGACAAAATACCAAGACAAGGCTCACAGACAGTCAATGCAAAGCATGCAACTGAGAGGCTTCAATAAGCACTCAGACGAAGCTGGAGATAAACATCTTTAATGTCGTGGCGCAGGGAGTCTCCCGCCATTCTCCACGGGATGGCACAAAATAATTAAAGGTGGCCGGTTTAGAGTGTCACAGGAGAGTTGAGAAGCCAGCTCATATCCGTCAATCCCCCAATGGTCCGGTGTCCAATGGAAGAAAGCAGTTAGAGGTTACAATGTGGAGACCGCATGTTCAAACCCTTGTTGAAGGGAAGGCGCACAGTGCTCTTCTGAATGCGGCGGAGAGCGGCTTGAGAGTCGAAACACATTGTGTGAACTCTGGAAGTGAGGGAAGGGGACAAAAACTGGAGGGCATGGACAATGGCGAGGATCTTATAAAATAATGTGTGTGTGTGTGTGTGTGTGTGTGTGTGTGTGTGTGTGTGTGTGTGTGTGTGTGTGTGTGTGTGTGTGTGTGTGTGTGTGTGTGTGTGTGTGTGTGTGTGTGTGTGTGTGTGTGTGTGTGTGTGTGTGTGTGTGTGTGTGTGTGTGTGTGTGTGTGTGTGTGTGTGTGTGTGTGTGTGTGTGTGTGTGTGTGTGTGTGTGTGTGTGTGTGTGTGTGTGTGTGTGTGTGTGTGTGTGCGTGCGTGTGTGTGTGTGTGTGTGTGTGTGTGTGTGTGTGTGTGTGTGTGTGTGTGTGTGTGTGTGTGTGCGTGCGTGCGTGCGTGCGTGCGTGCGTGTGTGTGTGTGTGTGTGTGTGTGTGTGTGTGTGTGTGTGTGTGTGTGTGTGTGTGTGTGTGTGTGTGTGTGTGTGTGTGTGTGTGTGTGTGTGTGTGTGTGTGTGTGTGTGTGTGTGTGTGTGTGTGTGTGTGTGTGTGTGTGTGTGTGTGTGTGTGTGCGCATGTGCGTGTGCGTGTGCGTGTGCGTGTAAAAAACTTCATTTCAGGGAGGAAGTTTGAGGCAGCCGGGGCAACCTCTCGCAATCCCTAGGGGGGCTCCTCATTAGAGGAGCCCATTGGCGACTGCCGTGGCTCGGGCTCGGTGGACCAGTGCCTTTTGGCTTGCGAAGGTCGAATAAGCCGAGCTGGGCTGCCTCCCAGTCTTCCCGGGTGGAGTTAGGTTTGGGGGCGAGGATCAGGGTTGACTGGCATGCCCATATACCATGTGGAAGATGCCTGAAGACTTCTTCGCGCAGTGGGGCATTTTCCTATACAGGCATGGTCAAAGTGTTTCAAAACTGCCGGGCACAGCAGTGTTTCGGTGTAAAGACGAGGGGTGAGCGTTCCTCCACATTTGTAAGGCCCTTACAAGGTTTGGCATAAATTGCATGTTCGAATCAAAATAATTCAGTAATATCTCGAAACGTGAGGGCCATATTGGGTTCGGGATCCGTATCAACGACGGCAGACGACGCCACGCCCGCTCACTCTCCGGGCAACACCTTCAGACCAAGTTGATAAAATAATGCGTCCCGTTGGTGGAGGTATGGGAAACTGATGATGGTTGCAGAGGCTAGGAGATGTGGATTGGACAGAGCATAGTCGCAGGATCCTCTATGAGCCACGAAGGAGGCATCCGTGTAGGTCACTTCCTACGTCGCGAAGAGTGAGGAATAGTGCTCCACGACGGTTAGGAAGACCGGCATAGAAGACTGGAGACATTGGACGGAAGGAGGATATGAACGTTGGAGAGCCAAGATGTGATGTGTAGAAGTTGAAGTGGAGATGGGAATGAGGGAGATGCCCGCCTTAGTCGGTAGCCACTAACCCTGAAGGGGAAGGGGAAGCTAGCCGTTCTAGCTGGGAGTCGTGGGGTAGGTTAATAAGAGATCGGAGAGGAAGGAAAAAACCAGTTGCAAAGACATAAGTTGTAGAGGTGGTTATAAGAAGGTACCGAGTAGCATTGTAGAGTCTGCCATTCGAGCCGCATCTTGAGCTAATCGTTAAAGGGCCTCACGACGGGCCTAGAAATTGTAATCGTTACCACCGCTGATCTGTTCGAGGGTATGCGAATGTTCGGGTAGATAGCTAACGTGTACCTGAGTAGGTATACTGTCTAAAACAAACAACGAAACTTCAAAATGCGGCGCGGGATGTTTACCGTACAACAAAGTACAAATAAAACGTCGAATAAACGCCTCGGAGCTCAAGCAGCTGGAGCGGCTCTCCTGACTAACCCTCGGCGGACACCGGCGATGATGAATTGATGGCGCCTTGCATGTCATGCTTCCTAAGTAGCGGCGGTTGCAGACTGCGTAGGCTTGATCTATTTAACGCCTTTAGGTTGGCCCAACAGCAGTCGTATTGATGCGAAAATAACAGGTTATTTTTCTAACACTTAATTGGATCTTATCTTGTGGGCTAAGTATCAAAACGGGCTCTACATGATGAGCGATAATAAAACCTGCTCAAGGCCCGAGTGCTGCTTTCACCATGCAGGAGCCGTTTGGAAATACGTCACACCTTTTCTGTAAACAATTTCTTCCTTATAGTAACTGTCGATGGCTCTATAACCTGTCTATTTTCTTTTTAGCAGTACCTGGAGCTAAAGCTCACTATGAATTTTCTGGTAGTCATATAAATTTTAGACTTTATCCTGAAAGGTAATTATGTATCCGCTGTTTCTTTAGATACCTGCATGGTTTATTGTGGTAGCACCCACGGACCAAGCAGGCAAACCAGTGTCCTCAATTTTTGGTGGTGTTATCAGGTGGTATGATTCTGGTATAGCTCTGGCTCTATGCAGCAAGCACACCTCACTGAGAAAACATGAAATTTTCTGTTTGACATGCAACGATAGCCATACCGCAATTCGAGGAATAAGCAGGCATAGAGGCAACACAATGATCAAGGGGCATCTAACGACGTATAAAACAGGAACCGAGTGACTGCGTTTATTTCGACTCGAAGTTCGTGCCTCGCACACAAGTGAGCTACGCGAAGTGTTGATGATGTGCACACGAACATGTGGATAAAGCCGCACACGCAGAGGTGAACAGGACGAAGACGAGTACAGCCTCAACTAATCTTGATACTTGAGTATCGCTAAAACTTATTACGAGTGTAGCAATGACCAACCGTTTATGCCATGCATTTTGCTAACCATCCCGGCTTTTTCAGAAGCGCATACCAAATACGTGGCTATGAAAACTCACACTCGGAATGAAATAAAAAGCTAGCATCCATACGGGCAAGATAATATTTATTTACGCTTGCGACCCACGAAGTCAAAAGCTTACTTTAAGAAGCAGCAGAGAGGACGTGCCCGTGACACTTAAACAAAGATCGCTGCTATTGCAGCTTCGTTCAGAAGGCGAGGCACGTCGCACCCTTGGTCTTGATTAAAACGGGACCACCCCCAGCTCATCTGCCAGCCCCGTCGCGCTGATTTCGATGTCGTAAAAGAGGGCGGTGGCTTGGCGTAGCGCCCGGGACCACGACAAGCTGTCACCGCTCCGAGAACGCGTCCTAGCGCTATTGCTTTCATGACTGGGTTTTGTGTTTTATAGCGTTTGATGGCGCAGACGTCGATCGTTAAATAAAAGAATCCGCTGGCTGAAATGAAAGAAATCTAACAGTACTAACAGGATGTTAAGAATTCCAAAAGTACGGCCACCCTCACGTTCATTCTTGGTGAACGCTTGAAAGATTTTCTTTTCCAGTTGAACGTGGCTATGAATCCCACTGCAGATGAAAGCAGTTTCTAATTTCTGATCAAAGAATAGTCACAATATTATGCTTCAGAATTGCTGTTTTCGGCATTATGTCGGAAATCAAAGCTGCTCATCAAGTATAAACACATTGTTGGTGAGGTAAGCCTCGGGCAGAATAGAACAGTGGAATTTAAAATGCCGCGATGAAGCCAGTGGTTGTGTATTCTAAATGGCGCGTAGATTAAAGCGCACTACGTTGGCCGTGGCATTACGGGTTTAAAAGGTATAGTGGATGCTCACTTGCCTCGACCAACTACAGTGTATTAGAAATCCTCAATTTTTGTATGCTTGCATTCGTTCGTTTGTATTTCATCTGATTGTCTATAGTAGAACCTAGGAACAGGCAAACCTTCGCTTTTCTGAAATTTCTACCAAACTGGGTCGAAAACGGGGCTTTCAAGCTGAAATATATCTCATGGCAGTAATAATCTAAGCATACGTTGGCCAACGGCATATTATTTATGATTACATTTTTTTTTATTGCGGACCAGGCCCTCTTTCTGTACCTTTGTCTGAATTGGCGCTCAGCGCCCCTAATTGGAAAAGATTAAAGGCATGAAATTATTGTTAATCTCCCATGGCTGTGACATACTCATAGAAATATACTTATGAATGACATAGCATGAGAAATCATTGTTTTGTGCAACGCTTGAATAAAGGGAGCAATAACTCGTTTCTCGTACGTATTTGTAGGAAGTCTTCTTCTCATAAGAATAATTGAGGGTCAAAATGTTTCGCCAATTCTTTGTATCAGTGTCTGAATTCTTTTTTACTTGCATGGGTTTATCTAGAACCGGTTAGGATGGATTGAATCACCAGAGATGCCAAAAATCATGCATGCTGCTTCAATATAAATTTCGTTTTCAGTCTTGGATGAAACTCCATTCTCCACAACACTATACTCTGACATCAGCCTGCTCAAGAGTGTAGTGTGGGAAGGTATATATGGCCCTATCGGATAACGAAAAGTGTTCCGTGGGAAGTGGCGTAAGCCGATGATAATGATAGCTAATATCACGCAAACAGATCTGTGGCTTGTCCTGAAATATCATTCTAGAGCATCACTTTTATTTCTCAGTTTGCTGTTTAATATTGTGAGGTACACTTATGAAGGTATTGATGAGAATAGTTTAGTCGTCACATACCTAACAAGATCATGCTTTTGAAGGTTTTCCTGTGCTCACATATTGTAGTTGAGTTTTTCTTAACAAAGCAGTAGTGCGAGGTCCTGATAGAGAATAGAGCGTATAACATTATAGAACTATCAGGAGAGATGAGTTTGTAAGTTATCGATGATTACGTTGGAAAACGATAACAAAAATTGCTTTCATAGAAAACTTCTAATTGAAACTATACAGTTGTCGACAGCATTATTTTACGCGCTTAAACCTCCGCCTGGCCGCCGACATAGTCAAAGATGCTGTGTATTTGTGCGACATAATGCATTCTTTGTCAGCTATCACAGTAATCAAACATTCGACAATGATATCCCCAAACTCTTTTCAGGGCAATCCGCAGTCTCCGGCGCTATTCCAATAGCGAAGTTTGACAAAATTAATATCAAATATTATGAAAATTGATGTTAGATGGAGATGTTAGATGGAGCAGCCCTGTTAGATGGAGCAATTCACAAGCGAACACCTGCTCGTTCACATCAATTGCCATGTCTTTCTGTAGAAAAGGCTCCGCGTTAAAAATGGGAAACATCTGCGTTCAACTCGAGAACTTCTCCCACCAAGTGTCAAAGACGTGATATGGGCCTAGATTGTAGTAAATAGGTCTTCATTCGGAAATTACGCTTCTTTATTTCACTCACACAAGCGGTAGTATTGTAGCGGCTAGTAGACTTATTTCACCTTCGGCGTCTTAAACCTGCTATCCCAGTCCAATCTACGAAATTCTATACTGGATCGGCAAATATCTGGACGCCTTTTGACAAAAAGACCTGCTCAGATGTGAACATCTTCTATACTAGCAAGTCCCCCTTCCACACCCTCGCACAGAAACCTCTTTGTTCCACTCCCACACGTGGAAAATTGTATCTCAGGACCAAACACGCGACCATGATGTTAGCCGAATGCACTTGAAAAACAGCTGTCTGAGTAACCAGAACCTGCATTAGTGGGCGAAAACAGTGTGCTGTATGCAGGCACAAATGCATATGAGGTGGTTCGTGTAACAAGTATATCGATACTGGGAGGGCACTTACCTCTTCAATTGTGCCTTTTTTACAAGTTTATTTTGGCAAGGCAAAGCATATCTTAAGCTCTTGGTTTTGCTTACTCTTCAAAGTCCACACACAGAAAATGCTCATATTAAGAGTACTGGCAGACCATGAGGCTCCTTAATGTATAAAAATACCGCAGCTACTAGCCGGTGGTAAGACGTTTCTTGTTTCACCGTCGCGACGAGGTAGATGACAGCGTCTATGGAAAAGCGTCCGCGAAGGAATCAAAGTCATTCTAAATAAGACAAAGAACGCACAGCGCCGCGGCATCACTATCGCCACTGCTTGTCCCTGGTGTCCATTTGTAGCGCTGAAGCTGTGCTCTGCGGCAGTAATTCTACCCTGCTTTGTCCGAGGTACTGGCAGAGTTAGCCGACGGATCAAGTCACAAAATTCTCCTTTCACTTGGTGGAGGTACCATCCGGTGTTACCAGTACCCTTCTCGCCCTAGAACTTCGTAGCCGAGCGCTGACCACCCCAATGACGGAAACGAACCTACTGCAACCAGCTCCGCCCGTCACATGCACTTGTACCCTGCGTAAACGGCTAAAACGTCACAACAACAGGGACGACAATCGCAAGTTCAAGAACTTCATCGTTTACTTGAGTGATGTAGCCAATCTATGTTTTCGAAACCACGAGTCTGACATTACCACCTAGCTAAACTTCAAGTCCAAATTTTGTGATGTCTTCGGCCACTTCGCCGTTCGCAAACTCTGCGCTGAATAGCGTTTTCGCTGAAGAGCGTACCAGGCCGGTGAAACATTTACGAGTTACATTGTGGAGATTGTTGACTTGTGTCGCCGCTTTAACCCGGCTATTACAGAGGGCGATTCATTACTGGAACAGATGAGGGCACTTCCAACGTGTTCATAGCCAAGGGTTCCATTATGGTCAAGGAAGTCTACGGCCTCTGCCAAAGCTACGACGAGATGCGCAAAGAGCGTGTTTTTATTCGCCACCCGCCTGACGATTCGCTCGCTGGACTGGCCGCGGAGCTGGAGCAATCTGGCCTCAATGCAGTAATCAAGGTTTTTGTACGCGAGGAGGTTACGCGACAACTCTCCTTGCTGCTGTCTGTGACGGAGTCACCATCTGATCTCGGCACAGAGCTTTACCATGCAATACAGCGACAAGTCTCAGAAACCGTCCCTAATTCCAGACCTCAACTAGCTTTGGTCGCAACCTCACTGCCAGTTCACTGCGCCTACAATTCCATCTTCTGGCGTTGCGCCGCTGAGTTACGCTCCAGCATTCGCACAGGCTCCTATGTAGGTACTGCGTCGCACATATGCCGAAGTCACTTTAAGTCCACCTCTTACGCCGGCATATGCCTATGCGTCGCCCCCTGTGGGTTTGGCACAAACAGGTTTTGCTCCGCCTTTGCCTCAAACCTCGTCCCCATGGCGCTTTTCAGACAACAGGCCTATTTCCTATGCCCGCTGCGTACCTGGGCACACTGCACGCAATTTCAAGCGCCGCTTATCTATGGTCTTTGCAGCACGGACAGCGGGCCTGCGCTACCTTATATGGACCCCTGTTCCCAGTCCCATCGGGTCCACCCCCTGATCATCCGGACTCGACTTTTCGTCGTTCGGCTTCAACACGTCGACGCTCCATTTCGTCAATGCGCCGACCCGGCACCGCGCCGGAGAAGTAACCGTTGTAGTTGGCGAGGCACGAAGTGCGTATTCGACAGAACTTCAAAGTCCTCGTCTTTCTCCCGCGAATGTTATTGCTGTCAGCATTGAAGGTGTTCATACTCTTCCACTCGCCAACACCGGGGCCGCTTATTTGTCACCAGCGACAAATCTGTCGTTCCCTCTGAAAGGTAACTATCGCGGGACCTACCTCATCCTCATCCTCATCCGCTCATAGTATACAGGCGACAGCTGACTGCACTGTTCGCGTTGTCATTGCTGATGTCTTGTGCCACATCGAAGTCATCGTCCTCTCCACGCGTTCTTATGACGTCATTATTGGCTTGGATTACCTGTTCCAGCATCATGTTATCATTGACGGCGCTGGTAAAGTATTCCTCGTTGAACCTAATAATGCACCGTCTGATGCCCTGCTCCATGAGGCATATTCTCGTTCTGTGTTCTAACTCCTCGTCGCTAATGACACATCCACCCCACCCGTTCGCGCTATTCTGCTTCCCCTCACTGCCTCTTCTGCCACCGCCGCCGGAGTGTTATTTGTGCCCTCTATCATTGTATGCCGCCGCCGCAACTTACATTTGCCGTTTGTCGTCCTTGGAATGAACAACGGTGCTAGCACACTTCTGGGACCAATCCTTTCGCGTATCCCACTGTGTTTGTTTATGGAGCGTGCCCTGGCAGCATGGCGCCCGGAGATGTTCTATTCATTTCGGATGATCTTTCATTCCCTGGTGGTCAAGTGGACGCTTTGACTCCAACTCGTATGGTGTCTGATCCGCTGCAACGGCACCTTTTTGACCTTTCTGTGGATAGCACTCTTGAGCTGCGCCGCCACGAGCAACTTCTTGATCTTTTAAACCCCTTTCGCTCCTCGTTCGACACTCCACAATCTTTCTTGGCCTGCACGATGACCGTATTTCATCTCGTTGACACTGGCGCTCACAACACCCCTCCATCAACAGCCGTATTGGTATCCCCGATTGAGCGCCGTGTTATTGGCGAACAAATCGACGACATGCTTCAGTCCGGAGTGATTAGAGAATCTTGTAGTAGACGGTCGTTTCCTGTGGTCCTAGTTAGGAAGAAGGATGGCTGAATACGCTTTTTGGTTGTTTATCATCTCCACAACAAAATTACTCGTCGAGATGTGTACCCATCTCACAAATCGACAATGCCCTAGACTGCTTGCAAGGCGCGGAAATGTTTTTCTTGCTTTATTTGCGCTTTAGGTATTGGCAGGCACCCATGGCAGCAGCGGATCCTGCGAAGACTGCTTTTGTACGCCAGGTGGACAACACGAATTTAACGTTATGCCATTCGGGCTCTGTAACGCCCGAGCCACATTCGAAAGTATGACAGACACCGTATCACGCGGCCTGAAATGGTACATCTGTTCGTGCTAGCTCGATGATATTGTCGTCTTTTCAACCGACTTCCCCGCCCACCTGACCCGACTTCGCTAGATGCTCACCTGCCTTACCAACGCCGGTCTTCAAATGAATCTCGAAAAGTCCCGCTCCGGTAACCAATAGCTCCCATTACTCGCACACGTCGTGTTCAAAGATGGAGTTCTACTGAATCCTGAGAAGCTGCAGGCCGTTGCTTACTTCCAAAAACTGACCTCCCTGAACCAACTGCGAAGCTTCGTGGAAATCTGCTTGTACTTCCGTCGTTCTGCTCGGAATTTCGCATTCATCATAGCCCCCTTACAAAGCTCCTGAAAGGCACCCCTAACCACTCCTCTTGGACGCCAGCCTGCGATGGTGCTTTTGCGTCGCTGAGCCATATTCTGACGTCACCGCCAGTCATTCGTCATTACGATCCTACTGCCCGTAAAGAACTCCACGTCGATGCCAGGGGTGTGGGCCTCGGTACCATTCTCGCCCAGCGCAAGCCTCGCTACTCCGAATGCATTGTCGCCTACGCAAGCCGTGCTCTTACCAAAGCGGAGTCGAATTACTTCGTTACCGAAAAGGAGTGCTTAGCTATAGTGTGGGCTATCAAGAAGTTCCGCCCTTACATAAACGGCTACTTCTTTGAGGTAGCAACGGATAATCACGGTCGCTGCTGGCTCGGGTTTCTAAAGGATCCGCCTGGCCGTCTCGGCCGCTTGGCTATGAGGCTTCAGGAATACATCATTAGAGTAGTGTACCGCTCTGGCCCCAAGCACTCTGACGCCGACGCCCTTTCCCCGGTGTGGGAGTGTGCGTCTGCATCGTCGCCCCAGCCTCAAACCTCCTTGACAGCCCTCACTATTGCAGATATTCCTTCTGTGCAATGACGGGATCATTGGCTTTCTTCTCTGCTAGATATCCTTGGCACCACTTTCGCGAATACGCATTCTCGGGCACTCCGCCGACAAGCCTCCCATTTACCATTCGGGACCGCCATCTCTACCGAAGGAACTACAACTCAGATGGCAAAAAATGGCTTCTTGTCATTACGCGCCATCTCCACTTCGATGTTTCTGCCCATCATCATACTGATCCGCAAAGCTATTATACCAGCGCTATGAAACCTATGATCGGGTTTGTCAGAGGTATTAGTGGCGGGGAATCTACAAAATCGTACGTCCCTACAACAGAAATATTCTTGCCATCTCGCTGGCCCTCTGCAGCCTTTACCATGCCCAGATCGTCTGTTTAATTGCGTGGGAATAGACCTTTATGATCCGCTACCATGCAGTGCCGCTGGTAACCAATGGCTCATCGTCGTCACTGTTTACCTCGCCTGTTACGCGGAGACCACCGCATCTCCAGCGGCGATAGTCCAAGAGGTAACCTATTTTATTCTATCACTTCGTTCTTCAACATGGCGCGCCTCGCGAGCTACTGAGTAACAGAAGTCGGGTTTTTCTGTCCGAAGCTGTCCAAGAGCTGCTGTCCTCTTCAAAATCCATACATCGTGCTACAACCGCATACCACCCGTAAACGAACGGTCTCGCGGAGCGGTTCAAGCCTACGCTTAGGAGCATGCTCACAATATACGTTACATCTGCCTCTGGCAGCTCCAAATTGGACCAGGTACCGCCATTTGTAACGTTCGCATATAACGCTACCACCCAAGCAACAACTAGTTTTTCGCCCTTTTATTTCTTATACGGCCGAGCAGTATCTTGTACACTCGACACAATTTTACGATACCATCTAGATGCCTCTGAGAACAGTGCTTTGTCAGGAATGCCGTCAGCTAGCTGGCACGTTTACCTCCAATACTCAAGGCTATCGCGACGATCAGCATGATAGTGACAAGCAGGCGTCGACGCTCCTCACCGATAGCTTAATTTGGCTAAGCGTTCCTGCCGCCAGCACATTTGAGACCAAGTACCATGGTCCTTATCGCGTTTTGGAACGTACATCTCCTATCAACTATGTTATCGAGCCAGTAAATCGTTCCGACGACCACCTTCATGGTCGCGAAGTTGTCCATCTTAGCCCCTTTAAGCCATATTAGAACCCTCATGTCGTCTCCTCCCCGTGAGTTGGCATGATGGCGCCTTCGTCATTCGGGGACATTGTAAGGAAGACAAAAAACACACAGTGCTGAGGCATCGCTATCGCCATCGCTAGACTTCGGCGTCCATCTAACGCGCTGAAGCTGTGCCTCTCAACTGGTAATTTTACCCTGCTTTGTTCGGAGTACTGAAACCGTTAGCCGTTAGACCAAGTCATTAAACCCTGTTTTCATCATCATTTCCGAAGAAAGATCATTATTGTCTACAATCATTAATTTCTCTTAGGCACTATTAGCTACTTCACGTTTCCAACACAGCTATCCGGGACCACTGGCCGATATAAAGCAATAAGGAGGCTCTCTATGCCAAACAGCCGATCTTTTGGCGTTTTGGAATAGTACTGGAAACTGCTGTCATTGAAAGAATTCAGCAATGCAGTTGTATTATCCACGCCCAGGTATATCTGATTGAGTAAATATTCCTGGCAGGAGCAGGCGCGGATGAATGCCTACACGAAGCAAGAGCGGTGTATAATTCTGGAAATGAAAAGAAGTCACTAACTGACTGATGTTGTTCAGAGAGGGGGAGGGGGGGGAGGGGGAGTCAGGACTCGAACATGGTAATGGTGCCAGAATTGTGCTCACAAGCGTTTTCAAATATTTTTTGATACATTTACTTTAGTGTGACGTTACTAGGAACACGATACGGAAAATATGCAGTCCTTGCAGAGATTAACGCAAGCTCCTGCCGACGTGAGAGACGCCCGACACAGGCTTGAGAGGATCCAGCAATGAACAGAACGATCTCTAGCATTCTTATTGTAACCTTTCGTGGTCTCACAGTATTTTTCACTACACTTAGAAAAAAATTGCTTAACTTTAGAAAGAATTAATTGTTCTGCATTTCCTTTTCAAACGCCGATGGAGTACACAGGGTTTCTCGAGTTCCATATTGATTGTAGGCAGTGGTATAGGCGCACATGCGATCCTTTCTTGCTGAGAGAGAAGGTAATCAGCCACTGAAATGCAACGGTAATTCCATTTTCACACAGGGATGTCTTCATAGATATGCTAAAGGCCTGTGCATCGCGCACGAGACGAAGTAGTAGGTGCGAATCACTTCATAGATACGTATATACGTTGTTATGCGATCACGCAAATACGTTTCCACATCACTCCACCAGATAAACAATGGCTGGAGACTGGTGAAAGCAAACCCCCCTTTCAAGCAGTTGATGTAAGATGTTCTATTTTATAAACGTAGGTAAGTCACCGTTAAAATGGATGATAAACTCTTGTGCGTGTGGTAAGAGACCTCTCTTGCTCGATTGATTCTTGTGGGATAACCGTTAGACGATGTGAGAATCAAAGTCGTCCAGTATGATATGAGAGCCATGCAAGACTGGAAAGCAGAGGACAGATATGGGCAAAGCCATCTTTCAACGGAATTTAGGTGCCGTGTATAAAAAAGGGTTGTCCTTTCTTCCTTAATGTCAAACAAATTAAGTGGTTCGTATTGTGTATTTTCATAATATAGCAGACGTGCGAAATTTCTCGGTGTATACAAACTAACAGCTTGCTTGTGTCGCCTGCTTCTCGAGAACATATCCAGAAAAGTAGAATGAAGACGGCTTGTGGGCTGATACAGGAAAACAGTTCTTCAAAGGGCGCTGTGGGAAGTACTCAATGACGCAGCCTCGCACAATGAAGTGCATCATTGTACTGCGCCGCACTTGCACTGACACAGATTAGCTCTTACTTTGAAGCGCCGTATTCATTCAATGCACTGCCGTCAACACCTGTTGGCTTAAAAAGCAACCCCTGGATTAAATGCTTAAGCTTTTTAAGCATCTCTTTCTCCTAGCTGCCAAGGTTGTCGGTAGTGTCAGCTGATGTAGCAAACAAACTGGGAAATGGCATGGCTGCAACCTCTAGTAGTAGACGAGGTTATTCAACTTGAGAGGACGCGGATATTATAAAAGCATCTCAGTGAGCATTCGCGTAACCTGTAAAATTGCAGTACCATTTGATATTCATTTTCCCCTAAACTTGTTCCGGCACCTCAGCTGACGATAGCTGTGGCGTTGGCTTATCCAGACTGTGCTTGCTTTGTGACTCCTGGAATTCACATAGAGAATGACACTTGCCAATGCGTCACTATCTTTTCCCGATAAGTTCCCCGATCCTCACTTTCAGGCAGTCTTAAGTCACCGCTTCATGAGCCCCCGAAGTGTTGGCGGACTTTATAGTCTCCGTCCTGCACGTCTCATGCTGGTGTGTATTACTGCATTGCCGGCAAGATGTAAAGCTTTTGCAAATTGCAACCAAATGAATAATTTTGCGGTCTTGATAGCACCAAGAAGGCTTAGCAACGTACCGATGGACTGTATGCCTCAAATGTTTGTAACTTTTGTTCAAAGAAAATCATAATAAAAAATCATTTGACAATGGGAGCGATCCAAAACAGGGGAAGTCGACTATATGCCCCAGGAAACTGATAAACGTTCTGAGATCCCTGTCACTTATCTCACGGTCAATATTCATAACACCTGCGGCGGTCGTTTGTTTCATAAGCAAGAAAGGACCGGGCCAGCATGCTGCATAGAACACCAAAATCCTTTCAGCTTATCGACTGGTACTGTAGCCTTGGATTTGACATGAATGGTTTGAAAATTCTTCCGTGGCTTGATTCTCACCTCATTGACTAGCTGCCGAATTAACTGATAAAAAAACTGGATCGGCTAATGTGTGTTTGCGGCGTTAAAATTTCCTGTCGCCATTGCTGGTGCGAACGGAACGGAGAGTGTTGCTGGCTTGCCAATAGTGTTTTTTGGTGGCAGCAGCATTGTGGGTGTTCTGTTCAGTTCCCTTTTCACGTGGCGGGACTCAACATGCAACTGCTTTTGAATTCCATCCAGTAACTATGGAGTCAACATAATTTGCAAGCTGCACGTCTAGGACGCTGAAATAACCAGCTGGCTACGCGGCGGTCAGCTCGATAGTGGCGAATGGGCACAGGAAACGTGTACCCGCTATCTCGAAGGAGGAGAAGGTCACTGTTAGTTCACAGAGATAAAAATACGAAAATGAGGCAGGGCAGCTTGCCAGAAAGCTAGCCAGGTGATGCATTAGCAGCACACAGTTAAAAGGACGCTTCAAAATATCCACGTATTGAAAAACAATTGCAAAATCATGTTCAGTTAAGTAAACACCTTTGCAACCTCTGTACGCTGTACGTTCTGTGGTAGTGAAGCAATCTTATAGCGAGAAAAAGTAGCTTTAATTTCTGAAGGAGACCATTTCCGCAACTGTATTAAACCGAACAACTCTACACGCGTAAGTGAGCACATGAATTTGTTCTGTCTTGAATATCGCGGCGGTAAATACGAGAACTTTCAAGCTACGTTCTCCTCCACTTGCCTCCGTTGATTTAAATTAGTGTGAAGTCAGTCGGACTTTTGATATCGGATTGTCATGATTACGCACATCTGGGACCGCCTCGAGGCCGCTCATACCTGAATTGTGCGGGCAGCTTCGTCCTCACATTTCGGGGCTTAGCTAGCTCGCCTGGCTTCATTTTCCCTAGTTGGGACAAGTATGGTCTGGCGCTGACTTCTATTATTAATATCTGCAATCAGAGCCGCTTCCCGACGCGGTTGGCTGCGGAGAGTACCCGCCGCATGCAGTGCCGACCGGGCGTGTAATGAACGTTCGTCGATAAGAGCCGTTCCGATGCGGGGTACACTTCCGCTTCTCAGCTTGCGGTACAGACAGGCGTCCTTGGTTCATACGGGTTCGCTCTCTACTGAGGCCATAATTGGACCAGCGGCCTGCGATAGCTTCCAGTCATTCCCCCTGTTCGCATCGCGGAGCACTAAGGAAGTCGGGGCAAATATTGAGGCACCGCTATTTTGCCGTGAGTGCAAATTGCAGCTACTTTGGGTTCGTGGTGGCTGTTTTGTGTTCTGGGATCACCCACGTCCATTGAGATGTATGTTATACCCCCCCCCCCCCCCCCACTCCCCCTTTCACAAAAATTCGTTCATTTTGCGACGCCTGCTATTGTGCGTTGTGAATTTCTTCCCACCTATATATGCTCTTATTTCAATGCGATGCTTAATTAATATCAGCACAGATAATGGCTTTTGTTCATGAGCCTAGTCAAAGACCTTTCACCTCTGCCTTATCAATGTTCATTTGTCCTGTGCTAGGCCTCTCTCTGCATTAGCTATTAGTACTATAGCGCGTCTTTTAGGCCGCGCTATATACGAAATTACCGGGCCAGTAACTTCAACTGTCAGTTGCTATTATCAAGTAGTAAAAGTACTCGATAATGATAGTGAAATTAGCCTGTAATTAGAACTATACAAAAAGAGCGCAGGCTTAGCAGAATAGTCATGTATAGCAATTCTCAGATGAGTTCTCAACGAAGCCTGAAACTGTCCTGAAACCGCTGCTCTGCAGAGTGTTACGAGCTCATATACAAACTTTTATACGCCTGTTGAAGGTAGAGGTGTGTCAGGCTTAATCGTGCTTGATCCGTAAATACATGTTGTTCGAGCTAGTTTCAACCACTGCATTAGGCATGCTGTGACAAGGGAGAAAATAGCTGAGCCCTTATGAAATTAATCCATGCCCTGAGCAACAGTTTATAGTTCCACCTAAACGTTTCATTGAGCTGCCGAAAAAACAAGCGTTAAGTTGTCGCCTTGACCTGGGCGAATTCCATGCAAGCTCCAAGCGAAGCATAATTCAGAACTCCGTAGACGTTCCCCATCTCCGTAGACGCTAGACAAAATACTGGAATGCTGTTTAAATTATTGGTTCACTGAATCCTGAGATTCACGTATGCAGGAAATCATTGCCGCAAGATGTTTCAAGTCTCCAACAACTTTCTAGAGCTGCTGAAACGTTCGTGATCCTGCTTTCACCGGCATCTATCTCCCTTGTCAATTAAGCGCCTTCAGATAAAAAACCATATGCTTACTTTTTTCCAACGATTCCCAAAATGCATAAAATTCAAAGAGGTTGTTATATATCTAATTTGGGGAAAGCAAGCAGTAAATTAGGTTGTGTGTTTAGAAAACGTTTTATTAGGCATTATACATTGACATGTGCGCTGACAAATTACCAAAACTGAAAACGTTCACGGTTAAGAACAGGAGACGCTACTCATAACATACCTAATATCAAGGAAATACATCGAAATTCGCTATTTACATTCCAGAGAAAAACAATTGGCTACTCATGATGATGGTATATAAAATTTTGAATGACAATGTAAGTGAAATTGTACACAGAGTACAATAATTTGAAAAACGAAAATAGGTACAAGCATATACAGCAATCGCAGGCACAGTTAGAATTACACGTGTGTTTTTGGATGTATACAGCTGTGATTTTACATATATCTTTACATTATATTACAAGTGCCAAGGTGGACTGAAAACCAGCGGGACAACTCCATCCGACACGGCAACAAAAGGGCGAGGTCATTGGCGAAGGAACTCTTGCTCCCCAAGGTAGAAAGGTTCCTCAGCCAGAAAACTTGCTATCTCCTTTCGCAGACGTGCCAGAACAGAGGAAAACGCGCGTAAGCTTCGGCTTAAGGCGACAGCCTCACAACGATTGCGCCGTAACGCGAGAGTGCCAGGTGCAATCAGCAAATGTGCAAAGAGACCGCGAGGACATCTACCATTTATCTGAAATCAAATAATGTCAAGACTTCTTAAACCGACAAGCGCTGTCCACCAGAAGAAACAAGCAACGACTCATTTCTGGGCCATGCTACGATTAAATTCTTGAAGTGGGCAGTTGGGGCACGGCGCTGTCCACACAACGCCCCATCGTTGCAGCCGATTTGGTAGGCGAAACCCTCCACTCCAAGAACCACGTAAAATCACGCAAATGCTCTGGCAGAAACAATGCTGTGAGTGGTAACCAATAAATAGAATCCGCCATTCGCCTGCACTCTGCAGGCACTAGCGGAAGAAATAAAGTCTCCATTGACTCTACTACTCTGTTCACCGAAATGTCTAAATCATGGCAGACATAGCAGGCGTGGCGCCGAAATGTCACCATGCAAGAATAACAAACCGACATCCAGAAATCCTGTGCATCCCTATTGAACGGTATATCAGGGACAAGCTGCAACATATTGTCCCTAAAAAATAGTAGCCGAGCGCCCACGCTGGGCACTAACCTCCTTGCAGCAAACGAAAAAGGTAGCGCAGAGCCGGCAGCCGACAGACAAAGAAGGGAAGGCGAACCCACCCTTCGAACGCTGCTGGACGGGCGCCGCACGGCATAGCAGTTCCGTGCGCCCTGCCCCAAACAATGAGATCACAAGAAACAGAAGGGAACATAAAACCCTGAGAGGAGGATACGTTGCATGTCTTTGTCATAACCACCATCATCACCAGCCTGACTATGCCCACTGCCCGGCGAAGGCCTCTCCCATATTTGCTAGATGCATCCACCTGACCCCTGCGAACTTCTTAACCTCTTCCGCCCACCTAACTTTCTGCCGCCCCCTGCTACGCTTTCCTTCGCTTGGAATCCAGTTTGTTACCCTAAGTGGCCATCGGTTATCCTCTATTCGTACTACGTGTACTGCCCATGTCCATTTCTTCTTCTTAATTTCCACTAGAATGTCAGTAACTTGAGTTATTTCTCTGACCCACTCTGCACGCTTCCTATCTCTTAATGTTACCCCTACCATTTTTCGTTCCATAGCCCTCTGAGTGGTCCTCAACTTAGTAGAACTCTCTTGGTTAGCCTCCATGCTTCAGCCCCATAGGTGAGTACAGGTAAGATGCAAATGTTGTATACATTCCTCTTGAGCGATACCGGTAAGCTGGTAGTCATAATCTGCGAGTGCTTTCCAAATGCGCTCCATGCCAGTCTTATTCTTCTTGTTATTTCCTTTCCGTGGTCCGGATCTGCGGTTACTACCTGTCCTAAGTAGACATATTCGCCTACTACTTCCAGTGCTTCGCTACCTAACGTAAACTGCTGCTCCTTCTCGAGGCGGTTGAACATTACCTTAGTCTTCTGCATATTGATTTGTAAGCCTACCTTTCTACTTTTCTTGCCTAGGTCATCAATCATAACTTGCAGTTCATCCCCCGAGTTACTTAGCAAGGCAATGTCATCAGCAAATCGCAAATTACTGAGGTAATCTCCATCGACCCTTATTCCTAGTTGCTCTCATTCCAAATCTCTGAATACTTATTCTAAGCAAGCTGTGAATAGTACTGGGGAGATCGTGTCTCCTTGCCTAACACCTTTCTTTATGGGAATTTTGTCACTTTCTTTATGCAGAACTATGGTTGCTGTGCAGCCACTATATATATCTTCCAGCACTTTCACGTACGGCTCGTCTATCCCCTGATTTCGCAATGCCTGCATCACCGCCGACGTTTCAACCGAGTCAAATGCTTTTTCGTAATCAATGAATGCTATGTATAAGGGCTGGTTATATTCTGAGCATTTTTCTATCACCTGGTTGATGGTATGGATATGATCGATAGTAGAGTACCGTTTCCAAAAACCTGCTTGATTGCATTCTAAGTTTGTCCTATAGTCTATTAGTGGTTACCTTAGTAAATACCCTATAGATAACAGACAGTAAGCTGATTGTTCTGTAATGTTTAAGGTCCTTAAAGTCCCCTTTCTTATGAATGAAGATAATGTTTGCATTCTGCCATGGTTCCGGTACCATCGATGACACCAGGCACTGCGTATACAGGGTGGCCAGTTCTTCTAGCACGATATCCCCCCCCCCCCCCCCCGTCCTTTAACAAATCTGTAGTTATCTGATCCTCTCCAGCTGATTTCCCAATTTTCATAGTTTCTAATGCTTTCTTGATCTCGTCCTTCGTCACTATTTTAATGTCTGACTGTTTTTCCCTATTGCCAATCTCATTATGCTCCTGACTACTTTGCCTACTGTAGAGATCTGTATAGAACTCATCGGCTACTATGACTATCTTCTCCATATTCGTGATGACGTTGCCCGCCTTGTCCCCTATTGCATACATCTGATTTTGACCTATGCCCAATTTCTTTTTTACCGCTTCAAGGCTTCAACCGTTCTTTACAGCATGCTCAATTTTCTCCATGTTATACTTCCTTAAATCGGCCACCTTGCGCTTATTGATTAGCTTTGATATCTCGGCCAATTCTATCTGGTCTGTTGGATTGGAAGCTTTCATACTCTGGCGTTTCTTAATCAAATCTTTCGTCTCCTTAGGCAGGATATACTGGTATCCTCTCTAACTATCCTACCGCCTACTTCTACAGCGCACTCAATAATAATATCTCTGAAATTATTGTTCATTGCTTCTAGAGTAATGTCTCCATCCTCGGTTAGAGCTGAGCATCTATTCTGTAGCGAGATCCTGAACTCTTCTGCCCTCCCCCTCACCGCTAATTCGTTGATGGGTTTCTTTCCTACTAATCTGTTGCGTTCCTTCTTCAGATTTAGGCTAATTCGGGACCTCACCATCCTGTGGTCACTGCATCGCTCTTTCCCGATTACCTCTACATCTTGAATAATGACAGGGGTTGAACACAATATGAAGTCAATTTCATTTTTAGTCTCCCTGTTAAGACTTTTCCATGTCAATTTCCGATTCTTCCGTTTGCTGAAGAAGGTATTCATGATTCTTAAGTTATTGCGCTCTGCAAACTCAACTAGTAACTCCCCCCTGCTATTTCTAGAGCCAATGCCATAGTCACATACTGCCCGGTCTCTTGCCTGCTTTTTCCCTACCTTGGCATTGAAGTCGCCCATTAGTACAGTGTACTGCGTCTTTACTTTTCGCATTGCCGATTCTAAATGTTAGTAGAAGTTTTCAACTGCCTGGTCATCATAACTACATGTGGGTGCATAGGCCTGTACAACTTTCAGTTTATACCACTTATTAAGCCTAATTACAGTGCCTGCCATCCTCTCATTAATACTATAGAATTCATCTATATTGCCTTGATATATTTTTTGCTCACCACCTTTAGAGTCTTGTCTCTTTGATTTCAGCTGACAGACTGGTTATTCCTAAGTTACTCAAGCGTTTTATTTTATGCAGGGCATCGGGTGTCGTGAATATTATTGGCTCGAAAATAACAAAATCTAGTGCCTGCAGTGCGGCACACAATGGAAAGATTTCTGCTCAAGTCATTGACGTGTGTTAGAACTCTAGAGCTTGAATAATTTAGCGTTTGCTTCCAGTAGCCACCATTTTACATTGTGGTCACAAGGAACACGTCTCCATGTCTTGGACGAAACACTAGGACATGTTCAAGCTCAGTACGTGTTCAGACAAACAATGGCATTTAATGCGGCTAACAAAGCAAACATTTTCTTCGTGCAGGACACCTCGCACCTTCCTTGCTTTACACCACGCATTTCGCCTGGGATACATTTTTTTTTTATTTGCTTGCCTACCCATTAATTTCGCAATAAGGCTGTGGTCTGGGTTCGAAAGGTTCGTCGTCCAATCTCGACTAAGTGCATCGGTAATGCAGAGGGCTCATGTGTTTCGCAGAGTGAAATACCCTTCTGGAACCTTTCGAGTTATAAATATTTATTTAACCGGCATTAGACGCATATCGTGCCTCCTAAGGCCTCATAAAGTCAGCGGCGAATACTTATAAAACAATCTTGCTACAAAGCCAGCTTGAAGTTCTGAAAGGACGGTGACCAAGTAGGAATGGGGTAGGCCCATATTTTTACAAGTGAGCCCATAGAGCGGCGCATTTCCTTACTGATTGCCATAAAAGGAAATGGGCCAGTGCTTAAGAACTCACTTCCCCTAAACTCCCTCTTGTAACGAGCAGTGTTCTATTCCTCGCAGTGCAACACCCAAAACTACAAAAGATGAATGCGCACAGCCACAGGCGCTTTAAAAGGCGCATATCTCATGAACAATTTACCGGATTGAGCCAGAGCAGCTTTTCGAGTCAAGCTAATCTGTATATATCTATTGTCGCTAAACACGTACACTCCTGGTTGCATGGCTCTACTATCTGCCGTTCTTTTCCCGGATTTTTTGAAAAATCGCCAAAAACATTTATTCACTTATCACAGGAAGTTAATGCTGTAATTTGTTTATTGCGCAGCAATAAAAACCTAACCGAAGCTTGCTTAGCAGGAGAGAACGTTTTTATGTTTAAGAGAAAGCTTTGCCTTTTAAACCGCTCAGAGCGAATCTTGCCTAATAACAGTGTAAAGTGGCGCGGTCAGTCGTTCAGTAGGCATCAATGAATTTCTTTTTTCCGAGTTAGTATATCGGAGTACGTTGGCTGCCTTTTTATGGCTCGTAATTTTGGACCGCGGCAATAAAGCCTTAAGTTCTTACATACATCGCATTGTGCCTCTAGCACCGCTTTGCCCCTTGTATTTTGTAAGGCTGCTCAATTGTTACTGGGAATTTTTCATTTAGCCTTCCATTCTTGCTTACTGCATTACGTTAAGACTCATTTCTATATTGCACTGCACTGAATACTAGCGCCATGATTAAACTCAGATAAATCCTCAAAAAAGATATTTTTCAACTTAGTTTCATTCTTATATGGCTCACCATATGTTCTTTTGGAAGAGACGAACAGGAATGTGCGGGAGGGCACATATAGCGAGGGGATATTGCAAAAATTAAAATAGATCCATGCATTGTACGTCTTACTATATAAGCTACCGCTAAAGAGTTTTCTAAGCTCAATTTAGTTGCGTGGCCCATATTCAAAGCCGATCAGGTCCTCTCCTGTCCCAACTTCTTCAGACGACAGCTGCAAGGCTAGAGGAGATCGAAACGCACGACATATAAGGCTTGCATGGATTAGCGCTCTCAAATTCCATGTCTTATGAAAGACACCGTATTGATACATTTCAGGTAAAGTAATGCCACTATCATCGCTCTATCCTCGCTCAGCCGTAGACTGGAATGGTCTTCCACACTACGTTGCTGAAATCACCTGCCCATCCACATTTTGTGTTATTGTAATTACCATATTTAATTATTAATATGTTTATTTCTTACATAATATATTTATACGTGTACCAACCCCTTATGTATTACCCCCGACCTGGGGGTATTGAAGGTAATAAATTGGTGTGATGTGATGTGTGATGGCATAGCATATCTCACGGCGCATTCAGTATATCACGTTCTTAGAAATATGGGCGCTGAATAAGCACTGAAACTACACGTCCAAGGCATCACGACCCTCACAACAAAGAATGAAAACGCGAACTCAACCACTCTGCTGACTGCATTAAAGGCATAGCAAGTGTGGCTTATTTATTTGGTACTTGAACGCAACCTCCGTGCCAAGAAGTTGGTTAGCAAATTTTACTACTGAAATTCTGCTCTTTGAGCAGCTTAATATTAGTTTTAAATATCAACAACAGCGATTCTGAACGTGTTGAGTGTTTATACGGCTGAACCTGATTGTAGTGAAGAACATAGACACAAGTTAGTATAACAATTATAAGCAACCAAGACGTTCATCTTCAAGTTCAACGCGATATCTTAAGGTTCTTGCGTAGTCATATCAACTCTAGAACTTTATGTTCATTGAAACAATTTTGAAAGCTACATTTCCAATGCAAACAGGCGAACATAACAGTTTAGTGGAAACAGCAACTAAGTTTAACTCAATGCAAATTAAAGCAGTAAAATTTACAGGCCATTGACATTAAAGGTACTACGCTGATGTCATTTTAGCTTTGGAAATTGAGACAAGAATTCACTTTCAGTGTGTAGTAACCGAATTCACTTTCAGTGTGCAGTAAGACATATGCGAGACACATGTCTCGCATATGCAACGCGATGGACAGAACTGTATCAATACTGCTTATGAGCAGTCTACACGGCTTCAAACATATTCTACCACAGTGGTGTCTCAGCGGATCTCTCGGCACCGCGGGTGCGATATCTTCATTGTGATACAGGTTAGCTGCGAAAACACGCGTGTCTGCATTGACAAGGAAGCTTTCCTTCTGAAAGGTTTTTGGAGTCTGAAAATGCTGAAGTAACAGATCTCTACAACAAACAATAAAATTCTGTCGTAAAGGTGTCTAATTTACATTAGGCAACGTCTAATAAAAGAAGTAGTTACTTAATTAAGCGAAAAAAACCCTACATTGAGGCGAGCACCGGCGGCTTATGCCTTGTGGGAAGGCACGTATTATCCCCTCCTGGCTACAGCAAGGCGGCGAGGGTGAGGCGCTGCATCTCCTCTCCACTTCACATGGCAGCCTCCTCCCCCCCCTCTCTCCCTCGACTGCTGTGGCGAGGGAGGCGTGCGCTGTGTGTGAGTGTGGTGGTGTGCGGCCTGAACAGAGCGGACCGGACGGGCCAGCAGTGCGGACGCGTCCGGAAAAGACTGGAACCAGGTGAAGTGAATTGCTTGATCGCGCGTGCGCGACTGAGGAAAACAATTAAACCGGTTACCCTTTGGTCCTCGGTGTTCGTGTTGTGCTTGGGGGCCACCACTGTGGTCTGAGCTAGCGGATCGCTGTTTGCTCTGAGAGCGGAGCCGCAGCCCCGTAGAGAATCCCACAGCCTATGCATATACTGCTAGAAAATTCAGAGAGAAAATTAGCAGACTTATATTAGGTACAAAGAAAACGAAAGAAACGCGCAATAATTTTTGCTTCATTGGTGTTCACTAGAGCTTCTACGGCAAGCAAATATGCGTACAGGCAGAATAAATATGTCAAAATAAACGTGTTTCCATATGGGGTTATTCGATGTTAGTGGTCATTTGACTAGTACTTTCTTCTATTCTGTCCTATATGATCTTGTGAAAAATTAACACTGAGACGTGCTGAAAGTCGAACACTGAGACGTGCTGAAAGTCGCCTCGATTACTAATCTTTGCGGGAGAGAAAAATGTTCGGACTGCAGTCAGAGTAAACGGCAGCCTTGAAAGCACGCGGAGCATTGTGTTCTTTTGGACAAGGCGTACTTGATCCCCGAACCCTGACGCATAATCTCACATGATATATATTTACCGCCTCTCTTTCTCTCTCTCTCTATCTCTTTCCTCGTTATATATACGTCTCTCCTTCTCTTTCCTCCAAGACTTGGTAGCCTGTCGGAACACTCTTCTGGCTAAGCACCATGCCTTTCCTCTGCTTTTTTATCTATATTTCTTCGTTTGACGTCTTTTGCATGTTTTGCGGATGCATGCTTTTGCCAAATTGATTTGCCGCACCCAATGCAGGCTTTATGTCACTTTACAATTGTGTCCCATCAGTCGCTTGAAAAGGCCACTAGATTTATACCTTAAAATAGCCGCATGAATAACAAATAACAGAGAGAGAGGTTTAATTTCTTAGGAGCACATTTTCTCTGAAGATACATGATCTTCAAAGCATATGTGCTAACATTTGCTTTTACTGTGGCAACGACAATTCCAAGTCACTAGTAGATAAAAATCTACAATATCACAGTAACTATTATTACTGTATATATGCACATGCACATGTACACATGATTACGTGGTCCACTAGTAGAACAAAGGCGCCTCCTTGCATTACGGTGTAACTTATCGCCCTATAGTCAGTGTACCCGCCGAGTGCCTACACCGATGGCGCTGCCTTCAGAGACCACCAGTAGCCGATTTGGCATCCTGCACGCAGCAGACAACTTCCGCGACACTGTCAACGGGAATCTTAGCGCGGCTGCTGGATTCTAGTCTTTACACTTTAATTTTTTTTTCGTGTTTCGAACATTGCTGAATGCACTAAAGGCACAAGGTTTTGAATCGCATGGTATGAAGCGACTGATCAGAAGGCTGCAGTTGCAATCTAGTGCACTGTGCTCACATCTCTCTTCGCGCTCGAACTAAAATTTAAGGAAGGGTATAGAATCGTTTATTCGCTTTAGGCGAGTAATAACTGTTCTGCATTTTTAGATGCAACTCTCACCAAAAGGTTTTTTTTTTGTTTTTTGTTTTTGTGGAAGCAAATTACAGGTACAAGGTAAGCCATGCCGGAAAATTCAAGCATGCTGCTTGTTTGCCTACTGTTGCTACAGTCAAAAGCCGGTAACCGTAAAGCGTGGAGAATAGTCATTCCATCCAACCAATTGATCGATCGCAAATATCTTCAAGTTAGGTTTTCGTATATTCATACGAAACATTCTTTCCAAGAAGGCACGCAGGAACGTCGCTGGAGGACTCGAGTAAGCATGTTTTCGAAACTGTACAAGCATGGCATGCAATGCACGCAACAACAAGAGCCATGCTGAGTAATGGTCCTTCCCCTAAGTCAACATAATTGAAAAACAAAAATACACAAGTCGCCAATCATTTTTCATTGCATATTCCTCTCAGAACGTCTCACCTTCTGAAGTGTGCTACCAAAAACAGCAATAATCCAAACGAATAATATGAAGTTAACAAGCGTTGAGGTGCTGGCTAGTTGGTAATACATTTTGAAATAACAGCGCGAAGGACGAGGACGAAGATCAGAAGGAAGTGACCAAGCCAACTGGTGCTTGCAAAACTAAACATAACAGATTTGTTGACTGTACTGAGGAACTAGTTTACGAGATTCCTCTGTCATGTGGGAAAGTTTATGTAGGGCGAACGGGGCGATGCCTTAATGAAAGATTAAGAGAACGTAAAAAGGATGTGGAAAATTCCAAGGACCGTAACCTGCCTCTTCACTGCCTCACATGCACTAAGCAGCGTAAAACAGAATGTAAACACCTTTTCGATGAATGCAAATCTTACCAGAAAAATAAAGACCGCACCACAAGAAAAATTATTGAAGCCGAAAGAATTTTGGAGCTTGGGGACCGATGCAATAGCACTCCTTCCCTTGCGTTATCGGACAAAGAGCTTGCGTTCTTGGCAGTGCGTAAAAAGAGATAATTGGCTTTGGTTTCGACATGCGTATTGCATCTGTTTTATCTGTTTTCTGTCGCGCTTCAAGCCATGTATATATGCTTGCCAACTTCTGAAAATAAAATCAGTTGTCAGTCAGCGCAGTGTTTGTGTCCTTCTGATCTTTGTCCTCGTCCTTCGCGCTGTTATTCCAGAATAATATGAGTGGACGATTTATTTCTGGAATTTTGCCTACGAGAAAATTAAGAAGAAAGCAGGCGAGAAAAAGCGCCGCCCCGCACTGATGGCCGCTTGTGTCGAGCACGATGAACCTCTGCAAACACTCTGCTAGAACGTGTTACTGCCATGGTGCATGTAACATCATTATACACGTTTGATTTGACTTACTGTGTACTTCAATAAAACATTATTTGACACCTGGCGAGCTCTTCTGAAAGGCCACCGTGTTATACCGAATTTCATAGGGCTACCTCCACGCGCGCACCCGTCCAGCTGCCAACTTAATTGTCTCAAAAAGTGCGCTCTTGTGTTGCCATATCATATCAGTAGATGAATGTCGCCTTTGTGCTGGGCTGTCAACGCGTGGTCATTTATAAGAAAACGAGCAGCCCTTAAAAGAAAGTACAAGCTCACAAGGCTTCAAAAAAATATAAAAAGTTGGAATTAGAGATGATTATAAGGATGGAACTGTAATGTTTTTTGTTTGACATTGTAATTTATAGCTGTTTCGCGCTAATTATTTACGTCACTAACTTCGTTCTATTGCTGTGAGCTTCGTAGACGTCGGCGCTTTAAAACTTCACTGGAAAAGCGAATTTTGGCTGGAGTGAAAATAGTGCCGATTGTCGGACTGCCTGTCGATATCGTCCTTTGGGTAGGCCACTTGGCTCACAATCGACCGCTTCCTCTCTTGGTCTTTTACTAGAATACGAACAGCTTTCTTTCACTGTTCAAAGAATAACAGAAAAATAATGGAAGGACTCACAATGGCATCGCCATTTTTTCTTTTCTGCTTGAGCAGCTCCTGTCGTTTTAAGGGGGACGAGCACAAAGCCGGCTTGTCTGGCAACTGAACCCGCCATGGGAACAAAAGAATAGCCTGCTGTTTGAAAGTGTCGTCTCTGCTGCTTTCCGCTTGAGCAAGATTTTCGGCTATGTGAGCCCGCTACAGAATCCAGACAGGCATTTTGGCGGCTACATTTGATGACATTTCTTAGATTTTAGGGCCAGAGGCTCGAGGAGTTTACTCCTGCCTTTGCGCTCCTTCATTTAATTTTAATGATCCTCTCATCTTCTTCATCAATGTCCCTTTTTTTGGCGGTGCGCCTAATTTGCGTATTATTTTATAATCCTGTATTGGTATGACTTCTAAGCAATTCTATTGTCGTGCTGATCGGGAAAAGGGTACATGTAGGGAAGCAGTTTTATCGTTCAATAAGACAAGTTAAGATGCCCGATATGTGTTTACAAAATACGCCAATCTCATCCTTGAGAGTAGATGTATGCATCAAATGAATTGAAAGAAAGGCCATAAACTGCACTTAAGTGTGTCTCCTTCTTAAAAGCCCGCTTTGCGGAGCATGTACTCTTATCCCACCCTATGATGTTACTTTCCCTCGTGGTCTCACCCATGCAGATGAGGTTGCTCTTCGGAGGATCATGGTAGGCGTTGTTTTCACTCCGGCCGTTACTCGGACGTGCCCTCATTTTTAACATTTCTATCCCCCAAAGGGTGCCCAATATGCAAATCAGAATATATTCAGGCCGATATTCATTTGCTGTAGGATTACTGAGCACTGAAGCTTACAAGAATGCGACACCTGCTGGCAGTAGGGCTTTCACCAATATATCATGCAGAAAACATGTATATTGCACGGACGCATGCAGGGATAACATCACCGCTCACTCCTGGACATCATAAAATCATCAATCATTTTCTCTTGTAATTTAATAGTTATTTCATCCTTCGTCACGTACCCCTCTGATGTCCTGAGGCTACAAATATTGTTTACAAAAATTTCTTAACATTTCTGCGCGCCATCACAAAAAAAAAAAGACTTTCGCCTTTATGCGCACAGGATAGCAGATTTCCTTGCCAACCTTTCGTGTAGCACTCCTCGTTTACCGGCCCTTTAACCAATTGGATAGATAAGAACAGTGAAAGCCGAAGCAGTGTTTAATTCCAAGTCCAATGAAGCCATTCAATATGTTGCAGTTCCTTTCCTTCTGTCCTGCTCCTTCTTTTACGAGCAGTTATCTCTGCTTCATTTTTACCCTCTCTTTTGTGTTTTCGTATTTCAAATCTCCTGACTTGTTTTCGCTTGCTTTTTCTCTTCCTCCTCTCATAAGCGAAGGGTGCATAGACCGCCGACTACAATTCAGTGATTGAGAGCAGCACGTATTGAACTCGAAAATTAATGAACTGCTCTTTTCAGCTTTGTTCCGCTGACGATTGTTGTGAATGTTGTTGTGAAGTTTGTGAAGGCAGCGTTGTTGCGCTGTTTGTATATCCTCACGTCACCACCGTTCGAAGTCGAGCTGAGCACAAACTTAAAAAGCATTTTAAAGGAATAGAAGTATGTGGGAAATGATGTAAATTCCTTTTCAAGCGCAAAGTATTTAGAGCAATCAGGACGTTTCTAATTCGTTTTTGTGCCGGGTGATGAGTGTCATCCATATTTCAAGCCACATTTTATTCCTAAGGCGCCTTCTGGAAACCTGCCACGTACTCATCACTCATCACGTAATTCCATAAACATTTCGTAAAGGGGAACTATATAGCGCGACAGTTGTTTATTCAACAGCACGCAGACAAAACGAGGCAAAACGCCAGAGTAAATATAATCAAATCAAATAAAAAAGAAGCACGGAAAAAGGCAGGATATGGAATGTTAAATCAAAAAAGAGAAAAAATGAGTGCCTTGTAATAAAAATCATAATCTGAAGTCAGTCGCAACCTGATATTTGGTTGTCCTGAAGTTGCTGAGGTATTTTATTATCATGTACCCTGGTGCTGTGGATGCACCTCTCTGTTTTATTTTTAGCTTTTATTTTTTGTCAATTCACTCATTTGAAGAAAGCTAATAATTTAATAGACACCGTGTTCCTATGATCCGATCCCCACTTTGCTCTGATAAGGCACGTGTCAGTAGAAAGAAGCGAAAAAAGAAGAACAATTTAAATACGATCTCTCACACGAGCGGTATCATTCAGACGCCACCAGGTTCGTTAGCGGCGGAATATGAACGCCACTCTTCTTGGAGAAAGGTACGTAGCTGTCAAGTGAGAAACATTGTTCAGCGGAATATGCAAAGCCATTTATTCGTTGTCTGGTTGCCATTTGCTGAGCTTCTTTTAAGGTTTACCATTTCAGTACTGCGTTACCTTGAACCGAATACATTATTTAAACATGCATGTTGAGCGCCATAAAATGATGTGCTCAAACCTGAGCACATTTCGGTGTAGTAAACACAATTCTATTTTATCAGTGTTAAACTGCACAGCAATGTAACTTATACTGCTTAAATAGTGCCAGATACTGTAACTTACATCCGAAGCCAAACAGGATTATATATTTCTACACACTTGCCGTACGAGCTCAACACGAAGAAAAAAAAGCTAAATACGAAGTATCGTACGCGAAAATTTGAGAGCCACGTTAGGGCCTGGAAACGTGGGACGCTTTAACGCCGCCAGGCCGGTACCTTAAGCAGGCAGTGCTATAGCGGTGTGTTCTGCTTCTATCGCGCATGGATGGAGGTTGATGAAGAAAGCGACATGTTCGGGCGAGGTTCATGCGCGAGGTTCCCGGCTCTAATGGTAGAGCAGTGCTATCGCGGTGCACTTTGGTTCGATGTGCGGTCCTGTCAGACGCAGTGGAGCTTGGAAGAATCATATGATTAGATAGCTAGACCTTTTGGTATTTATTAGTCGTAGTAAATTGTTCCGTTCATTATTTTCACTAAGCGAAAATACTTTTTCATTTCTTTCTGCCTTCGCAGTGAAAACTCGGGATAATAATGGTAGGTTACTTCGTTAGCCTTCACTGGATTTGACGTTAAGAGCCTTTAGAATTTCTTTGTAGTAAGCCTAAAATATAAATTACACGTTTAAGAACGGTTCAAAGGGTTAAGAGTATCGCTCTGGCCTAATATTCGACGACTTCATCTTAATCGCTTTCGTAAAACATAAAAATTATTAGTTATTAAATAAAAACTGGGACTACGTACCGTAAATAAACATTTCTAGTGAGCCCGAGAAGAATTTTTTGTTGCTGAAAAAATACGTCCCGAATTCACTGAAGACGTCTTAATATGTCATCGTAGTATCCGATGCTTCCTTCTCGTTCATTATAACGGGTCCATTCTGTGGTTATCTTAACTGAACTCGTTAACACTTCTGAACAATATCTGCTTCACAAATTGTAGATCAAAGCAATATTCTACAGGGTGAGTTATTTATCTTTCTTTTGATTTGAGAAAACTCGCCAGTTTTCTTCTTCCTTCACCAACCCCCCCTTGCGAAGGGCGCTTTCTCACTTCCCTTTTCACACTGCCCATTGGGCACAGGGTAAGGGCTTAGTTTTCCGCAGGAGATAGTATGCCGTTCAAGGCCTAAATCCCGTGTAAATCTCACATCACTATGCGACGTGTCACGTGTATAAGCCTTGTTGACAGGTTCTTTTGCTCATTATTCCACCACAATAGGGCGGAATAAATTCGCCTTTGTAGTGTATAGACACATTTCGTTATTTTCGGCACGTTTGAAGACCTCCTGCCATCAATCTCTTCATAGGGAATAAATACTAGCCTTTCTTTACTCTGCTTTCATATACCAAAGCAAAGCAGCTTGCAATACAAGCGAGTGAGCTAAAGCCGTAGGTTTGGTTTGTTTTTTTCTTAATTGTCGATGAGATATTTGATGGAAGCAAACAGTCCGCGAGATAAAAAATACGGTAACCTTTCTGTTTTGATTTATTTGTTTTATAGCTAGACTTAATCCTATCAGATAATTCCGGCGAAAGCTCAACGATAAGAAAGAAAAAGTAGGTTATAGGCAAGATCAGATTAAAAGAGAGCCGGCCTACTTCGCAACTGCTTTTGCTTAGGTAATTCATGTGAATGCCCCATACACGCACGCGCGTGCGCTCGCTTCCAGGCACCCACACATGTAAGCGCACAGCAATACATACACACGCACCGCTCCCCCCCCCCCCCCCTTCCTGCACACACATATACACGCCCGCGCACACGCCTCTACAAACTGAACCACAGGAAGCATTCTTCAGTTACTAAGTTTAGAAAGCGTTATCTGCATTATGCTCATCCGGTAGGTATCAATAAATTTGTTGTGACATACAACTCCTGCTCCTCAGACAGACTTCCGCAGAGAGGGCAAGGCAACTGCAAGACAACTAGTGTCCATCAGAAGAGAAAAACATATTGATTAAACGCCATCCTAAGAAGAGTCGCTAAAGCTCAAGAATCTTGAAAAAAAAAAAAACAACATTATTTAGTGACTTTCTGTCAACGCAGTATCTAAATAGCGACTAGTATCTTGCTGTTAATTAACAATCGATATTTCTTTTCGTAGACTTTACACTGAGCAACGTCGAAAGCATGAAACGGAAAAGCATTAAACGAAAAAGCATCATTCGTATAGACCATTCGTCATGTGCGATTTTTCGCACCGAACCGAACCTGCAGCTATCGATATTTTTGTGCGTTAGAGCCTCTCTAGAGAAAAAGCCTTGTGCCTTTTGATGGAGTCTAAGAGCCCTGATAAACACAAATAATTTACTTCACAGACGCAAATTGGCCCCTAAAAAATATTCCGCAGAACAATCCGCCGGCAAATGTGCCACTGTATCAGGCTCTGTGCGGCACGTCATCGTCTTCATCGAGTTCCATCAGTGCGCACGCAATGTTTCTATCAGAAACCCGGGATCGAAGTTGTGGACCGATGTTATTTTCAACTGACCGCCTCGGCAGAGAAAAAGCCGTCTTGTGTAGGGATGAAGCTTCGCAGCAAAAAAGTATTAATGTGCCGACCTGAAGCAGTTAATTATGTAAGAGCAACCTGCCCCGTGTCATGCTTAGGTGTATACAAAAAGGCAGAGGTGAACTTCGGTTTCATCTTGTAGTGGAGAAGGGGGAGTGAAGAAAGTCTCGGTTTAACGAAAGGCTTGGATATACCGAAAACGTTTAGGCGCTCTTTCCTCATAATTAAGCAGGGTCTAAGGGGAGCCGCTCCCACGTTTCTTGTGTACAGCAGTCGAGAGACCACACCACTCAGCCACATCGGCAGGTTGTGCGTGCGTGTGTGTGCGCGCGTTTGCGTGTGGCGGTATCTGTGGGTGTGTGGAGCTAGAAGCAATATGAGACGAAATATGGGAGCGCGTGGCCTCCACATTTTGCTCCACTGACATGTGATAGTCAAAATCATCATCATCAGCCTGACTATACCCACTGCAGGGCGAAGGCCTCTCCTATATTTCTCCAATTAACCCGGTCCTGTGCTAACTGCATCCGCTTGACCCCTGCGAACTTCTTAACCTCATCCGCCCACCTAACTTTCTGCCGCCCCCTGTAAAGAATACAAAAGAAAAAGAACCGACAATCCCGTAGCTCGACTTCAGAAACGAAAAAGGGCCATAAATCTGAGCACAAAGCGGAGAACAAATGCCGAGCTCTTGCTCCCGAAAGAGCAGCCAGCAAAAGTCAGCGCGTTCCTAGGTTTAAGTTACAAACCGAAGACGGCATGGTCCACTTTCCCTGGTACGGCCGGGGAACGCGCGATTGGAAACAAGGGTCGGCGTGGCACCCCGCTGAGAAGGAGGAGGAGCCTGGGCCGGCGACGAGGAGGCTCTGCGCACGTGCGGGGTTCGAGTCCTGCTCTGAACGACTGGCCGAGAGAGAGAGAGTGAGAGAAGAAGTGCGCACGAGACAGTGCGGAACACACCCTTTGTCGGAGAAAGACGCGTGTAAACTTTGCTGAATATATCCAGTGTTTCTGTTAGCGCTAAACAGTTTTTGTCCGTGTGTGATTTCTTCACTTTTATTCGAATCCCCTAAAGTTCGAAGTTGTAGTAACAAAGTTCAGTCTAATATCAAATCAACAACTACTACACCCCCTGTACGCTTTCCTTCCATTTGAATTCAGTTTGTTACCCTAAGCGACCATCGGTTATCCTCTCTTCGCACTACATGTCCTGCCCATGCCCATTTCTTCTTCTTAATTTCCACTAGAATGTCGATAACTTGAGTTATTTCTCTGACCCATTCTGCACGCTTCCTATCTCTTAATGTTACCCCTACCATTTGTCGTTCCATAGCCCTCTGGGTTGTCCTGAACTTAAGTAGAACCCTCTTGGTTAGCCTCCACGTTTCAGCCCCTTAGGTGAGTACAGGTAAGATGCAACTGTTGTATACTTTCCTCTTGAGCGATACCGGTAAGCTGCTAGTCATAATCTGCGAGTGCTTGCCAAATTCGCTCCATCCCAATCTTATTCTTCTTGTTATTTCTTTTTCATGGTCCGAATCTGCGGTTACTACCTGTCCTAAGTAGACATATTCACCTACTGCTTCCAGTACTTCGCTACCTAATGTAAACTGCTGTTCCTTCCCGAGGCTGTTGAGAGTGTACAGCGATAAAGGTCCATGCAAAATAAGCTCGGTTGACAGCTGTTTCTCGTCTGCTGTTGGTGGCAGCGCTTTCCGAAATTCGAAGGCCACGCGCTCCCGTGTTTCCTTTCTTATTGCTTCTAGCTGTACATGCGCGCGCCTGTATGTTTGTTGCAAGGGGTGGGGTGGGGGGGGGGGGGCTTTGAGGGGCTTTCAGGGGCTTTAAGGGGGAATATAGATGGCATATTCTATAGTACACTACAAAATTAGGCTGGATAGAGGGCTTAGCATAATTATATTCTTGAACTTCTGGTGCAGCTCAACAGAAACTGTGCGGAGAAAAGCGGCCTCAACTTGCGTGGTTGCTCGCTGCTTTTAGGGTGTCAGAGAAGATGTTCTTTAGTAAAAAATGAATTTTTATAGTCGCATTGTGAAGCTGAAGGGAGAAGAGTTTTTTATGCTATTTTATGCCTATTTAACCTATATGCAGAGTGCATCATGAGGAAGGCTGGTCTGGACAAGTCTTCAGCTGGAGTGAAGATTGCTCGAAAACGTATCAACAACCTTAGATATGCGGATGGCACCACTTTATTGGCAGAAAGTGAAGTGGAACTCAAAAGACTTCTGATGCGCGTACAAGAAGAGAGTGAGAAGTTTGGGCTTAAACTGAACATTAAAAAGACGAAGATCGTGGCGTCTTGCCCTATCAAGTCCTGGAGCATCAATTGACAAGAAGTGGAAGCTGTGACAGATTTTCTATTCTTGGGCTCCAAGATTACCTCGGAAGGAGACTGTAGCCATGAAATTAGGAGACGCCTGCTTCTGGGAAAGAGAGCAATGGTTAGCCTTAATTGACCGTCTAGTAAAGAGCAGAGACATTAGTCTGCCAACCAAGATCCGTATAACCCGTGCTATGGTCTTTCCAGTTGTGATGTATGGATGCGAGAGTTGGACTGTGAAGAAGGCTGACCGCCGAAGAATTGACGCGTTTGAATTGTGGTGCTGGCGAAGACTCTTGAGAGTTCCTTGGACTGCCAGAAGATCAAATCAGTCGATATTGTCGACCATAAACCCTGACTGCTCATTGGAGGGTCAAATTCTAAAGTTAAAGCTCAGCTAATCTGGTCATCTGATGAGAAGAGAGGAGTCGCTGGAGAAAGATTTGATGTTGGGAAAGGTTGAGGGTCGCCGGAGAAGGGGTAGGCAGCGAACGCGATGGTTAGATGGCATCCTCGAGGCAGTGCAGATGAAGTTATGTGGTGTTAGGAAGATAGTGAGAGACCGGAAAGCGTAGCGTGACATGGTCCATAGGGTCACGAAGAGTCGGACACGACTGAACGACTGAACTGAACTGAACTGTCTGCAGTAATCAGGCGAAACTCGTCTGTATAATTTATGAGGCACATTGGCCTCTCGGACGTCAATTCCAAGTAACTTGATGGCACTGTGAGTTCTAGCTGAACCCATTACGCTGAATGATCTTTTTCTGGCACTTCGGCAGGATAGAAATTTCCAGAACTTAAGCTGGCTCACGAAAGATTTCAGCCTTTTGCTCGCTTTTGAACTCTGCATACTACGAGTAATTTGCGAAATCATATAAATTTGCATAAGAAAAAATAGGCCGGAGGTTTATTGCACAACTTCCTAATTGGGAATATAATTGGTGAAAACGGAACCTGAAGTTGTCACTAAATAATGCCGCCCAAACACAGTAGCTAATGTTGACACCATTCGTGACTCAAGCCTCGAACCTTTGAGCATGACTGCATTGCTGCACTACCGCCAACACACGCACACCGTATACAGGTCATTTGCTTTGCCTCAGTCAGACAAATCCTTGCCTTAACTTCTCGTAATTCCCTCTTTGTTGTCGTTTGTTTTCGTCGCCAGGGTATAATAAGCTTATTTTGGAAGTTGATGCTTCAAAGGACTGCTGCATATACCGTATTCGTTTTTGCTTTTTTGCTTAAGGTTAGCTACATCACAGTAGCCCAATCTTTTTCGACACTAAAAAACGTGAGGTCTTGAAACGAGTGAGACCATATATAACTTCACACGAAAAGAACGCACTTTTTTTGGTGTTTTCATTTCATTCAATACTCTCGGCCCTCTTTCCACATTGACAAATGTATGTTGAAACACACAAGTACTCTGAACTAACTGCCGTCTTATAAAGTTAGTGGCCCGCAGCTAGCGCAGAGTGAAACTTTTCAAGAACTTTCACATTGGCACCGGATATACACACTCAATTTGTCGCAAACCATACCGAATGGTGTCGTCTAGCGAACGGCCACCAATGTGCATGTCCTTGATACTGTCGCTGACAACAGGGCAAAACGTGAACGACAGGGCTAAGCTGTAGGAGCAGGCAGCGGTCCAAACACGGTGCGCGAGCCGACTTCAGTGTACTCTTCTACCAGGTGCAGCAAGAACATAGGGACTCCATGTGGCAATATGTCCTTAGCGGCTCCATTATTTCTCGTACGAAAGAAAGTGTACGCATGGCAGTTTTACGTAGACTACTGGCTCCTGACTGCAGTCACCGAAAATGATGTCCACTCGCGTTCCTGCGTCGGTGACACCATATAGTGCTTGTATTAGGCATCGTGATTTTCATCTGTCCAACTGCGGTCGGGATGCAGGCAGATTCCAATGGGCACACAAAATAATAAAAACACCCCTTCCATCACACACAATGGACAATTCAAATTAATGTTAGGCACTTTTGTTTGCCTAATGCACCTGTGACAATTGAAAGATTTATGAATGCTATAGCAAGTAGACTGAAATGGGAGATCTCTATATACTATCTTGACGACGTAGTTATCGTCGGCCGGACACTCGAAAAGCACAACGACGGCCTAGTCCTCCTGCTGCACTTCTTGCGTCAAGGTGGCCTCGTTTCGATTTCAAAGAAGGGCACCTTATGGGAGCTTGAGGCATTGGTGCTTGACCACCTCGTCGATGCTGATCGTGTTCGGCATGATCCACAGAAGACCGCAGCCGTTGCCGCGTCCCATCAACCTTAGAATGTAAGACACCTCCACAGCTTGCTTTTGTTTCTCTTTGAAGGAAGGGGAGGGGAGCGCTCTGCTTCGTCTCTCGTCTTGCGCAGACGTCGCCTACCCGTTCACGTAACTTCTCTACAAATACGCTTCTAGCGCACATGTGAGTGTGACCTGTCTTTCAAACAACTAAAGTTCCTCTTAAAATCGCAACTTACCTTACGGCCATCAACCCTTCTGCTTAACCGAGGTTCATACTGGCGCAAGGGGTATAGGCATCGGTGCTGTTCTCGTTTAGCAGTATGATGATCGCGAACATATCGTAGCACTCTTGACTTCACCACGTAACTTAATGTTACTGACAGCAAAGGGTCTCTGCACATGGGCCAGACCGCACCTCAGCACTCCCACATTTTCTTCCTCGTCCTTTCACATTATGCCCCTCATATTCATTTTCCATGCACTGGTCAGTAACATTTTACCCCTCCTCTACGCAAGCTGAGCCCTCTTCAGGGCGAGTAAGGAGTTTTAATAAACAGTCACACTTCAAGCAGGTGACATACGTTGAGAATAACATAAGGGCCAGTATAGTGTGCCAGAATTTTCTTGTGCAAGCCACACTTCCTCATAAAGTTTCCAAAGCCAGACTGATTCACTTGGGCAGGTAAGTGATGTGGTGATGGGCGTCGTCATAGTGACCTTTGGATCGGTGTTGTGATGCCAAAGTCCTCAGTCGTGCAATCCATCGTGCTTCTTAGGCCACAAAACGAGTTTCTGCTCATCGCGAGTCGTCGTCAGGAATAATTGCGGGGATTGAGTCCAGGATGTACTGAGACGAACGGGCGTACAAGAAAACGAACAGTCTGTAGCCTGTATCACACCTGGCAGTGTTAACGGCGCATGCGGTCAGCGGAAAAACACAGGTATAGGTCTCATGGTCCAAAGAGAAGTGAATTGCAAGCATACTGTGCACAGTTCTGTTGGTGCGTTCTGTTAACACATTTCTTTGGTTGTTGTAAGCCGTCGAACGTCTGAGAAGCGCTGCACATAAACGGAAGAATTGTTCACTTATATCTGCAGTAAATGGGTGACCTCTGACACTTATCGCATCTCTCGGAGGACCATGCCACAAGATGACGGAATGCAGCGAAATCGCTTCTGAGATCGGTGTGAGGTGCTTGCAAATTCTAGGCCTCCCTAAGCTGAATATAGCATGTATGAGGCGTAAAACAGAAGGACGGAGGCTTTCCAGTGCTTGCCACCAAAATGCTAGGGCTGGTGTCTGAATAAGCCTTCTTATAAGAAGGCCATCAGGGAGAGAAAACTGGCTTTTTGAGGTTGGGGGCTGAGCAGCGTTCAAGAATGGATCGATGTGCTTGTCCTGTTGCTGTTTTCGGAAGGTGCGAGTATCAGAAAATTTCATACATAACCCACGATGGAATGTTCGAAATTGTCCGAGTCCCATTTTGTGGTAGGAAGTTGCAACCTGGAGAGGTAGTCGGTGATGCGTGCTCAAGGCCACTGTTGGGTAAAATAGTATAGCCATATGGATGGAGACTAAGCGCCCCAGGGGGAAGGTGACAGGGCGGGTCACGAAGATTGAGTAACCTGCTTAGAAAATGATCAGTTATGATAACGAATGCCGACCGTAAAAGTAGCAGCGATGCCGCTATACGGTGAGCGCAATCGCAAAAGACTCCTGCTCGGTGATGGTATAGTTGTGTTCAGTCTTGTTTAGAGACCAGCTAGCGTAAGTAATTAGATTGTTGCAGGGCAGATTGATGATAAACATGAGCAACACAGTGTGAATGGAGGAAGAAGGAACAAAACTCGTTAGTGTTGAAGTTTGATCTGGGTCCTACGCGCGTGCTGACTCTGATATGAGTAACATTACGGTAAGTGCTGATGTAAGGAGTACTATAATGTGATTAGAGCCATGCATAATGTTGGTACACTGACTGGGAGGCATGAAAGCAATTACACTCAAATGAGGAACTAACATCTTAAATTCCTCATACAAATCGCGGCAGCAATATTCATTTTTTCTTTAAGTAGGAAGGAAATGCCCTGGAGCATCGTAAAATTCTTGCCATGTTAAAGATATGTCTACTTTTGAGAAGGACATATTTGATCGTGAATGATCAAGCAGTGTAACGAACAAGCCCAAAATAGGCGCCCTTCTGGAGTGTACTTTTTCGCGCAGCATAAAAAAGCCGGTGTGGATGAAACTTCAAGACCGTATGGCGGCCTATCAATCTTCTTCGAGGCCCGCCGCAGCCTGTTTTACTAAACGACCAACATATTTTATATGTGCATTTAGTGAATGACGGCAATCTGGACAGATTTGATATTGCAATGGTATGGAAGTGGCGACACAAGCATGAGCACAAAATTTTGTTTCGCCACGAATAACAGCAAAAACAAATTCAAAGGCGGGATTAGCCATTCGCAAATATGGTGTACAGCGGAGAACAAAAGGCGGGCTGATTTAGTGATCCAATTTAGAGAATCCGTTTATACTGCCGAAGTAGTGATTTCGTTCACGTGCATCGCTGACCCAATTTGCCAAGAAGTTTTAAGGATCTTCAACAATCTTTAGCCCTGAACTTCATTCTAGTTAACTCCATTTAATTGTCCCCTAGTACACCAGGAAAAGAGAAGAAGCTACGGAGGTCCTTTTATTGCGGAGCTTGGCACTGGAAAGTTATTTATTTTTAGCTCAATGCTGGTTTACTTATTCCGTAATTGACTTCGATATGGGGCCCCCAAAAAACGTTTATATGAGGTCACAAAATGCTTCAGGGAACTTTGAAGACGTTCGCAAGTTCGCGTGCCCTGTGTTAGAAATATTTAAGACTGCTGAGATAAGGGTTCAGTTCCCGCTGAGTAGCTCAGCGCTTTATCCCACAACCATTAAGCTACTGTAGCCTCGGCAAGGCAGTTATCTCACTTTCTGGAAGCCTTCATCATTTTTCTCTTCCGCTAAGCCCAGATGTTCGATTGCAAATTTAGCTTTTATTATTGGCTGAGATATAGCATGTATGGAGCAGCAGCGTCAATAGGGTTTTAGTTCGAAGGAGCTTGGATAATTAATATTTGCAACGTTTTCTCTGGTATCGAGCATTACGGCGCATTTCTGTGGAGGGATCGTTCTCAGTTTTTCCCAGTTGTTGCACATTGGAGTAGCTCGCATTGCTTTCAATAAATTTGGAACACTGAATGTTCATCACGATCATCACCGCGTGGTCCAAAAGAATGACAAAACATGTACATGGCGACGGAGCTGCCGTACAAATTTCTAAACCTGACGATCTCAAAAATGTGACAGGCGGCGTCTAGAACTTCTCTCCCTCGGAGGGAAAGCTTTGGTATTGGGTCATAATCAACGCTGAGAGCGCTGAGCATCTATATACTTATTGATAAGGAACTCCACTCATAGTTCTCGTCTGTCCGGTAAACCTCGATAATACCATACATGCCCGACTTTGGTACACTGTATGCCTTATTGGGCCTCCTACAATATGTCTGATGACGTCGACGCTCCCGGAAATCAGGCCGAACGCTGACATTATCTGAATTCATTAAGGGAAGCTAAGGACCTGAAAACATTGTGGCGGCGCAACTAGTAAGCCCGAATATGAGTAGTGAAAGCAACCAAAAGGATCGTTCACAAGTCCAACTCGAACGTTGTCGTCGCCAACGCACTGGATTCAAGTCGTATGTGTGATCGACGATTCGACGCGTCTTCTTGGCGTCTTCCAAATTTACTTGCTCACTTTGACCAGCTTCTTCTTCTTCTTCTTCTTCTCCTCCTCTCTCTTCTCTCTCTCTTGATAATCTGTCTCTCTCTCTCTCTTCATAACTATTAGCATTCACGGAAGTCCTCTTCATGAACTCTGATAATTGATCTGTTTAAGCGAACTGGGATATGTTCGCAAGAAGAATTCACTAACTAACTGAAAAATACATGCCTACACGAACCACCACTTCTTATTCGCAGGCCTCCTGGAAAACAGTTCTTAGCACTCGCTTATCTCCAGAAAGAAGCGCCGATACCGCACTGCTAAACCACCTTGCAACAACTAGCATTAGGGAAAATATAAGGCAATAACTAACGCCTACGTAATAACACTAAAACAAGCAAAACAGACTTTTTTTTTTTTCAAATTTACCATTCATGATATCATCGAACATAAAACAATTCTGGCGCATTAGCCCACCACCTGACGACTCTGTCACTTTATTCGACGTTTCAGGGGACCCTGTTCCTAGCAACTCATGTGCTTCTATGCCTAACAAAACCTTTGTACAGTATTTTTCTCACACTTCAATCTTGAACCTACCTCCCGCTCACTAATGTAACTACATAGTTATGCCTCCTATACATATTTACACATCAGGTATTGCCAAACTAATGAACGATTCTAACGTTCACTCGTGACTTGGGTACGACTGTATTAACGCAAGTTTTTGAAGAATACCTTTGCCTACAGTTTTATAATACTAACCATATTTTCCAGCAATCACTCGATACCTCAATGTTTATCACACAATGGAAAATCGGAAAGGAGGCTCTATTGCACAAAGCACATATTAAAACCTCAATTGCGAATTAAAGTCCAATCTCTCTTACCATCACATGCTACAAATTATTGGAAAATGTAATGTACACCCACCTTGTTAAATTTATCGAGCCTAATTCCTTCTTCACACCCGCTCAGCACTTTTTCCAAAAGCCACATTCATGTTATACTCAATTTCCTGCTGCCCTAAAAAACTTCACGTTCATTTTAGACATAAAATTAGAAGCTGATTGCATTTCTCTTGATACCTATAGAGCTTTCCACACCATATGTCATCAGTTAGTACTTCCTAAACTAAATCAGTTGAACATTGATTATAACAATCTGATATGATCGAGCACTTCATTTTTAACCGATCACAATTTGTTTTCACAAACAATCATAATTCACCTTTCAGCGCGGTTCGGGTGTCCACAGAGCAAGTGTGACAGTTACTGCGCCTTTCCCTTCTTGTGAACCAATTTAACTTTAATTTAACCTTTCAGTGATGTTTATTGCAGCGTGCCTCAATAGTCAGTCGCTGGACTGCTTTTGTTTCTTATTTGCAGCCACGACCTTCCTTCTAACGTAGCATACGAAATCCATCTGTTCGCTGATAATAGAGCTTTTTCTGTGTGCGAAATAAAATCGCCCGATCATGCTAGCCTTCTTCAGAGCGCTCTTTCCTACATTTCATCTCGGTGTAAGAATTGGCTCGTGGACCTAAATATTGGCAAACGGCAACTTATGAGAGCATCCCAACGCACTAACACCACTTCCAGATACTGCTCAAAAAATCCCCCTAGAATATGTCACTCTAGCGTCCACATTTCTGCAGACCTCACCTGGTGACGCCACGTTGAGTACATTATTAGTACATTAATATTATAGTTGGCTAGGCACATCCAAAAGAGATTATGAAGTTTTAATAAAAAAACTTCATCATCTCTTAAATCAGTGTTTTATAAAACATTAATCCATTCTAAACATAAATTCGCACTTCTGTATGAGATCCCCATCCCGATAATTTAATTACTTCGCTTGAGGTGGTCCGAAATAATGCCGCGCGTTATATTTTGTCTAGCTTTAATCAGGGTGCAAGCGTGACCAGCATAAGAACTTTTCTCTTTTTACAACAGTTAGCGTGCCATTGAAAAATTATTTTTCTCTGTGTTTTTCTTAACTGTACTAATATGCCACTCTACTTAACGCACTCATTCACCCACCACACTTGTTTCACATCACCCCGATAATCGTCATAAGGTTGAAATTCAAGCACTGAACAGCTACATCAGCATTTCAGTGTTTCACGCTTCGCACTTCACATGAACAGAAGCACCTTCCCGCTCAAATCGTCGACACTGTTCTTGTTTCTGTGTTGCGAAAGCAACACTCCGACAGAAAAGCGAGACCTCGGGTAGCCGTAGCTACGCCCTGAAGAGGAGCGACGGTGTCCTCATAAAAAAAAAAAAAAATTGTCTCCTCCGGGAGTCGAACCTCGATCCCTCCCATCCCCAGTCGAGCGTTTTAACCAACCCAGGATTTTTTTTCTTTATTGCCTGGCTTTGGCACACGACATACAACAAAAGAAAACTCCGATCAAAACATGGAAAAAGACACGCATGGCAATGTACATAAATGAATGTCTTGATTAGCCAGTGTTAAACTGACCTCGTTGCTTTAAAACACCTGCAGCGACAACAAAGGCTCTACCCTTGAGAGTCATTCGGGAGGTTCTGCAGCCATTTTTTTAATAGCAATAAACCACTCCAAGCTCTCTCGAAAATGAATGCGAGCCGGTCTGGCACACCTGTCACAGTGATAGCCTGCCAATCTGGAGCGCCATATAAAGAGAACGCCCATAAGCATAATTACGTCAAATGGAACATTATTCTCATTCTCTATGCTTACTATGTCGAATGCCGTGCGAGTCTAACGAAAAATCTTTCTTTATGGTCTGTTGTAATACATCCGAAAAATATACCCCTTCCCAACAATGTAAAAAGCATGATGTATTGTTTCCGGCTGCTTACAAAATGAACAATGTGCTTCGAACGGCAAAAGAAAAAAGCCCCTTCTCTACAAAAACATCTTTACCGCTAATATTCCGGTATAGTTAAAAAACAAAGGTCCTAGCTCCTGGCGGAACTTGCATTTTCTTTACTCTCTTCAATACATCTGTGCTAGGGCCTCTACTGTATATGGCCTGTGCAGGGGTTCTCGGAAGATATCACACAGATCGCGGTACAACTTTGCCTCTTTACACGAAACAAATATTCCAGAGATAAACGCACTGAAAGACATTTAACACTCTCGATGACCTTCTTTGTAGCTTCTTCGGTGGAGACAACGAACTCTGGCAACAAACTCTGGCAAAAGGCGCCGCAGCCTAACTTGGCAGACGGTGCGCAAGAATGGCTCGGAAACGTCGCAAAAAAAAAAATCGATTGATTCCATGTTACCGGTGGTGGGGTGAACTGGGCCAAGTGCATTGGGCTATAGCATGGACAGTGGCCATCGAAGCCTGACCATTTTTCCAATGTGACGTGGGCGAAGACCCCGACCAAGTACTTAGGTATCGAGCTGGATAGTTACCGCCAAAGCAAGTAATATTGTAAATGGAAGACGCAAGAACTACGCGAAAAAGCAGAGAACTGGAAAGGCGGCCACATATCCATTTTCGCCAGAGCTACAGTATGTAACCTTTTTTTCATCACCAAGTTATGGTAAGTATTGCAAGCGTTGCATTGTTCGCGGGTAAACTTACAAAACCTTCACAGGATGTTTGCTGTTTTCATTTGGGCGGCGGAATGGGAACGCTGCAGCAGCACGAATCTTTTCCGGCGGATTAAAGATTGGGGTTTGGGGCACTGCCATCGATTTTGAGCCATGCCCAGGATAGTGAATAGCGCATCTTAGTTCTTCTCTGGCGTGAGGATGACAGTAGTAATGACGATAGGCTTGTCAGCGGCGCATTTAGGGCGAGCGTGTACTCAGCATTGGACAAGATTGGATTGAACTAGATTAGATTGCATTACATTTCATTGGACTGAACTGGTTTGAATTGATATGGCTTTGATATAATGTGACACGATTGCAAGGAATCGGACAGGACTGGATTGAATAGTATTTGACTGGAATGAACTGCACTTGATTGGAATGGATAGGATTACACTGGATTGGTTTGGATTAGATTAGCGCCATGCTCATGATTTGTAGCTCAGAACGCCAACGCCAGAGCCCGACGGGTCTTATGACGCTATTGTGCTTAAGTATTTCACAATTCATTGTAAGTTAAAAGAGATGTTTAGTAAAAAATGTACCCTAGGGAAGACACACAAAAGCGGCCTCTTCTGGCCATGTCCTGCATCTCCGTCTCCAACTCTAGCAGATTTATATTGTTTGATAGAATCGCGCGAGTTTAAAGCTACTCAAAATGAAGAAAAAGTAAATTAAAAGGAGAGGGGGGGGGGGAGGAGGGGGGTTACCTGGTAAATGCCGAGTTCTGAGCGACATTACTATATATGCTTGGTTCTTGAATACAAACTTTGTCCGTAATGTTAATGGGGAGAAAATGGGAGTGCGGATAAAGTTGGCCCATCTACAATATAAGCGGAGCCACAAGCGATGCCGTACCCGCAAAACAAGTTTAAAGTCAACGATGCAGGCTCTCGGTCCAGACGCTTGCCTTATTTGCATTAGACGCGACGTGGTAGCTGCTCCCAGGTGGGGCCCATGCTTTGCTCGTGCTCAGCCAGCCGAGCTGCTTACAGACATCGCATTTCCATAGTCACTGCTGCAATACAGGAGGAGGGGGGGGGGGGGGGGGGCATGTGAGTGCTTCTTAGGGCGAGACCTTAAGTTTAACCTGAACTGAAGCGGAACTTGCCTCCAAGCCCACATAAATTGCTGCGCCTACCTTGATTGCGCGAGCTGCAGCACGCTGTACAGTTGGAGGCGCGACGCTATCTGGCGTCTGCGTTGCCTTAGGAGTCTTATCTTTGTTGTTAATCTGCACACTCGCATAACTCATGGCACAGGCAAATAGACTTGTTCGGTTCTTGTATATCTTGAAGAAGAAAAGACAGCCACAATTTTGGTTTGCATAAAAGAAAATCAACTTGCTCACTGCACTCAGTTGCGAGACACACATATTTTTTTTTCTGAAGCGCTTCGGCCGGAAATAGACCGTAAGGTTAGCAGTCATCTGTAACGTCAAAAGGAAAAAGAAAAATGAGAAACTGTGCACTATTACTTGTGTGCAGCGGTCTATTTAAGAGCTCCTTATTTGTTTGAGATTGAGAACAACGGGGCGGTTAACAGCGCAGATAGCTTCAGTCTATGAGATCTAAAAGATTAACAATGTGCATAATAATAGTGCATAATAATAATAGTGCATATGCCTTCGGTGGCAAAAAGGTGGTTGCCAGTGTGTGAGCGAAACTTCCACCGCTAATTGATAAATGTCTGCACCGATGCACGAATTATTGATAGTATTTGCACCTCTGAATAAGGACTTTTGATTTTCCAGAGATCCTTGCCGCAACACACTTGGCTCGCGCGGTGTGTCTCTTTTCCGCCAGACTCAATCTGACGCATGTGCAAAGGACACTCATAAGCTGATGAAAAAGAGCAGTGGCTCCTCTGTTCAGTGCACGAATGGCATCTAGTGTGGTTTGTCTCCCGACTCCTACAAGTGCAATAGGATGGGTTCTGTTCTCTTTCATCACCAACAAGTGCTCAAATCATGGACTATTTTATGTGTTATTATTATATGAGGTGTACACCTTAATGCATATGCATTACTGCTACTGCTCAGATTTGTGAGCATTGGTGTGGGTCTGAAGCCTATTACGAGCTACCACTCGTAAAATAACTCACCACCGGGGGTTTTCGAGCGAAGCCCGAGGCCATGTATCGCACTTTATTCGCATTATATGGGAATTCTTGTGTTACATGGACATTTCAAAGCACGGGAAAATTTGAACGTTGGCGTCGATCCTCGACAACAGACTGTGCCACAGCGGGACGCGTTGCAAGCGCCTGGAAAACCGGACAAATGCATGTGAAGGGGTCCCAGCCCTCTTTACTATTCGCTCCAGTCATCGTCATACGCCATGCTCATTTTTGAGCGCAGAAAAGTTTTCATTGTTACCGAGTAAATCACGCGAAACTAAGAAGCACGAAAAGATGCTGAACCACTGAAGGTTACTTGTTGGACGTTCAAAACAGCCGGCATGTTCCCGGAAGCATGGAAAGTAGTGCCGATACTATGCAATATCACCTCGCATGGAAAGCGTTATCTTATCCCTACAATGGCGCACTTCTTTCTCTCCCACATATGGGCTGATCACTATTTCGTCTCTAATATTTCGACGCCTGGTTTTATTGGTGCATTTAAACGCGATAGCGTTAGGGGCCTCATTATGCAGAAAATTTGGACATTGTCGGTGCGCTGTGAGAGAAGAACCACGGGCATGAAAATAAGGTGGTGCTGGCAGGTGATGTGCCCGAACGCTTACTTCTCGGTGGGTTCTATCACGCAACTAGACCACATATTTTCGCAAAGCAGGGGAGCAGCAAACTGGACTTGGTCATTCTGGGTGGGAGGGAGGGGTAGGGATCAATGTTTTAGGGCTCTTGGATGCCGAGTCAGCCATACTATACTTAGGTCACCGAGGCACATTCTTACAGCCTGGGGTTTACATCTATGTCTGGCGGTCGATTGCAACCGCTATCTAGACAGCATGGTAGCATAAGACAATATGCTAATAATGGTGCGCGAGTTATAATATCCACAAATTAAGCGACTAGTGATTAAGTGTAGAGAGACTAGAGCAAAGCAAACGCGAAGCCGCCACGGGAGGCGCAGACGGGTGCCGCTAACGCTATCGCGCTAAACCCTTTAGGCGGCTCTTAAGAGTTCTTCATAATTTTCGGAAAACAATATGTTTTAAATGTGTTCCGCCTTATTGATTACCAAAATAGCGTTGATAACAGCTGTGCACCTGGCTTTGAAACTGTGAGATTTGGAATTTCTTTTATGCACCTTTCTCATGTGATTCTCGCCAGTCACTAAAGAACAGCTGCTCCTGAGCGGTTCTTATCTTAAGTCGAACTTTGTAACTCATATTCTTACAAACGCGCACTGCAGGTTGAGCGAAAAAGTCACATGAAGAATCAACCATCCTTTCTTTTTACTCAATAAGTATATCGATGCTGATTGCTGTCCACTGCAGTAATCGGGAGTGAGTGGTTGTAAAACAAAGGTGGTAATCCAAATAATAGGAGTCATACTGTCACAATGCGGCAAGCGGATGAAGAAAGACGACAGAACATGACCGATGGCGATGGTTGATGACGTTTAATGAATAAGTTAGCGGGCCTAGCGCGAGCGCTCTTGCCCGCTTCTTCTGCCTTGCTCATCCGTGACAATAAACCTTATGGCTCTGCAATGCAAAAGAAGTGCTGTGAGTAATAAAGCTTTCTTCTCCGGAGAACAAAGTATCAGTATTACCTCTTATTCGCTTTATAAAACCAACCATATAGGCGTGCTTGAGTCATCAATAGTGTTACTGATGCCACACACACAAAATTACCAAAGTAGAAAGCGCTTTGAAACTACCCGAAAGTTATTTCATGCAGTTGGACTCAGTGCAGTTGGACTCGTTAAACAAAAAGCACCGAGCATATCGGCGATCGAAAATTATGCTTCTCAAATGGCGAGCATTGGGCCTAGTTGGTTATTCATATTGGTTTCATATGTGTTAGCGCGGTGAAACCAATATGCTTCTCCTCTCCCCCCTTTCCCCCTGAACTCAGCGCACGCCGGCGCGCATGAAGAAATGAAGTACACTAGTCACGACGCGGCCTACTACGCCCCGTCCCACCCCCATCCCTTGGGGGCCTTCAGTGGGTGGCGCACAAGCCAGGAAGGCATCATTCCCAAGGAAACTTACGAGGACGTGTTGCCCCAATTTAGAGCGACCAGTCGGCAGGAGCACAATCAAAAATTACTTGTAGATTATGATTGTACTGTCAAAGCTTTCATAATTGACTCGAAATAGCACAAAGACCACCTCTACGAAATTTGTGCATAAGAATATCACTGCAAGCACCGTTTCCGGAAGCTAAAGCATTGTATTAACTGCAAATTACTTAAATTTATTAGTCCATTCCACGTGCTCACAACCAGCGCCTTTAAAACCGAATTAAGAGGAACATAGACAATCGTGGATGCTGTTATAGCCTTTAGCATCAGTCATTGCATATCATTCGGAATCTCTATAAACAAGAATTCAGTCACAGCAGCCAGTGAAAAGGTTCTCTCACTAAAGAGATCGTTAGTTTGGGAAAATAAGTGAGGCATTCTTCGGCCGCTCGCTACGCTGCGTGCAACTTTAGCCAAGTGCTACGACAATGACGCAACATCGCTGCGGCGGCCTGCAGAAGTCACAAAAGTGCCCACAGGATTGTTATCTCTACTTAATATATTCACCTAAGCGCATTAGGCTGAACTGTAATTAATTTTAAAGGCTTTAAGAGTCCAACATGGCCAGCGCTAGACAATGTATCAGCACCCCGCTTATCTTAGGAGCATTATTTTTAAACACAGAGACCGGTTAACATCCGCAAGTAAGCGCGTGGGCGCCGCTGTCCGTACAATGCGGCCCTCTCGTGCAGAAGGACACATGATAAAGCTTCGCGTGGAAAACTCCCTCTCCTTTCTCTTTTTCACTCGATGAGACCGAGTCAAGCCGTTGGCAGAGGAAAGTTCTCGATTAGGCATAAAATACGCTGCTTTCATTTGAGAACTGCGGTTCAAAGTTTGCTCTTGCCAGAAAGTTCGTAATTCAGAAAATCTAAATTATACTAGGTGAAGAATAGTTCGACGTAGCTTCCTTATCAAAGGTACAAAGACTAAGAAAATAAAACCGAACAAATGAGAATTTTATCAATTGTTAAATATGATGCTTGTTAATACTTCGGCTCAGTACCCGAACGCAATAAAAAAAACATATTTGCTGTGGGTTCTTCAAGCTGCTCAGCACGGCTATTTTTGGCGAAGAGCTACATGCGAGAAGGCTGTCAGTATGTTGCCTACGTCACCTTGTTCGTGTTATGCTTGTGGGCAGCAGCACAAAAGAAATGCTAGGTACATTTTTCTGTGCCGTTCTATTATTGCCGCGTTCAGAGGACCGAGCTGGTCACTGCTGCTGTTAACTTATTTTAATGGCATAGGAAAGAAACACTCAATGAAATGATTTACAAAGGGAAGCGATGACATCACATATAGGTCTAGACGACACGAAGGTGTCGAGGGCATTTGGAGGGGAGGGGTTACAACTGCCTTGGCGCGTTGTAACAGACAGACGCGGCGCATCTTATTTATTGAGTCCGTGCCGCTTCTGCAAGCTAGCCAGTGTTGCAGTTAGTATTGCAGCGCTATTGCTCGGCTCCCGGGGTCAACCCTCTGTTCGGCAAGCATACTGATCTGCGAGGGAACGGCACTCGTTTACAGGACGGCCACATTGTTACCCTCTAGACGTCGGCCTGCGACAGTGCTTGCTGAACAATTTTGTGTTTATTTGCTCTGACTGTCTCATTGACTGTAAAGTGTTGTGAAGCCACTGTGTTTATTGAAACCCATTTAGTTGCTTGCTTAACATTGCCTTTCTGCGAATCTCTCGTAAGTGTATTTTAAGTGTTAGTGTGAATTCCTCTCTATCGTCTCTTGCTATATAAAATTTGTTTTGCTTGTTAAATTTGACTCCTACCCTTACTCTGTCTTGAACCCACAAAACGTGGCTACCAAATGGCCACCCCCTTCTATCACTACAGCCAGCTGACTTCCAGCTCAGCAGATCGAGGGCATCTCCTTTGAGATCGGAACAGCAACTTCCAAACACTACGAATGTTGGGAGTGTGCGCACTAATAGTGGCGCATCATTAATAAACTATGAATATTAACGGGTGGCACCATGACTAAAGCTGTACATAGCTGAACTTTAGCATTGAGTAAACTGTCCTTACAACTCTAGACGGCACGAAGTAACCTATGGTGTTTTGAAGTAGGAGGCTATGCGTAGTTAACCGTTCAGCGACATCATTCATAACTGGCGCTCCGAGCGCTAACGGCGGATACTTATGGCCAATACAACTGCTGCATAGAAGGAAATTGTCGTCGTTATAACCAAACGTATGAGTTTTAAGGGCATGCACTGCGAAAAATGCGGACAAAAAGCAAACGAAACAGAGGACGAGCGCCAACTCACAGATGAAGATAAACATTCAGTTGTGAGTCAACGCTCATCCCGTTTTTCTCCCGCTTTCCGTGTTCGACGTATACACTGTTTGGCATTAGGAGTGGAGAAACCCAACAAAAAAGTTGCTACGTCATCTAACATTCGTCGAATTTCGGCGGGTGGCGGGTGGTAGGGGCCCGCAAACGTCATGCAGCCACACCCTTACCCAGCACTTCATTGCACAGGCTATGTCTTCTTGTCTTAACCTGGTGCTTAGATTGAGAAAGAGACATCGTGAATACAACACGAAATGTCTTCAATGCTATTGGGACTCCAACCCACTGTGTCAGTCTATTAATTTGTCGTAGATGTGTCGTAAAAACATCTTGGGAAAGGAATGATGAGCAATTTTTATCATTTCAGTTCAAACAAATGTAAACTTCATGCGGTTTCTGAAAAGCTAACACGTAAAACGCGTACTATTAAACGTGATGCAGTACCTTTCAGAAAAGCGAGATTGATTATATTAGTAACAAAGCGCAATTTGTGTCTTGGCCGAAAAGATGAGTGCAAGGTATTCTGCTTGAATACTTTTCAGGGTAGCAGCCCTTACTTTCTCCTTTTCGGCTAGACCATTTATCAACCTGTGCAGCTCACCACACATTGCAAGGCGTTAGAACTATATGTTTTGTTTTTATTCAATGAGTTTTCAAAATGACTTTAGCTAAATTCTAGAACTCATGTAAGGAGCAAAGTTATGACGCAGACTATTATATAAACACAGCGTTTAAAAACTAATTTGACCTTCGGTTGTCAAAAGCATCAACACAGGGTTTTATTAGCTTTTTTAGCGAATGATTACGTAAAATGTTTTATGAATTTTTTTCGGGTGATTGACCAAGACCAGTTGATTCACCCGAGAGTTCAGTGACGTTATTAACCTCCCCATCTCTTCTGCCGACTACGCCTGAAACAATACCCTATTGGGTAGCTTGCTTTACAGGGACTAAATTTAAAATGTCCACGTCCGCAAACGTCACTGAGCTTTGGAGAAAACAAAAACTTTAATAGCAAGGGCGACAGTGACAGCAAGTGATAGCACGGCAAGCCGAAAGTCTAACTTTTGCAAGCGTTGGAAGCCTGCCACCGAAATTTAATTAAATAAGCTGCTGTAGGGGCTGTCAAGAAAGAGCTGAGAGAGGAGGGAAGTAGAAAGGGGCTCTTTGTTCTGCATTCGTTGGCAAGCCTTAGAATGGACGAACACGCTTATTGTGTCTAGATGCAATGAGGCAGGCTCTTTGGCACGACGGCACAGCTTTTACGACGTCAATCCCTGCAACTTCATGCTGCCTAAGCACACGTCCTGTGTGGGCGCTCAGAGGCAGGCTGATTTCGCCCCCCTTCCCCTTTCGAACATACTGCGCACTTTTCACGCTGGGCCCTGTACACTGTCTTTAACACACGTCCCCGCACACCAGCTCAATCATCGCCATCGGAAGACTGCGTGCCGTGTTTCTTAAGTTATTCATTAAACACGGGCCTAAAAACGAAGCAAAGGTGGACAACTGGAGCTCAGTTGTAACCGTCCCTTTTCCGTTCCTTGATGGAGGAGGGTGGCGGACAGGCTTTTCAGCACTATCTTGAGCTACACAATGCTCATGCTTCCAAGCTAGTAACTGAATAAACAAGACAACCCTGAGGCCAGGCGCCGCTTTTAGTAATGGAAAAGCGGGAGCTCATGCCTAGTATTCAATGGAGCCATCTTCCGTTCAGCTAGGGTGCCTATAAAGTTGGCTGTTTAATCCCTGCTTACGCCTAGATGATTCCACTGCAGGAATGCATCCATAATGGCCGATCTTCTGGCGGCTTAAACAAAGTACATTTTTGAAGACAGGTCAGCGAGTAGCGGAATGTGATAACATAGTTCATGCTGGTTACATCGACGTGTCGTGCAAAGATCTACGCAATACAAAATGCTCTTCTGGTAGTGGCCTGAAGTGGGTTATTTACATTACCATAAGGTCATAGTGTCTTAGCAACATAGGTGGCAGTTGACGAGTGCTATATACAAAAGACAAAATGGTCGTTCAAGCATGAGGACTTGATTAATGGTATATAAAGCTACTTTTGGAGAAGTGGCGCCATCTGGTGCCATTACCGCGATTGACAACAAAATTAATTAGGACCTCTCACTCACCTACTTACTTACTTACCATCCAAAAATCTTTTGCGGTGCGCGATGGCTGCTCCAGATGGCCTGATTGGTCCAAATGGCCGAGCACCGGCATTCATCGGCGCAGGGCTAGAAGCTTTCCTAGACTAACAACCGTGCACCTTTGCAAAGTCGTGGAGGTAATTAATTAAAAGGACAATTCAGAGTAAGTACACGGGAGGGGGGGGGGGGGGGGCAAAAGTTCCCAGGCCGCAGGTGTCAGCATATTCTGACACGTGATATCCCATTAAAGCTATAAATGATCTCAGACGTTAGAATAATGCTTTTTCTACCCTCCACAGGTATTTTGAGATTTGGGACCGTCGTAGCTGCCGTACTATGCTGCTCAGAAGCAGACCCTGTGGCCTGGAAACTTTTTAGCCCCCCGACCCCCTCCTGTGTCAATCCTGTGTCCGCTCAGTGCTCGGCCATGTAAGTTGCTGTCTAGCGCCTCCAAATACTATTGTCGTGACTTTTTCTCTCAACGCCAAGGCCGGCGGATGGCCACCGACGCCTGATTCTCGGTGAACGGCGCCCTTAATGCTGTCGCGTTAAAAACAACTCTTTCAATTTTAAGGCGAAAGCATTTTTTGGCTCATGACTCGCCGGCGTGTCCGTGCATCGGCGGCAGCTGGAAATTATCTTCTGAAGGATTAGAAAGGTTTCAATACTAATAGCTAATCAATCAACGATTTAGTAGCAGGCGATGAACTTTAGTTTACGATAATTAGTTAATTAGTCACTGATAGTAAAATCGACAGTAATAACTAGCTAATGGGACAAGACGAAGTACATATTGAGGCAGTGGTAAGTAGCTTATTGGGCAAGAACAATTAGATAATGAGTCAGTATTCATTGGCTATTTGGTTATTAAATATAGGTAATTAGCCAATATTAATTATTTATTTGGTGGGCTTTGAGACATCATACACGCACCACCCTGAGCACCTCCAGTGGAGTATATCTCCAACAACTTCTCGGACCACAAAGGAATGGTTGAAGATGTCGACCCCGAACGACGTATTCCAATAGATACTTGTCAATACAATTGTATCCTCGAAACAGGTCTCGTTATTGCATCCAGCTCAGCGACATGGGGCAGTTACGTCGCGCCCAGGATGGGCCAAACAGAGCCATCAGCAGCACTCACCAAACGAAACCAATCAGTGGCCAAACGGAGGGCAGCGACAGTGGTGGTTAAAGGCATTCGCGTCTGCACACTTTAGATCGTCAAAGTGCCCCTCGAATTTTTTTATTTAACCTCTAAGGCAACCGGTGTAACTTTTATATTATCGCCGCAACGCTAATATACCAGTAGCAGTTTAGAGTACTTAAGCAGCCTATTTTAAAGATTAGTGGCCAGTTTCTTTGAACCATTTTATATAAGTGCAGTTAAATCTACAACCTTCCCATTTTCTCTATTTTCATTTCACATTACCTCCATGGAGAGCAGAATGAATCGCAAATATTCGTTGCTTATAACTAACTAAACCATGCAGAAATGTGCGGTAAGCGTCTGTCGTGAATGAAGGATAATCTTAAATGACGAAAAAATAGTGATAGCATTTAGCTATTGCATGCCGAGGAAGATATTGATTGGCCATTCACCAAGAAACTTGTTATTGGAAAATGACCATTCACAACGTCATGCGTACTTGGCATGCGAAAACAAACACAGTGTCGTCTGCATGCCTCTCGAGAAGCAACGTCTTTTAATTGGGCCTGCCAGGGTCCACTGGTGCCCTCAGCACCCATTCCAACCACGAACTCGACTCCGAGCTAATAACCTTGCTTAAATAGTTCTCTCATTTTCTTGTTGTTAATACCCTTCTGTACTTCGGGGAAAAATCCTTAGTCTGCGTGCAGCCGGGAAAGGCCCTGATTACTTCTCCGACCAACATTTATGCTGGTTTTATTTACTTTTTTTTGCGTATCGCAGCTCTTCCATGCTTCCAATCGCATCGCCCGCGGCTCACTGTGTTGCTCATAGGGCTGTTTTAACATCTTGTTTACCCGAATTTTATGCACTTCCTTTAACATCCAATGGTTAAGATTGTTTCGTTTTGTTTCTCCTTTTTTTTTCTTTTTCTCCATTCGAAGATGTTGAAGCAACCTTTATTGTGGTACAGTAGATAGTGGCTACACCTCGGCTTTCTATTCCTTGCTTGCTGCTCTTGCGTAGCTCGGTGCCTTCGTTTTTTTATGGCCCAAAAACCCGTTGCTGCTTTCCACGAACCCTTGGCCTGTGTAAAGACAAATCTTGGCTGGCAAAGGCTAGGAAACGAGGAAGCTCTTCTGCTGATAGCGCTTTTTTACTTCTTTTTTATAGTGAAGGTGACCGTTTGTTCCTTTACGACCACACTGTTGACCTCGGGAAGAACACAGGTCTTTAATCGCCCTGATCGAAATCATAAAAGACTGACTAACTTCAAAAAAAGTTTCGTCCTTTATATGTTTGTTTCCGTAGGACATCAGCATTTGTGCAGAGTTATTTGCGGTAGCTAAAACAAAATGAGAAAGAACTGCCATAAACTGACTCACTGTCTGTGTTAGCCCTTGAGCAGTAAGAGTATATCCCTACTTGCTTTCTCTTTGTGCACAATGGCGAGTCTTAATTCGGCGCTCTGTACAGCTGCTGTAAACGCGGTAGATAGCGATCGACCTCCGTCCATGGCACCAGAAACAAAACTGCTCTCTGAACCACGTTACATGCCTTCCAAGAACGTGAGAGAGGCTTCCATACGAGCGACATAGAGTGAATGTGTGTTCAGCATGTTTGAGGGGAAACTAACGTGCAGATTCTACTGCAAAAAAAAAATGAGCATAGTATTCAATAGGCAGAAACTGCTTTGTCCTGACGAGTACAAGAAAACACTATATCCCTCTCACTCCGTGTGAAAGTGCTTCAGCTAACCGTGTATAATGAAAGGTTGCCATGATTTGCACTGCTTTGTCGCTTTAATTTTTGCACTACTTTGATTTTGTTTAGCAAGTTTTTCTGTTATGCTTCGACGCTGAGGTTAAACAAATAAATATTGAAGTTCACACCTTCTACACTTGGCTTTGTAAGTCATGAAAACGCCTGAAGAGGGAAACGCTATGAGCATAACGAATTTATTTATTTATATATTGAAAAACCAAAAGGCCCGAGCAGGCATTACATAGGCAGGGAGGGGGGGGGGGGGATGAAGGGAAAAACAGCAAACCCAATTGATCAAAAATTGCGATAAATATACAGTCGTTAGCTATGAAAGATATGAAACGGGCAGCTTCATTTTCCAGACCCCAATTTTGTTACTAGGTACGCTTGATGGCGGTTCGAAATCAAAAAGGCGTGCTTCAATTTAGTGAACATTAATGTAGTATACGCTAATATCTGGATCAGCTAAACTCAGTTTGAGTCTGACGAAGCCGAGTGCTTTGGAAACCTTGCTGATGACCATATCTATGCGACAATTCCATGAAATCTCTTACGCTAAATGCACACCTAAATGCTTTATGATGGGTACCGATTCAATACGCACGTTGTTCAAAGTGTAATGACATGGTTCAGTGCTAGACGTTGTCGTAAATGTGACAGGTTTTGTTTTCGAGGTGTTAATTTTTGCTTATCATTGTGTGCACCAATTGCTAATCTTATTGAGGTCTGATTGTAGAAGAATACAGTCCGAAAGATCAATAATCTGTCTGTATATCACGCAATCATCAGCAAATAATATGACAGTGGAATTTAGATTATTACGAGATGTCATTAATACATACCTTGATTTATTCTCGGGTAGGAAAAAGCGGTAGAAGGTGCTACAAAGCCATTATTACAAAACACAAATGTGCAAACCAATGCGCCAACTGTGCCTACGAGGCGGGTAAGATCACGATAATAGAAGCCTAATGCTAACATATCGTCAGTGGGGCAAAACGAAGGGCTGAGGCTGATGCAGTCACTTACTCTGGCTACGGCGACTGCTCCATTCGAGAGTGGCCGTAAGGCCTCTTCGCAGCATAGCAGCTGAGCCGAGTGGCTGCCACTTTCAAAAGCGCGGTCAGGGAAGAACCTCTCAGACTCGAAGCAGCGGTCCGTCGGAAACTATCCCCGTTATCCGCTTGCTGCGTCCTTGCCAAGCTTCTCCCGCGTGGTCCATCGCATATCATACATTGACGGTGCGTCAACGCATGATATGCAATGGGCCCCGTAGATCATGCGGCGTCGTGTCTCGAGCATCTGCACTCGCACTCGGACTAAGGAGAGGAAGCTCACGTGACAGCGTGGGTAGTACAACCTCGAGTGCTGAGGTGGCAGGATCACAATATACATAAGATTCCTTTTCGGTTACTTCGCTGTGATTTTCTCTTCAATTGTGTAGATTTCACACCTACCAGGTAAAGTGCAGGAGACACGCAATGTCTTGGCTATTGATACCTCACTTGTGTTTTTGCAGTTACGTGCGGGTGATCATCGATGCGCTTCCTTTGATTTGCAGAGTGATTTGGAGGAAATCGACACGAGATAAAAAGCAGACATCTAATGCAAGGAAAGTGAAGCGGGTAACTATTCGTGTCTTCGGTGCTGCGCTTCAGGAGATCATGTTCAGAAGCAGTCCTCAGGGGACAAGACCCTTTACTAAAGCATCCAGCAGACCTATCAGAAAAACAGATGTCAAAAACTGATGATATCTTTAACACCGCATCTGGTTTGTTTACTATTTTGAAATTGCGTGTGTAAATTCAGCTATCATTTCGAGATGCGCAGAAATGAACTGGGATTTTGTATTTATTAACTGCCTGTGACACTGGGTGGAATCCCGAAGCCACCTCGAATGCCCCGCAAATGAGAACCTTTCAGGTGTGCTGACCCCACTACGAGATATGCATTTACCTTTTCGTTGGCAGCTGGAAAGAACTTGAAGGCAAAAGTGAGAAGCGAGCGAAGAGTGCTAGTAATAAAAGATTACAGAGAAGGTGGCAGAAGTCTGTTATAATAACCAAAACATTTTACCGGCAAGTTCGTCAGCGGTAAACCAAAAGGTCGTGCCAGCCTTGCAATATTTACTCCAGGCTTTAATGTGCGCAATACGGGGCGACAATACTTTGACAACAAAGTTTATCATTCTTCATTTGGTTCCTTACACTCCATTCAGCAAAGCGAATGCAGCTTAGAGGAAGCACAGGATTTCGCAGCCCACCGAGCATTTCGAATGAGCCCTTTCCCAAAATTAAATTTTTCACCTGTGCAATTCAAATCGTCATAATTTCATCTTGCAATCAACAAGACCATCTAGCCTGGACGACTTTTACGGAGCTGCATTCCGAAACTACGTGACGAATAGTCCGGTTGTTTGTGAAGTCTGCTTTGTTATTTGGTGTAGTGTTTCAGTGTGCCTGGCTCACATTTCTCTGCGCTGCATTATCTTCTCCGTTGTCTCTGCTGTGCTAATGATCGCGTCACTTTTCTAAAGTTTTACTTGAGAATAATTGACATTCGTCTCTTGAATTCGTTTGCAGACAGATTTGATGCAAATAATTTTAACTTATCTGCCTTGCGTATAATGACGCACATTTTCACCAGCTGAAACATTAGAATATAAGTGCATTGTGTGCCATTAGAACGGTAAACGCATATATGTCAACGGCTGAGAATTCAACGAAGTGTTCTGGCGTTACCGAAAAAGGTTACTAAATACTTTACTCGTAATGCTGAAAAAACGTGCGCGTTGCCGCCCTATGTTTGCTGCAAAAATGAGGTAACGTGTTACCGTTGCTGTTACTGAACAAAAAGTACCGCATGTTACTTTTCCGTTACTCCGTGGTCACAAACGTTAATCAGTGCGTCTTGCCGGCAAGAATTCACAACAAAAATTTTATAAAGCTACTATTTCATATGAAACGTCTATCCCAAACAACCATTTTGCCCGAAATCTTGATTTAACAAGAGTACTTTGCACAACTGGGCAGCAGCGTAGCATTGTTTTAGGGCTCTTAAGTTCCATGTAGAGTTCCATGTGATTGCTTCTAGTTCTGTAGCACATCATGAAGCCAATTTATGAATGTGACATTAAACACGAAATGACACTTCATCAATTCTAACATCACATAGGAAACATCGCTGAACTCGCAACAAATTTAGAGTAATTCTAAAGAATCTAACGATACAGACATGCAAACTGTCTAGCCACAGTGAGTGCCTAAATGGCATAAATCCGGCAAAATACATTTGTGCACATAAGCACTTGTTTTCCACTAAAACCTGCATAATTATCGCAAACAATGCGAGTGTTTATAAGAAGGTCTTCAAGGTCTGCCTCGCTCAATCAGGAATTCAGTAGCAAGTAATGCAGGCGTAATTGGAGACAAAAGACGCAAAACCTTTTTTGAGTAGAAAGTTATTAAACGACTCCAGAGTATTGCAGCGACAACTTCCTCATAACTACAACTTGCTGTTGAATGCACACAACAAGTATGTGTGTAAATGCATGTTCATGAACGTTTTTTGTGTTTTATTGGTATTCTGCCTTTTTTTTGTTTTGTATTTGGGTGCGCCGTCAAAGATAGGTGTTTCCTGGCATGCATGCAAGCCGCAAAATGGGTCTTCGAAAGCACCATTACATCTTGTACATTTGCAACATCGCTTTAGGCACTCTGCTCTATTTTTCTTAAAGAGAGTGTGGAGGTAGGGGGGAATAGAATTCAAATAACAATTAATCAGTAACTTGACACCTAACGTTACCGGGAAATGTTAACGTAAGTACGTTACCTTTTACAGTACCGAAATGGTAAAGAGTTCGTTACTATAAGCTACCGAAAAAATTAAAGCGTTACCGGTAACGCCGTTACGTAACTCGCTGCTACCAAAGCTGAATCAAAGGGTGTACGGGGCAGTATTGTAAGCAACCCAGAGGCATTTATATCTGTAACTAATAACGAAAAATATCCTTTTTGGGGTTGTCTCCATCTGAAGACGTATTCAGGGGCTATGTCGAGACCGGCATGGAGGCGCTCCAGGATGATTTTCCGGGCTTATGTTAGAAACTACTATTAATATATCCGATAAGGAAAATCGTGAGAAAATACTGCTGCTAAGGTAACTGAAAGGTATGCACGAAAGCAATTATGTATGCAAACACGTACCTATGACACCCAAGTTCGAATTATACTTTGGTTTGGTTAATGGGGCTTAACGTCCTCAAGCGACTCAGGCTATGAGTAACGCCATAGTGAAGTGCTTCGAAAATTTCCACAATCTGTGGTTCTTCAGCGTGCGCTGAGATCGCACAGCACACGGGTGCCTTGCCTTTCGCGCCTTCGTCGAAAAGCAGCCGTGATTCGATCCCGCATCCATGGGCACAGCAGTCGAGTGCCTTAACAACTGTACCACCATGGCGGGGCACTTTGAATTTTGAAAACGAGGCTGAAGTGAATGACTGTGATAAGCGAGAAGATGGCGATGTGGTTACAGTGCCAGAAAAAATACGCGAAGGAGGAAGCAGGACCGTACGACATTTATTGGCAAATGGCCATTTATAGAGTGCTGCAGAACAAGCGGTCACAGACAACAACCGAGCTGGAATATGTCAGCCAGGCTGAGAAAGATACAGTATGACAGATCCACGACACCTACGTTATTAGCATGAATCCTGGTGGATGTACAGGTGAATACACTTCAAAGCATCGACATACTGAATATATATAGTTTGTCATACTCGGTTAAAATTGATGGAGCGTTACTGCAGAAATGACCACCTCTTCAATGAGAAAGTCAGTTTCCGCTGTGGAATTTTGTAGAATTGAAACAAATTACCGGCAGTGCATTGCTGCATGCAAGCACCTTATTAATTGAGCGTTAGGTGCAAGAAAAAAGAGTTAAGTGCGCTACTTAATAAAAAAAAAACGATTTCAAGATTCCGCGTTGTGCGCGGAAGAATTGTACATTATTATACCTATTTGTTGGCTGTGCAGCTATGTAGGATGAAAACCAAGTCACTCATATCCGCCTAAGCAGACGCACTTCAATACAACACTGTATAAAAAACATTTCATATATCAAACGTTAGGGAGGAACATAAAAATAAAGCATTTGTCTTGATTTTTGTTGATGAAAAAAAAATTTACATTTGATTCGCTGGTGCCCTTGGTTGGTGCTTCAGGGTGCATTAAGCCTTTGATCGCTAAAAAGATATTTTGAAAGAAATCCGTAAAAGTTCAGACGAATGGCTTCGTAGAAGAGAATCTACGCCAGTACAACACGCGCATGGCAAAGCTTAGCTGAAGCGCTAAAACTCAGGTGATCTCCCAAGACCTGAAAATACCTTTTATTCAGTTTTCAATATTTAGAATTTGTTCTTTGTCAGTTCTTTAAGTGATAAAGATTCACTACTGCTTGGGAAATAAAATATGCACCACCATATATATGGGTCGTCTTGAAGCACGATTGCCAGTCTCAGAGACCCCTAAACAATTACGGGGGACGTCATACCTCATTACTTGAAAAAATTGCTTGCCGTCGCAATAACATTGTTTAACTTCGCTTCTCTGTTGTATCTGGAAGAAGCTTGGTATTAGTAAAAGTGGGTTGTTTGTTTCTATCTACACAGCGCAACTCTAAATTCTTCTCTTACCACACAATATTTCCAAGGAAGTGACAGAAAATCTCTTCATATTCTGTACACAGTAAAGACACCGCGCAATCAAGAACTTGCACTTTAACTAACATCAATTGATCATCTTTGTTTCTACCATCATTTGCTTGCTGCGTTCTTCTGGCGCTCTTGATCTCTAATCAAATGAATCGGCGGATAGGTGAGTAGGAGCGCATAAGACATTCTCCAAACAAGTACTTCTAACGAATTGAAAGTAAAGACGAACACTAATTGTGGTAGTAAAAGGTTCGATCTGTTATTGTGAACGAATAAAGATGTAATATTCTGCGTTAGCTAATATTCCAGGCATTATGTAACGAACATTTGTAGCTTCTTAACCCGCTGCACTCGTTATTTTCAACGCAACGAGTGTAATTCAGTGCTGCCTGCAATACGATGCCATTGCATGCTTCGGTTAGAAGAGCAAATTAACATTATGCAGTGCCAAATGAAGCAAATGACTTCATGAAAGCATACTTTACCTATAGACCATTTCACAACACGCAGAGAAACCGGTTTGACTGGGCTGTTAAGGTAGGAGTCATCAAAACTTTCCAGTGCTACGTGCGGAGTCCAGTTTCAAATATGGCAGCGCATCTCAGCTCTTAGTGAAATTGCGTATCTTTAGATAGCAGTTAGGTATAGCAGTAAGAGACGCTACCGCGTGAACTGAATAGGGTAACAGCAGTATCGAAGTTAGTTGTGGCAGTTACGTTTTGCAGGTTGCCATAGCTGCTACACCTCCAATACAAATTCTAAACACTAATGCATTAAGAGTCACAATATTGCAGAGGTTAAATACACAATATGGTGTTTCATGGCACACGATGAATCAGCGGTGTTGTGCTCCATGCTTGCTCTGTGCGCGGCAATATTTCGCGTCTCGGTACCATTCCACGCTATTGTACCTTTCTAGACACTTCCTTGGAATAATGGTCAATTACGCTCAGCGACTTATACGTGCCTAATTACTTTTGCCAAATGCGCAAATGCCTTCTGCGCAGCACTTGGAGCTGTCATTCTACTGTGCCATGCACGTACCTTAATCAGTTCATCGCCCTCTGTACAGCTTGTGCTAGGCTAAACCATGAAGAGAGAGAAAGAGAGCAGAGGAGCGAGGGGAAAAGGAGAGCAGATATTGCCTCTTTCCGCATTTAACGACATCTGGTTAAGAAGATACAGCACGGTCTTGTATGCATCCTTATAGAATAGGAGCTTGGAGACCGTAACTACGTGCTGTTTCGTCCATGCGCTGTTTTGTTTCTGTAAGGCTGTTTTTGCGGTATGCTGTGTTTGCGCGTGCTGTTTTGTCACTATGCTGCTATTTCCCTGTGCTGTTTTCCATTGCACAGCTTTTCGTGTGCTGCAATGACGCATTCTGTTTTGTCATGTGCTGTTCTTTATTATCATCAGATGCCCGAGTAGAGGCGGCTCGCACCAAGCGTGCCCAAAGTAGCACGCTACAAAATCGCGCCGTCTGCCCCAAAGCCATCTTGGACGTAGCAATGCATACGAAATGCGAACCTACATCGCGTTCAGCCACGTGAAAGTATAAAAGAGGCCAACAAAAACACAACACAAAAATGGGAGCATGCTGCTTTGCATTTCAGGTTTGAAATGGCACATTTTGCAAAGCTCAAAACAGCGCACAGCGAATGCAATGTCGGCAGTTCTCAAACAAGACAGCCTCCGCCGTGCTTGCAAAATAACGCATCATTTGCGTCGCATGTGTATGTTTTCTAAACTTTCTGAATACCTTGCACACATATTCCAAGATAACAAGAACGTGCAAGGAGACTGAAGGAGACTGAAGAGACCTTTATCCTGGCGTAGAAATGCTATGTACGAAGTTCTTTCACGCTTTGAATCAAAGATCAAAGCATTTTTGACGTAATAGTTCAAGGGATGGGAACTGTTAGCACTGCTGCGAGTCTTTATGAGAGTAACATGGTTGCGACTTTCGTAAAACCAGTCTAATGGAAGATCTAGCGAAGGTGCCTTTTTCTTCAATTACACAAAAAACGTTCACGATGTCATTCGCTGCATTCATTGTAACGAGGCGGGACTTTCATCTCAGCAGACAAACGTCGTGAAACAGTTTTTCATTCAAAGAGTGAAGGCCTTACTTAAAAGAAGTAATTCCCCGCCCTGCTGAGGAAGGTCGCCCAAAGAGGACCCGCTGCTACAAGGCGGCTACTGCTGTGTGCACTGATATTTCTAGTAATTCTGGTGGCTAGCGGCTCGCGTTTGACGCCAACATCAATAGCGATGGTTTTATTGATTCTTTATTCACTGAACATATCTGAAAAGACAAAACTAGATGCTAAAACTCAACTAATTTTGTTTTCACTGCAATGGGAACACTTGTTGAGTTTTGCTCGTTTTTCTGCTCAGTAAATTCCTCCCTACATGATACGAATTAACGAACCGCACCTTCTGCTAATAGTTTCAAGGAACAAAACTCATAAGCATTTAACGAATGTCTTTTTTGAAAAGGCCCAAACGTTTTTAAAATAGCGCCTGATATTAATTTGTTTTAGCCTCTGGATGTATTGGCGGCTACGATGACCAGTAGGTAAGTGCGCAGAATGGTTCAGTTAGTTTGTTAATGAACGAAGTAATTTAATATTTTAAATTTTATTTTAAAGGGTATGCTACTTTCCACAATTGCAGCTCTTCGTGTAAGCAGTATATCCGACAAAAATTTCTTAGATAATATGGCATAGCACGTTAGGGAGCCTCTAAATGTCCGCCTTATGGGCGTTTTTCCACCACAACACAGCGTCAGCCATCGCGTCGGCATAGACCGCTCAACCGGAGCACTTTTGAGTAGTATTCTGAGCGAACTGCGCAAAATGCGTACCGACGCGGAGGCTATTAATGTGGCCACGGTCGAAGTGAAATTTACAATTAACTGACGAGTGCTGCTCTGGCTCTAGGGTTATGCCAGAAGAGTGACGATATCTCCAGGTTAAGCGATTCATGTCACAGAGGAGCCGGCGCTGTATTGCGATGCGAAGCCGCCTATCATGTTGTTCATTTTTGTCTGTGTGACGCGCTCTACATTTCATTAAGAAATTTTTTTGGTTCGCTATAATATTTGCGGCTCTTAGTAAACCTAATGGCTCCACTCAGTCGTGAGGGCGCGCGATGGCTCACTCCGAGGAAGCGGGTTCGATCCCTGTGGCGTTCCCGCGCTTCATTAGCAAGGCGTTTGTGTGCTGGGCGACGTCAGTGCACAGTAAAGGGCCACCAGAGGTCAAACTTAGTGGTATCGTCCCCGCAGCATAACCAATGTCGTTATGAGATGTCGAACCTGATATAAAAATAAACAAAATTCCATGTTTTGTAACTTCAGATCTAGTTAAAAACCACCAGTTACAACTCTGATTATCAAAAAAAAAAAAAAGATGCGCTGAGATTTCTGCAAAATGTTCATAGCGCCGCGATTGAAATGGTCAAGCCTATTTTTTGGATTTTAACTGGAAGCCGGTGAACGTTTAAAGTACTCGATGACACTGCATGGTAACCAGCGCATTATATGGCTCTCGCTGGCGCTACAGTAAACTTTGTAGCGAAAATGGCAGCCTTTGAGACGTAGCTGCTTCTAGGCTCGTTACAAACTTTCATGGTCTCGGAGCCTGCAAAACACTCCCTTCCGCTGTACCTGCTGGACAAAACTGTGAGTGCAAGCCCATAGCTGCTGCCTAAATCGCACCGAGTTGATAATGCCGGGTACAACAGATGAGTAGACTTGACTACTGCTAAACGCTTTATATGGCTTACACACTTAAAGCAGTATAAAAGCTCGGTGACGGCGAAACTTGACACTCGTCAAAAACGCAATTATTGTTGTCAACAGTCGCACTCTACTTAAAGTTCATAAAGAAATTTCGAAATCAAGCCCCGGAAGGATCTATGATCCCCTCGAGCAAAGTCGATGAACTTGAGCACTCCTAAAAACATTTCTTTTTACCATTGATACCTTGCCCTCGGAAACAACTGAAGTCATGTACAGGTAGTTTTAATCCTGAACAATTATTACATGTTATGATGCTATATAAATAACATTTTGATTGGAATGACCCGTACCGCTACTTGTTTTTATTAATCAGCCGAAACATGCGAACACGTTTACCGTAACAACCTTGCGGATGTTTCCTTTATATTATCGTGCATCGTGGGTTCACTATCCAGCGTATCCAGATCCAGGGTAACGCAACCACCTTTAAGTTGTTAAGCTCTTTGCCACCCAAACGCAAAACGTCTTTATAGCTCTTTAGTTTGATTTTAAACAACTGCTGCTATGCGCCTGTTTGGCGGTGGAGCCGCATCGCTGTCGGTGCCGTTGTTGGTGCAACCGGGCAAAACAGTCACGACTCACGAACCAGGGAGAATTTCTCAGAAGCGAAAAAAGAAAGGGAAGGTTTGCGCCACCTCGCTCGCGGCTCTTCATTCTCTTCTGAGAAATGATCGTTTGCCTTGTGCGAAGATTTGGTTTGGTTTGGGATTTGGGGTGTAACGAATTGAGTGAACTGCACATACATACATACATACATACATACATACATACATACATACATACATACATACATACATACATACATACATACATACATACATACATACATACATACATACATACATACATACATACATACATACATACATACATACATACATACATACATACATACATACATACATACATACATACATACATACATACATACATACATACATACATACATACATACGTACATACGTACATACATACATACATACGTACACACGTACATACACACATACACACATACACACATACACACATACATACATAATACACATACATACATAATACACATACATACATACATACATACATACATACATACATACATACATACATACATACATACATACATACATACATACATACATGCATACATGCATACATGCATACATGCATGCATACATACATACATACATACATACATACATACATACATACATACATACATACATACATACATACATACATACATACATACATACATACACACACACATACACACACACACATACATACACACATACATACATACATACATACATACATACATACATACATACATACATACATACATACATACATACATACATACATACATACATACATACATACATACATACATACATACATACATACATACATACATACATACATACATACATACATACATACATACCGGGTTGACAGCTGCGCAGGACAACCCGGGTTAAGAAACCTGTGGATCGCTATGGTTATTAGGAGGAAGGGATGCTGCTGATAGCAGAAGCGATAAATCACCAACTATGAACCGGCGACGGCACCGAGCTTTTCATTCTTTCTTTCCTTCTTTCCCTCGCCCCTCTGACTATTGATACCCCTTGATCTGAAAATAAACGGGCATTCTTTGACCTGGCTACACTGTCTGATGCATCACCCGGGAGCGGCGTGTCCACCGACCACGCCTTTACTACAGTGGCGACGAGGCTGAAGCAAGGATATCGGGCCCAGGACAGCGCCAGACATGGGTCACAAGCTACCGGACTTCGATGAGGAAAACGATAATTGGCAAGCTTATCTGGTGAAAGTAGAAGCGTACTTCGATGCCAATGAAATCACAGCTGACGCAAAGAAGAGGGCTTTACTTGTAGCCGCCCTTGGGACAAAGACAGCTCAAGCTTTATGCAGTAAAGTGGCGTCTGCAAAGACAAGTTCGTTGAGTTACGACGAGGTAGTCGAGACCTTGAACAGCTACTATGATCCTACACCAAACTAAATAGCAGAAATTTCAAGTTCTTCAACCGCTATCAAAAAGCGGAGGAATCCGTGCAGGAATTTATCGTAGCTATACGACAAATAGCACAGAATTGCAATCATTTATCTAAAAGGCAGAGTTGTCAGCCATTTTTTGAGATGCGTTTATAAATGGCGATTTCTCACGCATGTAAAAAGCAGATAGCATGTGTTTAAAACCGCAGACCTTTTATTATCCTGCAGTACCTTCCTTTGCTTCGAAGGAGCTTAGGCCTCTGAGATGTGATGTAATGAAAGAAATCGATAAAAGGTTTTGTCTATTACTTTAAAAAATCACCGTTCCTTCAAGTTCAAAAATATCAGAAAAACCGATGATATAACACCGGGGAAATAGAAGAAAAGATCGCAAATCAGACTAAATGGGAAAACCTCTTCCCTAGAACGCTATTCACTGCATCCATTGTTTGCCAAAGTCACTGTAACGTCCTCCTTTTTCTGAAATGGAGTAGAAAGCATTTTCATGTACTTCCCTCTCGCACTTTTTGTGTAGTAACTCTGTCACAGCGATTGGAAACTACGTGCATTCTTCTGGCTCTGGTGTCCAGCTTACACAAAAGAATATACCCGTACACCGCTGAATGAACCCCCTTTATTCTTACAGAGCTCACTCGAGTGGACGTCTGTTTTGTCCCCATGCCACGGCCGCCTATCGAAGCAAGACGATATGTAGCTTCTCTTTCTGTAAGTTGCACGCCCAGAATAGGTGTCCAGCTACTAGTCAGAGCTCTTAAAGGGCCTGCTTAAGATTTCTGCTTAGGATTTCAGGCATTCAACTGTTTTGCACGCATGTTTTGAAAACGCATATATTGATCTGCACTTTTTTCCGCATCTTCTGTGTAGCTATCATGATCGCAGAGATTGTGATGGAAACAATTAAATAAACAAACTGCAAAAAATATGGGTGTGACGAAAAGGCTAAGCAGGAAAAGCTAACCTTGCCACCGTTCCGTTTTCGATGGAAGTCTGAGAGCACTGCTCTGTATACTTCTATCCTGTCAGTGTAATTGCAAAATATTAATAACACAATCTTTGGAAGTTATGGAAGAGCAAAATACATACAAGACATTGTAATCTATTACTACACTGTTCACGCAAAAAAAAAAAATGCCTGCGAATCTTGCACTTTAGGTGCAAAGCTGCGAAGTGTTGCGCTAATTTCCAATAAAACTAGAGTCCAAATACTCACCGTTGGAACTTCCTAAATGAAGAACGATGATGTCGTCGTCATTGCAATTCTGCGTGGATCTGCGCCTCTCGCGCAGGAGTGCTCAAAAAAGCTTCGTTGCTTCCTGTCGCGGCCGTGTCGGCTTAGTTGCTTTTAAATGTCCACGCAGCAGCAGATGAACCCTGAGATCCATCAGACTTAAGAAGCATTTTAAAGGCACATAATCACTTTATTTCAGTCGGTGAAGATTCTGAATAACAAATGTATTACGAACAATCGTCTATTCAATTAGGATATGCAGAGATGATGAATACACTGATTGTTCCTCAGGGCATGGAGTTCAGTAGCTGAAACCAAACCAATTTTACAATATTCGTCACCTATATTAGACATCAATCAAAGGTATATATTTCAACTACTGCGTAGCTGCAAACCAGTAGTATGACGAGTCTGACCGACATTTCTACTCTCGAAACACGTCCATGACCGCAGGAGGTGTGTGCTTGATCTAACACGGTTAAGTGGAAGCGTACTCAAAACCTTATATTTCTACCTAATTTTGCTCTCCAAAAGAAACATTGTAAATACTCTCCGATGGAAGTCTAGTACTGTGCCAAGCAGTCACAATAAAATGATGGATCGCGCGCCTGTAATTCTGGCGAACAGAATCTGGCGAAAGCCATATAAAACGCTATCCTCTGTCGAAAACAAGAGGGTGAATGGCTGCATCCATGACTCCTAGAATACGTATGGAATTAAAAGAAATGCGCGAGTTTACAAAACACTTAATTAGCTGTCACGATAGACTACCGTCGGATCACATGAAAATTGATGAGTATTTGTGCATTAGCAGTACAGTCCTCATTCGACGTGAAAGTTGCGACTGCGCGTTCACAGGACACCTCCATCCCAGAGGCTTTTAAAGGGAGTTTCTTTCCGGGAACCCTCGGAGGCAAGAAGTTGTCTCTTCGGAGCACCCACATATTCGTTGTGCACATCAAGAAAACTACCAGAAAAAATGAATCTCTCGTCCACGAGCCTGCACCTAACACAGCTCTTCCGGCATCCAAACACACAGCATCGACACGTCCGCCCACCTCCATGTTCCACGTGCGTTTACCAACCTGAAAAGTAAGCTAGGGCAAAGCTGAAAATGACGGGAAAATCGGACACGGCCACGGAATGCAAAACGTATAACGTATAATAAATGATTTACATATTTTTATTTTGTTTTGTTGTCCTACTGCCGAAAAAGAGAAAGTACAAGTCACTCCACCTTTTTCCTTTCATTTTTTTTCCGTTCCTGCGTCATTGGTTGATTTTTCTCTAGTACGAATGATTATCTCCTGTTCTTGCTTACGCCTTCTATAACTACCCTCGCATAGCAGTCTGCGTTGGCGGTCGTATAGAATACGTATACATGCAAACAAAATTTCTTATATAACGTCGTTTGCTCATGTGCCGGTTACGAACCGCCGCAAACATCATGCCCAAGCTTACACCCTCTGGATCTGTGCTAAATAGACCAGCTATGTAGTATGGTTTCAGGCTGAGCTTCATCTTTTTATTTTTCTTATGTTTATCGCTTGTTTATGTGCATAAAAGGAGATCTCATGAAGAATTGCGTTAGACACGAGCCCTATATATATATATATATATATATATATATATATATATATATATATATATATATATATATATATATATATATATATATATATATATATATATATATATATATATATATATATATATATATAATATTTAATTGCTTTACTGCTAACTTTTATCATCTGAGGCCACACACGCTTCGCCAGTGCGAAACTCGCTCTGTCTGCTTCTTTGTTTCTTAGCGTAAATATATGAATCAGCTGGTAGCCATTTTTATTCCCACCATTAAGAATGAAAAAAAAAAGGCGCAGACACTTCAAAGAAAAATAAAAAACAGCGGCAAGATGTAAGTTCGTTAAGGATTCACGACTGTTTGCTTGTAACACGTCACGGACGAGGGAATGCTGTTGCTGCTTTCAGGCACGGTGCGCACCTAAGAAACCAAAAGATGCTGGAGTTCTTTCGTGGCCTTCTACGAGTGCCTTTTGTGCACCGACAGCCCGTGGCGCTTTGGGTAGCTACGTTTGATGAAGACATTAGAGCACCACTTTTGGTTGTGTGGAATGAATAGTAATGCATTGAGGTTGCAATACTAAGTAGCTTGCTATATATGGCCAGATTTTATTCTGGCTTTTAAAATCGCGTGTTTATGCTGTTGTCAATGTGAAATTGTTTGCATAATAGTTTCAAATATGAACAAACACGTTAGTTAAGGTGGTCACCACACATTCGTTAAAATATACACCTCTCACTGTTGTAATTGGTTTACTGAAAATGACATATTTAAAAGGAGCGTTGTTCAATATGTGAAAACTTGGCTTCATTTTTAAACCTTTTACCCCTGGGGAATACTCTGCCTGCGGGTACAAAAGGGGCTTCAATGCCTAGTGATATTTCCCTGCCTTTCTTAGGTTCGTCGCTAGCATTCACCTGCAAAAAAATTAAATGATATGTACGGTGCAATTATTTCGTCAGATTGGCAATCTAAAAAGTTTTAATCTCACCTATAACTAGCGCCAAGCTTTTTTGTCAGTGGAGCCTTAACAACGGTGCCGAGAAACAGCACTCCCCGTTTGCAGTTCCTAATTTTCTCGTAAAAGGTTGTAAATTATGAGAATCGTTATTTAGGCCTTAATTCTAGCACAGCTTCCTTCATTTAATGTTAAAATGTCGAAAGAAATGGGAGAAAGGAACAGCGTCAATGATTGACGGTGCTAGGGACGGTGTTTTGAACGCGTTTTTTTTTTTTTTTTAATACGCGCATAGTATCGCTCTACACACCCAAACTTTCGAAGCCACAGCTTTTCAATATTCTGAAACCTCAAATTTTTATTAGCAAATTAGATACCTGAATATGACTGTTTAAAAGCTAATTATTTTAATAGTTATCCACCTTAGTAGTTCTCATTGATCCCCCCCCCCCCCTTTTTTTTTATGCCCGCCAACATTTGAATTGTCTCCCAGGAGTCTTCATATTTCAAATAACCTATATTTTAACAATTATGGCCGGGTTCCTTGAAATACCTAGCATAGCATACTTTGAAATCGATAACTGTACAGTTCAGCGCAGCAATGAAGAACGCGCATCCTAAAGCTTTGCGGGAGGTAGGTGCCTTAAGGTGAGCCTCAGCTCCATTAAAAACATCTTCGAGGAAGGAGAGAGAGAGAATAAACTTTATTTATACAAAGTAATTACGTGGGTGGTTCACCCAGGTCCGGGAAATCATGGCGAATAAGGCCTCCAAGGCCTGACCGATCAGCTGGCGCTGAAGGGGGACCTCTGTGTGAGCCGGCTTCGCCTGCTGCTCATCGCTAATTTTCTGTAACCGTATGGTTTAATTTGGTCGGGGCAGGAAGTACGTGCGAAAATTCCAACAGAAACTGTTGGTGCGTAATTGTTTATACTTAAGATATACGTATCCACGCACAATATTTAAGAACAAAATGCGGAACGTGTGCATTTGGAAAACATTGCCTCTAGCAATCTAACAAAGCGAGCGAGCTCAATGTTTCTTTGCCGTAAAATTACTCAAGGGACCAATTTTGTTCAACTGTTCTATAATGAGATCACAAGCAGTGTCAATCAGAGAATGCATAACATTTTACCGGCTGCCGCATGTCGTACGCCACAAGGAAAGTTGTTCGGCAGAATAGAGTGATGTTCGCTAGCAGGTGCTATTCTGATTCCATTCCTGCTGCTAATGAAAGCTAAAGCAGCACACCTGGCAGATAAGTACGGACAGCGTCGTTTTATCGTTTCCTCTCTCGCTACAGTGATATCTGATGTTTTGGGCTCCAGGTGCGGTGCAATTTTCAGATTGGAACGGCGTGCTCTCGCGCTTGGTGAAAATAAACCCGTGGTGCCGCGCCTTATTGCCATATGTCTCACTATAGGCTCCGCGCGTCTCTAGGGCTACTCCTGAGTTATCGTGTCAATGGTACACCGAGTTAGTATGCTGCTTTACTATTGCCTGACGGATGATTGACTGGGAAGCATTTAACGCGTCATGAGTATTGCTCGTCAAGTGTTTCCCGACTGAGGTAATTTGAGTGTCACGGACTGCGCAGACTCGAAGCGGCTCGAACAGCATAGCAAGCTTACACCACCGTTCTTGGGTCGGGCGTCGGCGTCGGTATACGAAGGGTCATGGCGTAACGTAAGAAGAAGCGCCGGTGGGTGGTTAGCCCGGTGATCGTTAGTAGGATCACTACATGCAGGTCAAGAAAATGACAACGTTTATTTGCATCCTCAAGGGGTATAGCGATACCGGAGGACTGTGACGCACAACACCCGGGCAGCTGCTTCTTAATTAGCCGCGTCATAGCCCAGCTACAACCTTGTATATCTTAGTGTCTCCCTATATGCTCGTCAGATTGCGACGTCTCAGCTCACGTGTCCTGGAGCAAATCCCTCACAGTGCAGCATAACCACTTTGGCATTTCACTTCACCACTTTTACTGCTAAACAATACATCACACCGTCAAACCGAACCGAAGATGTAGTGGCTTGTATGTGCCGAGTTCGGTGCACAACCGATGCGAACCCAAGAGATCCTCGACGTAACAGACTACGGAAGGTTATAGCTTTTGCTGCAGCGGATCACCCAACAAAGTGAAATTCCCTCCAGCGCGGTGTATTAGACGTTGTCGCCTCCATCCCTCAGATCTATGCGCAAAAGATTTTGTACAGGTGCAGACATAAGTAAACGAAGCGTGCTTTTCTCTTCAAGTTAAAATCACTCCTCCTGCACTGGAGATAAGAAAACAATATTTGTCTTAGTTAAAAGGCACTGGCGTCTACTACTGGTTCGCAAAGACCACGACTGTCAGTTTCAATTTTTGAACGCATAAAAACTCTTAGAAGAAAATATCGTGCTCCGCTTACTTTTGTCCGCACCGATACATACTATTTTACGTAATAATGTCAAACCGCTGCCCATTTTTTTACGGCCGGAATAGTGCCATAGCGCTGTTCTCTCTTCATATAATGTTTTTCTAGTACATCGTTGTTTAGAAACACAGTAAGTATCCTAAGAAAACCGAAACTAAAAGTGACTCTAGGGCTCTTGACACGGATATCTGTAGCGCATGCACGCCAAAAGACTTACTTTCGTCGTTTATATCCACGTAAGGAAAGGTTTATGTATTTAGGCCGTGCATACAAATGACACAAGCCACAAAAACGACTGCGAACTGCACAGTGGTAGGTAAACTTCGAATGGTCTCGTGAACAGGTCCCTGACGGAAATACGCCTTAGAATTTTTTTCATGCAAAGGCAGTAGTTTTCTGTCGCACAGCGTTGATTGGCGAGCATTTTACTCTATCTTTTTAACGCCATGCGCGTGACTTCCCCCTCTCTTAAAATTGTGCCGCTTACAGTACAACACCCTAAATATACAAAAAATCTCTGGAAAAGAAGAAACAATATTGAGGGAAAATTTGATTACACCGCAGCCATTCATTGAAATCGCGAGTTTCTCCGCTTGAAAGCGAAATTAGATTGAGTCAAAGAAAGTTCTAACGAGAACTTACAAGACAGGAGCCGCTGTAATTCCCAGCCCTTCTAGCATCTGGGCGTACGCAGTCGGATCAAGATTCTTGAAGGCGTGAGTAACGCTACTACGCCGCTGGGAGGAAAGTTTTCCGTGTCTTTGGCCCGTTTCGATCAGTGGAGAACCTGCACAACGCCGCAGGATCTCCTGTGATCAAGGCACCACCCGAGAGTCGGCTCGAGGAGCCACGTATTCCGCCTTTGGTTCGCTTTGGAGCCACTTTAGCCGTTGGATCGAGCTCTACGCTCCGTGTCTTCTTTCATCAAGATTCCTTTATCTTGTTCTTCTTCTTCTTTTTCAACATTTAACTAGCTCCCTAAAAGACCCTCGAAAAAAGCCACTTTGCTCATAAAAGGAGCGCCAGCATCTCTGAACAGCAACCATTTTTTCTCCCCCAATGAAGACTTATTTTCTTACCTAAAGAATAATTATTTTTGCCCTTGATAATCACGTTTCGGATATTATACTCCTGTTAAATGTTTTTGAAACATATTCTTATATATTCTGGAAATACCTGGGCAATTGACTCATTGAACATATCACAGGCGTCTCGGAATTGTGCTAGTAGGAGATAATATAGCAAAAGCATTTAGTATGGTTCATATGTGAGGCCAAATCAGCAACAAAGTTATTCAGGTAATTATAATATACATTTATCTTTTTTTTTTGTGACTCTAAACTGCTAAATCTTGGTAGAACGAGAGGAAGAAGATGGCTTACATGGTATGAAAGAGCACTGAACAAGGATAGAGGGAGGGGGGGGGGGGGGGGGGAAGCCTCAGTTCGCAGGTCAAGCCAACGTTTCGACAAGTGGACTTGTCTTCGTATGGGCAAAGCGATCATCACTGGCAGGGATTTAACTACGCTTTTGCTTTTGAAGAAGAAAGTCTGGGTAGGTGAAGTGTGAATGAGAAGAAAGTAGGTCAAGGAGTGAAAAAAATAAAACAAAACGCTTCTTGAGCATGTATTTCTCAGCCTCTCACCGGTATTCATGTGGCTGACAAAGAAATAAAAGCAGCAGTACCAGGAAAAACTACATGCGGGGTGAATAATTAATCACCACCTAAAACAGGTTCGACTCAGGTACATTTTTCTTGACAGGCATTCCAAAGGGTCCCAAGAAATTTATCTGCAGGGGTCCAATTTCTAAACACTTCTGCAAAGGGGAGCGGCTGGGGGGAGGGTTACCAAGATACTTTGCTGGGCGAGTTGGTAAACATCCATTGTTAATTTAAACAGCGCGAACAGGAAGACACAGGACAAGATAAAAGGAAGCCACAGTACAAGCTCTCAATCACAACTCAGCCTAAGCCTTTACTCCAATGCCCAGAGAAAAACAAATATGATGAAAACAAAGCAATCATGTGAAACAACCCCTGGGTTTACCTGCTACACAAAACGTCACTCAAAAAAGAGCTCTCTTTGCTTGAAAGAGCAAGAGAGGTCTTGCTGACACACTTATTATCCCTTGAAATAAAATATGCAACTACCTCTCTCGTCAACTTTTCTTTGTGGCGATACAAAATCCTAACCTGGTCAAACATGGGAGTACACTTCTTCTTCTCCTTCTTCATTGTTTCGCTGAAATGGCAATGTGAGACCAGAAATGTTTTGTCCTTGTTACTTTCCAAGTTGTTTTGGTGTTCCAGCAGTCTCTTGTTAATACAGCGTCCGGTTTGTCCTATATAACAGGCTCCACAATAGAGTGGAAACCTGTACGCAGCACCAGTCTTGCATCTAACAAATGGGTCTCTATGTTTCACCCCACATTCTTGCCTCTTTGATTATTTTTCCCTTTGAATAGCAGGGAAAATCCTCTTTATCTTGAGCGGGGCGGTCAATGCGACATCAACACCATACCTCTTGCCTACATTTTTGAGGCCATGTGAACTTCTGTGCACATGCGGTACCACCGCAACCTTCACCTTCTTCTCATCCATGCTGGGCAGGGATTTCTGTCTGAGCGTTCTTTTAAGGCTCTTCAGTAACCGGCAACTGGCCTCATTAATAACCGACTCCCAATAACAGGCCTTTGCAATTGTTTTCAATTGTCTTTCAAACTGTTGCCCATGCCATGGCAGCAATATTTCTTCAACGCATTTAACAAGCATGTGTTGATCATCCCATTCTTCACTAATTTGGAATTCCCCGAATTGAAACTTAGCAAGGGCTTCACCGATCTCGGGTTGTAGCATGATCCTCACCGAACTGAATCAATAAATCTAAAAACTGTAACCGATCATCAACTGGTTCTTCAACAGTAAATTCCAGCCCAGATCCACACTCAGTAAAAACATCAATAATGTCCCTCATTCGTGGATTGAATCTTTCACGGTCTGTGAATACTAAAAAGCCGTCCACATACCTGAAGGTGGAGTGATGTAGGCCCCTCAAGTTATCATTCAGGTCTCTGTCCACGTACATTAAGAAGATGTCATTCAAGACAGGTGCAACACTCGACCCAATGCATACTTCGGTCTTCTGCTTATACAGCTTTTCCTTCCAGCCTATGAAGGTGGACTGCCTCTGGTGTATGTGTTGGAAGTTTCATCGAAATTTGGAGGTTCTACCTGCAGTCCACTTTCGTAGGCTGGAAGGACAAGCTGTTAAGGGTGGTATCCAATTGAAAATTTCCCATGACCAATAATGCCGTTCAAATGATGACAGGTAAACTTCGAAAATGCCATCGCATCACCGCAGATCCAGCCAGGTATCTCAGCTGTGAATAGTCAGAAACGTGAAGCTAACCTTTGCCTAACAAGGCGTTATGCAGGCGAAGAAAAACAGCCCGCGTCACGATGCGTTAAAGCTTTGAAAATATTTTCTACTGAGCGATAGATTTCATATCGGTGCATTGATATAATTTGTACGCTTTGGATTACTGATCTCTGTTCAGAAAATTGTGCATTTAAAGTAATTCTGCTCACAAATATCGCTAATTTAGTCGGTTCTTCTGCATTGCAGTAATATCTGCGGCCCTCATTACGCGCAACGTTCTACGCTCAGATTATGTAAATCCAATATCACACGACGCAGAAAGCAGCCGAAGATGTCACGAGATACATTTTCCGGCTCTAAAATGCAGAAACGGGGTCGTTAGATAATAATTATAAAGGGGTTGAATCTCTTTGTTTTACTGCATATTAATGAAGCAATCTCGATTAAAAGGCAACACCTATACGATGAAGGCTGGAAAAAAAAAAACATTCCTCTTGCGTAAACCGGAAATAATTCAAGCTGGTATTAACTACTGCACCCATGACACCGGCTATCTAAAGCACACTGGTACATAGATGAGTGTTAGAAGTGGGCAGGAGTATATTATTTGAATATGATGTCCGAATACGCTATACACCCTTAAGGAGCCCGCTTCTTCGAGACAACTCATTTCAAAGCACTCGTTCTTCCTAATTAACACGTGAAGAAGTCAAGGCGTAGGCGTTGCATAATTCATGCATACACGTTTTATTCGCACTTTAGGGTAAATTATCACAAAGCTGTCACAATTCGTGTGTAAAGAGGTGGGAATAAACTACTTAATATACTCAGCTTTATTACTGGAAATGCACCGTATAGGAGCTCGCGCTGGGCGCATTTCCTGATAACGAGATTATGAAACATTTATGTTTTTATATTCACACCAGGAAGAGCCGTGGAATTTTTCGTGCTTGTCCATTTTGGGAGAAAACTAGCTTTTCTTCACGCATGGAGTGTTTTCTTCAAGTGTTTCAGTATTCAAAGCCACATCACAATGTTTATTATGGCACAGCCTTCCGCTACGTTTATTACTCTCGAGGAAAGAAGATCCCTTGATGTATTTATGTGGCATACGAAATAATCGAAGATTTTGACATGAGAGCCGTTATTCAAGCGCGCCCTGCCAAGCAGAAAAGCGCCTACAGCTGAAGCGCATCTGAACTCAGATATTTGCACCGCTTTGTTGATACCAAGCCAAGTGGTTGAAACATGACACAAGGAACCAGTGGTACGATTGGAATCGCAAACTTAAACAATGACATCTGCGATCAAATGTCTCGAAAACAAACTGCGAGGGCCAGATTTCACAGTGCGTTCATCTTGAAGCAATTGCAGGCTAGGACACTAAAGCACGGCTGGCCACTCAACCAAAGTGCATAGAGCTGGCCGTTTGCCATTTGACCTTCTCGTCATCTTTTAATCAAAGAAATGCTTCTTGCGCACCCAATCTTTCAGGAAATGTTTCCACAAGAAAACTGTGACTAGTGCTTAAAAAGAAAAGAGCTACCGTTACAGCAAAACTGAATTGCTTAGGACCGAACTCGCCTCAAGATAATCTGTGCATTTATCTTGACTTTCCACATAGGGTTTACAGCGTTGTTTTAATTTTACGCGTTATTATAATAAGCATTGTGGTATTTTTATGTGCTACGGCATACATAAAAACGGCGTTAATACACAACAGCAGTAGTCATCCCGTCAGCTATTAATTGCCAGTTAAGAAATGAAAAGATTGTCATCTTAATATTTGTATATGATTAACATGATAAAATTCACCAGGTGTTTCGTGCGGCCTTCCAAATACTGCGGCTTATACCATCCACTTTACGCTGAAGCACCCATAGTGTTAAGATCTTAATTGCGAAAGGCTTTCTTCCTGTTGTTCTGGTCCGCCGGCGTGGCGCAGTGGATACGGCACTCGACTAATTTTCCCAAGGATGCGGGATCGAGTCCCGGCCTCGGCGGCCGCTTTTCGATGGTGGCAAAAAGCAAGGCGCCCGTGTGCTGTGCGATGTCAGTGCACATTAAAGAACCCTAGGTGGTCGAAAATGCCGGAGACCTCCACTACGGCATCTCTCATAGCCTGAGTCGCTACGGGGTGTTAAACCCCACAAACCAAACCATGAAAGCCATTAAATACTGCTTGCGACCTGAAAAGTGGCAGGATATAGTGTGAGGCTTAGGATCCATGCTTGATTATTAAATACAAGGTCTACACATGTGGTAAAGGAGGCTCTCGCAGTATTTGTCCGCATTACAAGGATCAGAAATTTGGTGTCGCTGAACATAAGATGAATGAAGTAGTAGTATTGAGTACTTCGAGTGATTGTCCGGTTCATCCAGGTTTTAGAAAGCAGAGGACGGAGGTATGCTTTAGGATGAGGAACAATGAGGGGAACTTTTGATGAAAGTAATTTGCTCTCGTAGCTCCAGACTATCACAGGCCCGAGCGACCACAGCACTATATGTTCCTACTGAATTCATCTCTCCGTTGGCTTTCATAAACCTATATGAACGGGAAACAGCCACTTTAGACTGCTAGAAACCTTCCCATGCCCTGAGCGTTCTATGAACCTTCTGTACTCTGCTTCCTATTTTCCTTGCTTGATTAGCCTCAGCTGGTCGCTCGGGTTAGCGGATAGCAGAGACTTCTCTCAAAAATAGCTGCGTGATTGAAGAAATTGCGTCCATATGGCTTGGCTTTGGGCATGCCCTATGGTCCGTTATGGTGGCTTGGCAAGCGATGCAGTAAACTGCGTATAATGGGATATACATTCGAAATGCCACTACATGTGCTTTGCCTCTGCGTTCCCCTATGAAACATACGACATGCCGCTAAATTCGTCTGTTGCTGCCGTGATGCTGGCTTTCAGTAAAAAAAAAAAAAAAATATTGCCGCGAGCCATTCGTTTTCATTTGTTCTTTTTCAACAGCCGCCGGCATGCGGCCTTTATGACTCTAGTGCGCAAATCGACTTTTCTACGCTTCATTTGTTCATGCTCGATGCTGCGAGATACCGCTTTATCATTTCCTTTCTCGCAAAAGATGCTTCAAGATGCATCTCGAACGGTTCTAGTCACGCGCGCGTGCCTCTACAATGTTACATGCTAGTCATTGTTCGCGGTTTTATGTAGATCTGTCTTCGCCGCCATTCAATTGAGCGCTGACGAGTGAAACCACATTTTTATATCGACGGCCGCAGAGCCCGCTTGTCGCAATCGCCGCCGCCGATTGCTTAGTTCTTTTGCGGGCGCACGTCTGCACAGAGACAGAGAGAGAGAGAAATTTCATGAGAAGAGAGGTGGAGAGATCAGCCGGCGGTAGGGACCCTGGCCTGCTACTACACACTGAGGAAAGGGGGAAGAAGTACATGAGAGGTAAGGTGTGAATAATAGGTGATAATGTCATAGTACAGTGAGTTTTTACTTGTGGTCCGAGTAATTTAGAGACCATGCACCCACCTAACGACACTTGTGAAACGTTACATGCCGCACATGTCTTGGACCCACACCACCTGTCACTGAACAAACACCACCACAATTACAAAGAAGTCTGCACTCTCACATGCCAGCATAAACGCAGAAACACACACACGTTTGTTTGCTATGTGCATGTTTATCACAACTGAATGTTCATTAAATACTAAACCTAACACCTTCTACTACACACTGCACCTTCTCCTTTACATCAACAATGTTGTATAAGATGTTCCTGGAAAAATACCATCATATGCAGACGAGTGTGTCTTGTACTCAGAAATAGAAAGCCCCTCGGATCAATTGTTAAATGATGCATTTCAGAATGTTGTTGCCTGGTGCGAGGATTGGCAGATGGCTGTAAATTTTGAAAAAAAATTGTTTATATGTGTGTCACTAACAACAATAGTAAGATTAATTTTAATTACTCAGCTAACAATATTTTATCTCTCTTAAGTAACAGAATACAAATACCTTGGGCTGTGGATAACCAACAACCTCAAATGGAATCTCCACATTGATAAAGTACCGCTAATGCCTGTCTGAAATCATTTTTTCTTCGAAGACCTTTAAAACTGTCCACTAATGTCCGTTTACTAGCGTATAACACAACTTCACTTCCGGTGCTTGATTACGCAGCAGTTATCTGGGATTCCTTTACACAAACCAACATCAAAAAGCACCCAGGACAAGCGCTCGTCCTGTGTGCCTCTCTTGTCTTCGTCTGTTCCGCTCTAAGCCTCACAGTACTGAGGCCAGTTCTATAAACGCGTGAGAAGTCGTATACAGGTTGATCGAATTGGGAGTCTCCATTCAACATATTCATCACACTGGAAAATACTCCTAATTGCGCAGTCATTTATGGCAACAGTATAGAAGAAAACCGGTGTGAGTGAAAAAGCTGCCATTCAGTTTGTTTTATGTGTTTTGATGTCCCATGGAGAAGCAGGCTATGCAGGATGCTGTAGTGGACGTCTCCAAAAATTTTTACCAGCGGGGTTTTTTTAACTTCTACCGACATCGCACCGCACACGGGCGCTTTGCTTTTCAGCACCATCAAAAACTGGAAAAATATTAGGTGTAGTATTAAATGCACATTCAATTTGCGATAAAAAGGCATCCTTGGGTAAACCAGTCGAGCACCTTAACCACTACGCCACGCCGGCGGGGTACAAAATCTGATCGGATGAGCTATACTTTTGACTACCGGCGTTATCAGAAGTGTAATCAATATTTTTTACTATCATCAGCTGTATGTCCCTCTTCCCAGCGATACATTAGTGGTGCGGGCGGAGTCTGACTTTGGACTCCATCTTACCTTATGTATGTCCCTCTCGAGGCCGTGGCTGGATACTATAGTGGTCTCTGTCATTGATGCCGTAAGAGTGTAGAAGGATACACTTGCGTTTTCGGCAAACCCTACTTTCAGGCCAGTGAAATGTGGCTGTGGCAAAATGCGCTGTGATGACTCGCTAAACTCACCAAAGGGACCATTTCAGCACGGAACTTCTCTGCGGTAACTGCTTTCCGGACCTTTTTTCATTCGCTGTACTTGGTAACCATTTTCTTCAAAAATAAACAACATAGGTGTCGCGTAATACGCTAGAGATATAATTTGCGAGCAAATATACGCAAATGCTTCCCGCGTAAAGTATTTTAACACGTTAATTTAGCTCTAGTTTAATTTGGGGCGATGACAGCCGTCATAAAATCTGCACAATGTACTTCAGCAAATGACCAGTAATAGGCCTGAGCAGTCTGGACTCGTTGCCGGCGCGTCCCCGGTACAAGCACCGCAACCTTCCTTTTGTGAGATAGAAGTAACACCGAAAACGCTCATAGGCGGTATGAAGCGCACCGTCTTTTAAAGCAGCTCAGCGACTTCTTCACCGGCTCGCAAGGAGGAAGCAGCGTTCTTACAAGTTTGTACAAGAGCAATAGCACGAGTTAAGATATAGCTAAAAAAAAACAACAATCAAACTAAATCTAGTTTCTTGCAGTGACCACGAATGTTTCCAGGGTGCGCTGCAAGTTGTGCCCAGTGTTGTTTGATTTTGAGGTCCGCGCGAGTGTTAGTGCAGTGCAGTGGCTGTTACAGCATCCTAGAATAAGCGCCTTGGCCACAGCATTCTCAACGCACTGCCACACATATGAGCTACCGCGCGTTGCGGTTTCTGAAAGAAATAGTTTTGTTATTTCACCAATATGTTTATAGGTTTGAAATATACCTACCATATTCTTTTTACATATTTGTTTTCTTGCTTGTTGTCAGTATAATGAGTTTCGATCAAATGCGCATTTTAATGCCCCGGAATTATTCTGTCGTCGTTCTCATTGACACATAAAATAATTTGTCCCCCATCAGTTCTCGATTACTGGAACAATAATCACTTCTTTTTTGTCTTTTTGCATGAATGAATAATATTCGGCCAGCTCTGCTAGCTTCCATTTATTTACAAATATGCTTTCCAAAATAAAGCAGTGAGCAAATGCGTGTTTGCCTAAATACTTTGAGCTGTGGGGTTGGTTCATGCAGCTGTACAGAACGGACATGGGGCAAGAATATACAGATATCCTTCGCATCGTAAATGTTTGACCTTGATGTGTGGGTTTTTCCACCCCCTTCGAAAGCTTTCCCGAATAAAGAAAAGGAACAATAATTATTGTGAACAAAAATGGGCTTAAAAGAATTTAATAACTACACAAGACTAAATTAATGCAATTCTGAAGTCACGGCTCAACACCTTTCTAGTAAAGAAGCGTTCAAACAGTGCACGAATTCTGTCCCACCTGGGTGAAATGTCCGCCCATTATTAGCAACGTAGACGTGCGCTAAATTCATGCATTGCCGGCCAGGAAAGAATTCTAGCTCATTACGGTGATATTCTAACTCATCACAGTGATGGAAGGGCGAAACATCTTGTAGCAGATAACCGTGGTTCGCCTTTTCATATTTTGATTTCAGGACAGAAAAACGCTGTTGCTCCGAACTACATGAGAGGAACTGTACCACACCATATCCCTCAAGAATAGCTCATTGTGCAGGAGAAGGCGGTTGGGACGTAGCACGACACGGCAGACAGCCTCGAGTTGTTGCAGCAGTCGCTCAGCCTCGTTGCCGTGTCGGTGGCTGACGAACTAAGGAGCACCCCGTTCATCCCAGCTTTCGGCAAGAGATGGAGACCTTATTTAATAAACGAATAGGGACAGGTAAAGGGGCGCAGCCGACGAGTACGTTGTATATGTCTGCTAGCCTTCGCTGCTTACCCTTGTGAAGGTCCAGCTGCTGCCTGTGTTGTTTTTGCTCAATATTAGTTCTGCATTATTGCTGTAGCTGCAGCAGCCTTAAAAATAAACCAAGCCACTGGTTGGTCGTTTCTAAACGGTAAATTCTCCATACGTAATGAGCACAAGCAAATGTAGATATACATATTTTGCATACGCAATGCCTTCAATTGCAAATTACATCTTTTACAAAACCCTCACGTCTTGTAGCGCCCATAGAATTTCTGTTCTATAAAGTGGCATAAGCTTACCATGCGCTGACGCAATCTAAAGCGCTCAGGGAAATTCATGCATAGGAACATCAGTTACGTTTTGGACGATAATCAAAAGAGAACTGTCTGTCATGGTCTAGCATGATGATTTAAATAAAAGCTACGCTGCAGTTACGCAATCGGTTTATTAAAATACAAAACTGCGCTTGATTTCAAAGCTTGACTACAGCGTGAGCTGTTCGTCACTGGAGGCAGCAAAATAAATACTGAAGCAAAACTGTTTTCTATTGTCATTCGTGTTGCTTTTCCGAGGTACGGTAAAATCGTGTTTTAGCACACACCAGTCTTGTTTATTCTCATATCTCATAGTGGCAACTTTCCGCGAACAATAGCGGACCACATGAGCTCAAAAAGCGTAAATTGTATAACAATTTTTTTTTCGCACAGTTTTACAAGCAGTGTATAAACTTCTGCAGCCAGACTGTCGCAAAGGGCAGCCGTCCATTTGTTCCAAAACCATTATTCTATTGCATTTTTGGGTGACGGCTGCTTCTCATGTGATGAAATGTCGGAGTCGAGTGTAATGCTTTTTGAGCGATGGTGAATGGCAGATATCTACATTTCCACATGTATTGTGGATCTGGTGTGGCCTCTCTTGGAAAGATGAAGAGACCGCAGTACGCTGATGAACTTAGACTGCCTAACAGGCAGCCGCTGTTCTCTTTTCACCCGTGACATTGGTGCAGGTGTCGGATAAATCTGCGCCCTTTATCCCCGACGGAAGCGACGAGCGTAATAAGGACATCACCGCACCCACCGACCTCCGAAGGAGCCACCGCCTGCAAAGGCCTTCCACCCGAATCGGCCGTGCACCTGAGTCCCCCCGCTGAGAAAATGCCCGTCACCACTTGCCACGCAAACTACTGGCCTACCGGATGTTACAGGCTCCTCGTTCCTGATCCATTCGCCACATTTTCCAAAGTCTTCCCATGGCAATCAATTTGAAGATGGCCAAGACTGGCTCGACCACTATGATCGCATCGGTACTTACAACGACTGGAACGACCATCGTAAGTGCGGAACTGGTACTTTGATTTTGAGGACTCCTCCAAGACGTGATTCGAGAATCATGGATCGACCCTCACGACTTGGCAGGAGTTTCGTAGACAGCTTCTGCGCGACTTTGGAAGCCCGAACGAAAAGAAAGCCCTCAAGAAGCTCTCCAGTGTCGAACCTAGAGGCCAAATGAAAACGTGATGATGTTCGGTGAAGGCATGACCCGACTTTTTCGGCACTCTGCACCGAACATGGCAGAATAAAAAAGGCACGTTTTATTGCACAGCTTAAATGATTAGCTATTTGCTGGGCTCGCTCGTAGCCCCCCGAAAACCGTGAATGTATTTCTCCGCAAAGCTACCACCATGAACCGGACACTGCAGCAATGCGCCATCCAATATCACGGCATTCTCCAACTCTCAGCCATCAATTCTCCTAGCTTGCTACGATATAACAACGATCATGCACTCCAGGAGCTTGTGCTCCAAATATTGCCTTCTCTTGCAAAGTGCAAGTCCTTGAAGTCACATTTTCTCGATTTTAGCGCTCCTTGTGTGTCAAGAAGACATATCTCAAATGCCGCTACGCATCTGACACACCAAAAGTGTCGCCCAAGAAATCCACAACAGCAAGATTAGTTTTAATCCTTTGAACACCGCTCTCGTATAAATTGTTCCAGAGATCTTGGCAAATGATCGGTCCGGCTTACGTCTATAAATTCGGTATTGCTGAACGGTTTTTTCTAGCTTCTGGGCAACTTTTTACGTTAATGTGAAGCAAAAAAGATAAGAATTTACCACTTGCAAACAAAAAATCACAATTTGGTATTTTATTTAGGCCCCTACAGATTAGTTCAGCGATGTACCACTAATAAATGGACAGTTGGAGCCCTTGGTCGGCCGTGCAATTATAGAACTGTGCGGGCAGCCTGTAGATGGAAGAATGAAAGTCGGCTAGGGCTGCTTCTTCCTTGGAAACTAGGGAACGGGTTGTTAGTGGCTGAAAGCCTGATAAAAGAAACTGAGTGGAAGCAGGTGTTATGCTGAGATATCCGCAAAAGTGCGCTAAATGTTAATCTAAGCAGATACACTGGCTATCGATCGATTCGAAAAATGTCGGGTAATGTGAGATCTCGATATCAATTTCACCGAAGTTATTAAACAAGTCCAAAAGCGAACACTCGCGCTAAGTCATAAGCCTTGGCGTTCTAAAAATAATTCAATTTAAATTCATGCAGCCGTTCTGGTCATACATTTACCTGCCCCAAAAATACAGTTGAAGATAGCCTTTAGGCTACGGTGAAGTAAAAATTAGGAGGACAGTTATGCATAGCCTTAAGAGTTTTAAGACCAATTTAGTTAAAACTTTCTACAGTTGTGCTTGTCTAATGAAACCTTTTATAATTTTTGCGCGCAGTGCAGCTAGGAGAGCGTAAATTCAGCACACTATACACCTTGCAATGCACTCGCTTATTGTTTCTTGGATACAAATGCATTTCACACTAATATGTTGAGGAGCAAAGACCACGTCAGAACAACACGGAATAATTCAGAAAAGAATATTAGTTCGTTGTGGAAGCATGCGTGCATGGAAGGGCAAAATAGCCCTCACCTGAAAACGACTTCTTGTTTGATCAAAGTTTTATTTCCGCGTACACCGAAATGTTCCATGCTAATAACGTCAAGAACGAGAACTTGACAAACGCTTCGTCTCAAAGCTCATGTGTGTCAATGAAGGAGCGTCGGGCGTGGCACGGCAAGGCAGAGAACCTGATATTCTTTCGCCGTTCCCTGAACCACTCTGTCGTGTCGACGGCTTAGCAACAAAACAGCCTTCCCACCTCCTCCCCTTCACTTCTTTTGCGAGAACAGCTCTGGGAGCTAATTTAATAAAATAACAGGGCCAGGTAAAGGATGGCAGACGCCAAATGTCCTGTCCATGTTTACTTTCTTCGCAATTCTTCCTTGTATAGTTCCAGCTTCTGTTAGCTGTATTCTTTTTTATTTTTCCTCGAATATATACTGCGCTGCACCAGTAACAACCTTTAAAAAACAACATTGCATCAGCCTTGTACCCCCTTTGCAAGAAGTAAACGTTTCCTCTGTAAAGAACCGAGGTAATTGAGTTTCTTTGATGTAGTACCTGCTCTTAGAATTTACTCCATGTTAGTCAAAACCAAACAGTATGTTTCTGCCTCTCGGTAATATTTCCTGCCTTGTTGAAGCAGCCATCTCTATACGATGTGCTAAAACAGAAAAGGCCCTTGTTCGTGCATGAAAGTGGAGGACACTGATATGAGAGCTTCACTCCAAAGTCACGTTGAAAATGAGGCAGCAAGTTATGTTAGGGTTAAATTATTGCATAGCTTCTTTCATGCAAACAAGAGTCAACTATTCGTTTGTGTACTACACATTTGTTTGAAAGATAATGTAAGCGGTTATTAGTTACTTGGTTTATGCAGAAGGCAACATGAGCTTAAAGCCGTGATAAAAATCATGAAATGTTTCTCAACTGCGCCAGTAAATATCAGTTGTGAAGAAACAAAATTCTGGCGTCTTTCATACTGCTTCTGCTAGATCTGCCAACAACGTCTTTCAGAAAACACCTAACTTGTTTATATTGTGTAGCAGCAAGAGTGGCAGCGCGTCATTCTTGCGACTATTGCAGTAATACGGAAAGTTGAGCTAGTTGGTACATTATTGCAAATTACGAGCGCTGCGACGGAGAACAATTCTAGCTAGCAATAAAATCATAAAGAAAATTAAGGCTTTTCGTAGAGAGGATACACACGTCCATATCAATAGCGATAGAAATGCAGTGATCCCGTATATCCATCGGTTGTCCCATAGGCTTAAGCAAATCGGCAGTAGATATGGAGTTAGTGTTATTTTCGGTTCCTAATAAGCTGGGCAAAACTTGTGCGGTTGTTGACAGAAGGGCTAGAGATCAGAAACAGAAAAGTAGAACAAGAAAAAGTGCGTGCCAAGTGGACCATGATTCGCGTTTTGTCGCATGTGAAGAAGGGGTTGTGTATCAAGTACCTTTTAATTGTGGGAAAAATTATATAGGGCAAACCGGCAAATGTATTAATACGCGCCTGCACCAACATACTTCTTTGTATAGTGCCCCTTCATCCAATTTGGCCCTTCATTATAGAGACTGTCATTTGAATAAACCTAGTGGGTCAAATGTGCCTAGTAGGAAAAAATGCCTAACGCTTTTTAACAAAACCAAGATTAGGTTTAGACACAAAGATCAAATGACTAGAGAACTGTCAGAGTTATATCACATCCATAAGAACAGTGACACGTGCGTGAGCTCACCATCTGTAAGCATCCAAGATTGTGAGATTTTATATCTGGATACCTAGGAAAAATCTGTGAAGCGCATGTGCCTTTGGTTGTCTTCTGCGAGTATTTAATCTGTGTTCTTCAAATAAACTTTCAGTTGATAGTAGCGCCTGTCCTTGTCATTACTCTCTTGTTGTTGTTCTCCGTCGCAGCGCTCGTAATTTGCATTCTTGCGACATGGACTACTTGTGATTTCCGACAGGGGCGGCCTTGGGAACATTGGCGAGGCACGACGTAATTCAACTTATTGATGCCTCTGAGTACAATGGGTCTGTGTAGTGCGACAACAGCTTCTGGGACAAACCACGCTTGAGAAAAGGTGTCCAGAGCCACACTAAGTCGCCGGGAAGCTAGGAGGCATCCTGATGCCGACGATCGTAGCTCTGCTTAAAGCGGTCCTGCGAGGCCAGAGTGCGTAATCGGGCGACCCGACGAGCCTCTTCAACACGGCAGAGGGTGCTTGAAACAGAAGGCTCAGTGTCGAGAGAGAACGCCGAGGCGAACGGGCGTAGAGGAGGAAAAATGGACTAAAAGCAGTTGTCTCATGCTTGGAGGTGAAGCACGTCGTCCCAGTTCTTGTGCTGCGAGTCAACATGCATCGCAAGCATGTTCGTCAGTGTCCGGTTTGTACGTTCGACGAGGTCATTTGTCTGGGGATGGTACGACGTAGAGTAATGCAACTGGCAAGTACAATAGCGCAGAAGCTGTTCCACAACATCTGCCGTAAACTGGCAGCCTCGGTCACTGATAATGACACGAGGAGGCCCATGACGGAGGACGACAGCGTGAAGAACGTCTCGCAGTCATGCAGATTTAAACGAAAAGGGGGAGACATGAGTCGCATATGTGGAAGTACTCAAAATATGCAAAGTACCAGCATTGAATTCATTAACCTCGATAAAGAAAGTACTAAAATAGATACTATTATGTTTACAGGCGGGACGGCACGAACCCTCCTGCACTCTCCAGTACCAATGCTCACGATGGCGAATGTTTGTGACGCGAGGACAAATATTGCTAAACGCTTTTTGACACAAGGTATTTTTTATTTACACAAGGTGGCTTTATTGATCAATTTTTTGTATATTTTTCTTCCATGAGACAAACACTGACCGTGGATCGATGTAGCCCTCTGTCACCTGCGGCTACCCGGGGGCACTGAGACCCTATAGAGCTTATTCACGTGATGTCATTGCAGCTTTACTGGCAACCATGGCACGCAAAACGCAATATTGGAGAAGGGGAAAGAAAGAGAGAGAGAGGGTTTACGGCGAATCATGACACGGCGTCGGTGAAATCCGAGCTCTGGTTGGACGGCGTTGCAAACGGCGTCTCAAGCGTTCAACAAATGAAGGGCGCGCAGCAACGAGGCCGCCGATAAACCGACGTCGCCGCGTCGCAAACATTTTTGGTGTGCTTTTAGTTTCGAACAACCAACGTTATGGCGTCTCCACAATACAGTATTGCCACAAATTCTGCCTGCTAAACCTGATAGTGAATAGGGTCTATACCCTCGTGGTTTATTTGCGTGTATATAGGTTTGGTTTGGTTTGGTTTGTGGGGTTTAACGTCCCAAAGCGACTGATGCTATGAGAGACTCGTACGTAGTGGTTCAATTCAGTTCAGTCGTTCAGTCGTGTCCGACTCTTCGTGACCCTAAGGACCATGTCACGCCACGCTTTCCGGTCTCTCACTATCTTCCTGACATCACATAACTTCATCTGCAGCGCCTCGAGGATGTCATCTAACCATCGCTTTCGCTGCCTACCCCTTCTCCGGCGACCCATAACCTTTCCCAACATCAAATCGTTCTCCAGCGACTCCTCTCTTCTCATCAGATGACCAAAGTAGCTGAGCTTTAACTTCAGAATTTGACCCTCCAATGAGCAGTCAGGGTTTATGGTCGACAATATCGACTGATTTGATCTTCTGGCAGTCCAAGGAACACCGTAGTGGAGGACGCCGGAAATTTCGACCAATTAGTAATTCGTAGAAGGAAAAAAATGTATGTGAAATTCTAATGCTTCCGCAATTCACTAATACCATTGCCTTCCTAATTATCGTCTTAAGGCCGAACAACGTGGCAGCGTTTCTACGGCACCGCGTCAGCGTCTCGGCTACTGGCGTCGCCGAAGGCGGAATTCATGCGCTTAAGGCGAGGCAATACTAAAAACTCCAGGTATCATGCGGTGCCAGTTGTTAGCGTCGGCGCCGGAGATGCTTTGAAGGCGGGAACCAAAGGCAAGCCACAGATGGACAACGTTTTCAGGTTTAAGCAGTGGTGCTGTACCCCCGGCCGCAAGCACAACTCGTTTCCGCGACGGCAAGAGCTCCTCTTTTGGGACCTCTCCTGCCACCCCTTTGTTCCCCTTGCTTTGCTCTCTATCCCCTGCAGGTTCTCGCCGCTGGTGAACAGGACGATCTTAACTAGGAATGGCGGAGAGTTGTTTGATTTTTCAGGGTCTCTTCATGCCTTGGCTTGCAGGCGCCAGTTTGTACACCGTCATCTGTTTGGTCGCACTCTCCTACGCGCGCCGAGCGACGACGCACGTAGTGAAGATGTCGACGTGACGTCAAAGAAGCGCTGCCATGTGGTTCCTCCTTTAGACTAATTGCAAATCATTACACAACGCTAACAAACAAAGAGTAGCGACCACGTCAAAAATGCTGCCAACAAATGAAATACAGTTTATTAAGACGAAAGCCTTTAATGGCTGATGCTGTCGTGGACAAAGTGTGTCCTGCTTTTTTGGCATTCTGATTGGCCGAGGCGGGATGCGTCTCTGCCATCTGCAATGCCACACTTGAACGCGCGCCAAGGAACGCCACGCGACAGGAGCGATGGTGTATCATCCAAACGTACACTTGTCGGAGAAAGTGTGACAGATACTGCGCCTTCCCTTTCTTGAAAACCAATCATGATTATATGTAGCACTGCAATGAATGCCGACAAGAGGCTAACGATAGGAGGCAAATTATAGGATAGGAAAGGTAGGCTTTTGCGATTCTCCTCTTACGAGACATACCTGAGAGACCCTCTAATTTTTTTTCGGGCCTTACCAATCTCTCTAAACGCTTACTTTTTATATGCGGTGCAAAAGCACCGCTCTACAATACAAGATGTCAAGACAATAAAATGGCAATCGAATTCGACCTGACGTAATTTAACAAAGGAAAATTAGGCAGGGCAATGTGCTAATAACTGCATTAGAAACCGGTAGAAAAATTAGAAAAATATTAAAGATAAACAGGCGGAAAACCTTGTCAACTTGCAACCAAGTGATCGTGCGAGCCTCTCTTTGACAGAGTGAAAATACAGAGTAAAAGGGAGCAAGCACCAAGACTAGTGGTTTTGGTCAGAAGTATAAGACGCATCGACACATCCCAATCTGAAAACAATGTATCCATGGAGATGTATGTGACTCCGCTTCATTTTCTGATAATTCACGACAAAGTTGTGTGATGATACGTTCTGACGTCAGCAGAGCACGGAAAGAACTTTTTGAAAGTGGTTGTAGCTTGGTGTTATGGAAACGTGTGTTTCTTTCTCAATAAGGAGTTGGAAATAGAATGGACCTTTGTGCTGGCCGATGCTCGTCTTTTGTGAGTTCACGCTGCGCCTTCTTTTAAATATTGTTACGGGGTAGTTCAGCTTGTAGCAGAGGGCGGACACCGAAGACAAGGCTTTCCAACGGACGTTCTCTGTAGGCACCAGCCGACGCCGTTGAACGTCGTCTTCTCTCAAAAACTCACGAGAGTCTTCTTCTTCTTTCCTTATGCGTATGCGTTCTTCTTCTTTCCTTATGCGTTGCACCGCCTAATGTGACACTACCCCGGCGGCCGAAAAGCACCGTCCCGGTGCGTACTAGCGTCCAAACCAGGGTCCATGTAGTACGGTTTTAGGCGTGCAACATGGACCGTCTCGGTGCGTGGTGTAGAGGCATGGCGGACGGGATGCAAGGGCGCAATTTCGTATGTCACTGGTGTCACTTGTCGTAAAATACGGTAGGGTCCTATATACCGGGGCAAAAGTTTTTCCGAGAGGCCAACACGGCGAGCTGGAGTCCAGAGCAGCACAAGAGAGCCGCAAGAATACTCGGTGTTGCGATGACAAGAATCATAGCGACGTTTCTGGGAGTGCTGAGAGGCTGCGAGTCGGTTGCGAGCAACAACGCGGGCAGCATCAGCTCGGGCTATGGCGTCACGAGCATATGAGCTGGCAGTGGTGACAGACGGGAGCAGGCTGTCAAAAGGAAGCAGAGGTTCACGGCCGTATAAAAGATAGAAGGGGGAGTAGCCGGTAGTGTCGTGACGCGACGAATTGTAAGCGAATGTCACAAATGGCAGCGTTATGTCCCAGTCGCGGTGGTCATCAGAAACGTACATAGACAACATGTCAGTCAGTGTTCGGTTAAGGCGTTCGGTAAGCCCATTCGTCTGTGGATGGTAGGCAGTCGTGAAAGAATGACGAACGTTGCACAGCCGTAGGATCTCGTCGACTATACGAGCCAGAAAGCAACGGCCACGGTCGGTGAGCAGTTGGCGGGGAGCTCCATGGACGAGTATAACGTCGTTGAGGAGGAAAGCAGCGACATCAGTTGTACAACTGGTTGGTATTGCTCGTGTGACCGCGTAGCGTGTGGTGTAATCAGTGGCCACCGCAATCCATTTGTTCCCCGATGCGGACAGTGGAAAAGGCCCTAGAAGATCCAGACCCACTCGAGAAAATGGGTCTATGGGGATGTCGATTGGCTGCAGAAGTCCAGCTGGTAAACGTGATGGCTTTTTCCGGCGATGACAGCGGTCACAAGCAGCTGCGTAACGGCGGACTGCGGGATATAGGCCTGGCCAAAAGAACCGACGACGCACACTGTCGTACCCCGCACCTCCACCAAGGTGTTACGGGGTAGTTCAGCTTGTAGCAGAGGGCGGACACCGAAGACAAGGCTTTCCAACGGACGTTCTCTGTAGGCACCAGCCGACGCTGTTGAACGTCGTCTTCTCTCAAAAACTCACGAGAGTCTTCTTCTTCTTTCCTTATGCGTTGCACCGCCTAATGTGACACTATACACTCATGATCATTATTTACAGCTTACTACTACCCATCAAGGGGAAAGTATGTGCAGGGTCGTCCACAATCAGAATATCGCGGCGTGCTGTCGGCCATCCACTCAGCGTCGGTGGCGGGCGCCGTAGACTAGTGCGCAGCAGCAGCGAGACCCGTAAGTGGGGATTTGCGCGCCGTCTGCT